>NW_025334170.1:1190292-1500000 GCF_014858855.1 Bufo gargarizans | reverse complement strand
CAGGGCGCATCAGTTCCTTTAGGATGCGGTCGTGTAAAATTAAAATGGAAAAAACTGATCCGTCACTAAATACAGTGAAAGTGACTGGGTTACTGATCCGTTTTTTTTAAGCTCCTAAAAAACTAATCCATCACCAATGACTTACATGGTTTTCAGTTATGGCTCAGTTTGCAGCGGTTTTGTATCCAGTCACAAAATGGAATGTTGCCGGAACAGAAGACGTCCTGATGCATCCTGAACAGATAGATCTCTTTCTATTCAGAACGCATGAGGACTAAATGGAAACGTTTTTCCAGTATTAAGATCCTCTGCTGGATCTCAATACCGGGAAACAACGCAAGTGTGAAAGTAGCCTAAAACACACAGAAGAAGAAAAAAAAAATAATCACTGCTGCCTATAGCTACCAAGCAGAGCGCTACTTTAGTTTTTAGCCTCCACTAGAAAAGATGATGGATTGATTACTATAGGTAGCACTAATATTTTTTGTCCATACTACTTTTAATGCATGAGGCCTGGTGTATCAATCCACTATATAAATCAAACATTTGTACAGGTCCCTCAAGATACAATGGCCTCCGGATACAATATGGTCTTTCCTTAGCCATCGTAACTAGACACACAATACCTCAGACTCCAACCAATCATTGTGGCCTTTTCTCTGGTACTGGTTGTGTAGTAGCTCTGCTTTACAGTACGGTGCGGTACCACATGAGCTCTACGGCCCTCTGTCTGTTCCAGGATGAGCTGACACCAGGTGAGAACAGCTCCATTTTAGTTTTTTGGTACACTGTGTGCTATACAGGACCCTGAAGAAGCTCTTGTCCTTTACATAGAAAGTGTTTTACAGCTTCCAGCATCTATGCCTGACCGTTATACAGTTACTTCGGCTTATTTTTCTTAAATCTTCATTGTTTCTCATCTTGGGATGACATTTTGGGGCTTTGGAACCAATTACTAGTTTTCCATACTTACGGTACTTGAGATATGGACTCAAGTTACAATGGTTTCAACATTCAATGGTCATCCCGGAACCAATTAATATTGTAACTTGAGGGACCAGTGTATAGCACGTTTTAAGCAGTGCTTTATTCTGCCGGCACCACACCACAGACTTTCTTAAACTCAAGGTCAAGGTTACATTTTCTAATAAAAATCTTTAATTCTTTTCATCCATCTTCTCGTTTCCAGTGGGCTGTTTCAGGGGGTGGCTGAGCAGCTACATTATGAATTATGGTCGGGAAGACGCAAAGTCTGTTCCCTCTTCCTGTCCTTAAAAATATACTAAAGCACACTTCTGCAATTTCCATGTTACTGTTAGGGACTAGTTGCCTGTGTGTTGCATTGCAGGGAAATAGGACATTAAAGACACCTCAGAACATTTGTGGCCAATTTATTTTTCTAGTAAGTAAATGCTATATGGCGACAAACAGGGCCATGAATCAGTGAGGCTCATAGCTCATTGACGATCAGAACCAAAGTACCTATCTAGAGGATAGGTCATCAGTAGGCTTGAGCGAATCGACCTTCGAATCATAGATTCAGGTCGATTTGTTCAAATACGTCGATCTTAATGATGTTTCTGCACGGCATTAAAACGTATTGGCTCTGTGGAGACAAAGCTCTTCTCGTCCAAAGTTGTGCGAGACTTTGGTGAATTCCCACTGCATTCATATCTGCATATTGAAAAACAATTTAAAATAGCAATTCGAACTGGGCTTTGGTACCGAGGTACCAGCCAGTACCAAAGCCCCGTTCAGATTGCCATTTTAAATTGGTTTTCAATTAGCAGATATGAATACATTGGGTATTGACTGAAGTCTGGCACGACTTTGGGCATGAAGAACTTTGGCTCCTAGGAGCCAATACATTTTAATGCTGTATGGAATCGGCATTAAAATGGAAGAATTTGAACGGATCGACTTCAGATCTATGATACGAAGGTCCATTCGCTCAGTCATCATAAAAAAATAAAAATAAAAAATAAATATATATATAATAAAATATTGGAAAACCATATTGTGATAAAGTTCATTTTTTTCTGTAATGTACTGATAAATATTAGACTTTCATATATTTTAGATTCATTACACACCAACTGAAGTAGTTCAAGCCTTTTATTGTTTTAATATTGATGATTTTGGCATACAGCTCATGAAAACCCCAAATTCCTATCTAAAAAAATTAGCATATCATGAAAAGGTTCTCTAAACGAGCTATTAACCTAATCATCTGAATCAACTAATTAACTCTAAACACCTGCAAAAGATTCCTGAGGCTTTTAAAAACTCCCAGCCTGGTTCATTACTCAAAACCGCAATCAGGGGTAAGACTGCCGACCTGACTGCTGTCCAGAAGGCCATCATTGACACCCTCAAGCAAGAGGGTAAGACACAGAAAGAAATTTCTGAACGAATAGGCTGTTCCCAGAGTGCTGTATCAAGGCACCTCAGTGGGAAGTCTGTGGGAAGGAAAAAGTGTGGCAGAAAACGCTGCACAACGAGAAGAGGTGACCGGACCCTGAGGAAGATTGTGGAGAAGGACCGATTTTCAGACCTTGGGGGACCTGCGGAAGCAGTGGACTGAGTCTGGAGTTGAAACATCCAGAGCCACCGTGTACAGGTGTGTGCAGGAAATGGGCTTAAGGTGCCGCATTCCCCAGGTCAAGCCACTTTTGAACCAGAAACAGCGGCAGAAGCGCCTGACCTGGGCTACAGAGAAGCAGCACTGGACTGTTGCTCAGTGGTCCAAAGTAATTTTTTCGGATGAAAGCAAATTTTGCATGTCATTCGGAAATCAAGGTGCCAGAGTCTGGAGGAAGACTAGGGAGAGGGAAATGCCAAAATGCCTGAAGTGCAGTGTCAAGTACCCACAGTCAGTGATGGTCTGGGGTGCCATGTCAGCTGCTGGTGTTGGTCCACTGTGTTTTATCAAGGGCAGGGTCAATGCAGCTAGCCATCAGGAGATTTTGGAGCACTTCATGCTTCCATCTGCTGAAAAGCTTTATGGAGATGAAGATTTCATTTTTCAGCACGACCTGGCACCTGCTCACAGTGTCAAAACCACTGGTAAATGGTTTACTGACCATGGTATTACTGTGCTCAATTGGCCTGCCAACTCTCCTGACCTGAACCCCATAGAGAATCTGTGGGATATTGGGAAGAGAAAGTTGAAAGTTGAGAGACGCAAGACCCAACACTCTGGATGAGCTTAAGGCCGCTATCGAAGCATCCTGGGCCTCCATAACACCTCAGCAGTGCCACAGGCTGATTGCCTCCATGCCACGCCGCATTGAAGCAGTCATTTCTGCAAAAGGATTCCCGACCAAGTATTGAGTGCATAACTGAACATAATTATTTGAAGGTTGACTTTTTTTGTATTAAAAACACTTTTCTTTTATTGGTTGGATGAAATATGCTAATTTTTTTAGATAGGAATTTTGGGTTTTCATGAGCTGTATGCCAAAATCATCAATATTAAAACAATAAAAGGCTTGAACTACTTCAGTTGTGTGTAATGAATCTAAAATATATGAAAGTCTAATGTTTATCAGTACATTACAGAAAATAATGAACTTTATCACAATATGCTAATCTTTTTAGATGGACCTGTATTCCATTATTCCATAAATCAGAATGGACTGCAGCTAAAAGGGGAGGGGGTCGGGGGGGGGGGGGGGGGGACAGGGGAATGGGTAGCAGCAAATATTTTATATTTTCTCAGTAGCCAAGAGTAGTTTCATATTGCTCCCCATTAATTACTTTAATATTGTTGCAAACTACCAGCACATGATAACCATACCATACAGCTGGCCGAAACAAACAGTACTAGTACTAGGTGCCGGTACTAGATTAGACTGAACAGATGGCAGAGCAAATAAGCCAAACAATGTACAACGAGAAGCACAACGAGTTCACATGGTTCACATACCAAAATAAAGTACTCCGGGAGGATGATACAGGTGAACAGATAACAACGGAGAACGCAGAGGACAAGACTTACGGTAGGTCACCTTAGGCTACTTTTTGCTGGGTCCGGCAGGGTTCAGCAAAAATGCTTCCGTTCTGATAGTACAACCATCTACATCCGTTATGAAAGGAGTCAAGATGGATCAGTCATGAACTTCATTAAAAGTCAATGCGTCCTTCTCCGCACCATATCGTGGACAGAAAAACACATTGTTATTCTGTCCATAATGGGGACGCAACCAAACGGAACCGAATACATTCTGGTGCATTACATTTTGTTTAGTTTTGTCCCCATTGACAATAAATGGGGACAAAACAAAACAGAAGCTCTCCCCCCCATTGAGAGTCGTCATAGGAAAAGCGCAAGTGTGAAAGTAGCCTTAGGCTCTGGTAATATTTGCGATGGAGTCTCTACTGGCCATTCTGTCAGTTCTTACAACAAAAAGCACAGCATGCAGCACTATTCCTGACATCAGAATGCATGACGGAAAACTGTGTTCACAATGGCTTTTGCTCATAACAAAGTCGCGACAGATATGATCTATTTCCATGCATCCCTGACTTATAGTGGGGTCAGTCAAGGCTTGCACACTACAATGTTCTTGATGAAAATCTGATGGATCAAAAGAACAAAACGCAGCTTTGAGCAGAACCCAGCTCACATACAGTTGCAATAAAAAAGTATGTGAACCCTTTGGAATGATATGGATTTCTGCACAAATTGGTCATAAAATGTGATCTCATCTTCATCTAAGTCACAACAAAAGACAATTACAGTCTGCTTAAACTAATAACACACAAATAATTAAATGTTTTTATTGAACACACCATGTAAACATTCGCAGTGCAGGTGGAAAAAGTATGTGAACCCCTAGACTAATGACATCTCCAAAAGCTAATTGGAGTGAGGTGTCAGCCAACTGGAGTCCAATCAATGAGATCAGATTGGATGTGTTGGTTACAGCTGCCCTGCCCTATAAAAAACACACACCAGTTCTGGGTTTGCTCTTCACAAGAAGCATTGCCTGATGTGAATGATGCCTCACACAAAAGAGCTCTCAGAAGACCTACAATTAAGAATGGTTGACTTGCATAAAGCTGGAAAGGGTTATAAAAGTATCTCCAAAAGCCTTGCTGTTCATCAGTCCACGGTAAGACAAATTGTCTATAAATGGAGAAAGTTCAGCACTGCTGCTACTCCTCTAGGAGTGGCCGTCCTGTAAAGATGACTGCAAGAGCACAGCGCAGACTGCTCAATGAGGTGAAGAAGAATCCTAGATTGTCAGCTAAAGACTTAAAAAAGTCTCTGGCATATGCTAACATCCCTGTTAGCGAATCTACGATATGTAAAGCACTAAACAAGAATGGATTTCATGGGAGGATACCACTGCGGTCAAAAAAACCCATTGCTGCACGTTTACAGTTTGCACAAGAGCACCTGGATGTTCCACAGCAGTACTGGCAAAATATTCTGTGGACAGATGAAACCAAAGTTGAGTTGTTTGGAAGAAACACACAACATTATGTGTGGAGAAAAATAGGCACAGCACACCAACATCAAAACCTCATCCCAACTGTGAAGTATGGTGGTGGGGGCATCATGTTTTGGGGCTGCTTTGATGAGTCATGGCCTGGACAGATTGCTATCATTGAAGGAAAAATGAATTCCCAAGTTTATCAAGACATTTTGCAGGAGAACTTAAGGCCATCTGTCCACCAGCTGAAGCTCAACAGAAGATGGGTGTTGCAACAGGACAACGACCAAAAGCATAGAAGTAAATCAACAACAGAATGGCTTAAAAACGGAAGAAAATACGCCTTCTAGAGTGGCCCAGTCAGAGTCCTGACCTCAACCCGATTGAGATGCTGTGGCATGACCTCAAGAAAGCGATTCACACCAGACATCCCAAGAATATTGCTGAACTGAAACAGTTCTGTAAAGAGGAATGGTCAAGAATTACTCCTGACCATTGTGCACGTCTGATTTGCAACTACAGGAAACGTTTGGTGGAAGTTATTGCTGCCAAAGGAGGTTCAACCAGTTATTAAGTCCAAGGGTTTACATACTTTTTCCACCTGCACTGTGAATGTTTACATGGTGTGTTCAATAAAAACATGGCAACATTTAATTCTTTGTGTGTTATTAGTTTAAGAAGACTGTGATTGTCTATTATTGTGACAGACTAAGATCAGATCACATTTTATGACCAATTTGTGAAGAAATCCATATAATTCCAAAGGGTTCACATACTTTTTCTTGCAACTGTATATAGTAAACTGTAATTCTGCTTCACTAGAAACGTATCCACATTTAAAAGAAACTCTGAATTGTTCAAAATTCAGCATCCCCCCCAATCTTATCTACAACCTACATTTTACATACAAAACTATTCCCTGTGGGTAAAGCCAGCTATTTGTCAGTATTTCGTAGGTAAAAGCTTTGGAACCTGCAATATCCCCTCCTGTACTCACCGCTGTTACATGCTGCTACCAATTCACTGACATGCAAATTCTTTCTTCTTTTAAAAGGAAAAATGTGGGTTATGATTATTAAGAGGCAGCAAGCACAATGAATCAAAGCCTGGCAATAAGGCTCACTTCTGAGCTGTCACTTAGGAAATTAAACACCATTACCCTACGATTTACAAATTCTCCTGCATTTACTGTATTAC
Source organism: Bufo gargarizans (assembly GCF_014858855.1). Classification (NCBI taxonomy): domain Eukaryota; kingdom Metazoa; phylum Chordata; class Amphibia; order Anura; family Bufonidae; genus Bufo; species Bufo gargarizans. The sequence continues at coordinate 1,493,362 of NW_025334170.1, read as the reverse complement.
CGAGGCCCTTGCACTCCATTTTATCTCTCTTACTGTTGAATATCTCCTCTCCCTGCTAACAGTGCTATAATTAACTTGTGAGACGCTAGTCAGTCAGCCCCGGCAACATGCCAAGAAATCAACCCCAATTACTATATTCACAATGTCAGTAATGCTCACTTCTCAGCTCATACTAATTTGAAATGGCAGGTTCCAACTTCCCATGTCTGAATTATACAATCCCATTTTTATACAATCCCATTATACAATAATGTAACATTGGAGCCTACAGAACACTTACACATTGAATCAAACTGCAAACAATGTTCCATAACCATCTCCTTGTGTAAAGAATATACCGTATATGGTGACACTTAAGCTGGGCATTCAGTCCGTCGTTTGATCATTTGTCAGACTGTTATCTCTCCCGACTCCCTAACAACTCCTCCATACACATGCACATTTGGCTTGGCTGAACACGTGCATGTATTCTATGGGGCGAGAAGAGAAAGATGCTCACAGACTTCTGGCAATGGTTTATCTCCCAAGAGAACAAAAGGATTGGGCAAAAATATTCATTTCACCCAATCCTTCTCTCCCCCTGATGGGAGGGGGGGGGGGGGAAGAGTTGGGAGTTCCAAGCACATTTAAGTGTCGGCTGAACCAGCTATTTTTAGCTAGTTTGGCTGAAAACCAACTATTGTGTATGGGGTGGTGCAGGGTTTTAAATTGATGATCTATCCTCAGGATAGGTCATCAATATCAGATTGGCAGAAGGACCAACACCTGGCACCCCCGCCGATCAGCTGTTTGAAGAGGTGACTACGCGCTGCTTCCTCTTCATTGCACTACACGCCGTCTCCCTTATAGCGGTGGCGTAGTGTAAATTAAGTGAATGGAGTGAGTATTTGTAATTACACGCTCTTCCGAGACGACGGGCAGTGTAATGAACAGGAAGCACACATGGAATGTTGCATTCTCTTCAGACAGCTGATCGGCAGGGGTCTCAGATGTTGGACCCCCGCCGATCTGATATTGATGACCTATCCTGAAGATAGGTCATCAATATAAAACCCTTTTAAGGGAATCTAAGACATTGTTGTACTTCTACTGGCAGATGGTTTACCGAAGTGATTCAAATGACTTGGCAGAAGCCATCAAGATACAGTTCTAAAGCCAACTCACTGTCACATATCTTAAGAGCCATCTGTGGCAAGAAATGCTGGTATAACAATCAGCAAGTAGAAAAGCGACAGGTACCATTCATGCGTTTATTTACACCCTCCACAGCAACTGTACGTTATCTACTGATTGGCTGTTTCTATTACATTTTGAATACCTGTATTCACCACACAGGGGAGTTTATCAGACAGAGATGCAAGGCAATTTTTCATTTATAGCTCAAATATAATGCCTATACCTATAATAAAGGACTGCGAGAACCTATCCCCTCTCACACATAACACCAGGACAACATCTTCAAAAACAGGAACAGCAATTACACATTAGCCTAGGAAGCATGTTACACTTTAGTTTTTGCTCATACTGTAAAAGATGTCGAGTAAAGATGCCCAAACACATTAGGTAAATGTTGGCTGAGCCTGCCGATTCAAGCAGGATCGGCTGGCCATGACCATCTAATGTGTATAGGGGTCACCAGAGTGAGCCGAATGCAGTTGTTCGGGAAAGGATCAGGCATTTTGGATTTCATCATGGCCAAATACTTTATTCCTGTAGAAGATAAGCCGCTAATAGTGGATTCACTCTCCACCGAAACACATGCATGCAGAGCCGAGACTGTATTTGTATGTGCACAGTATAGTCGGGTGGAATAGCTGCAACATGAACAAGCATTTAGCCGATGGCCGAATATAAAGTGTATGGGCAGGAACGATCTAGGTAGCAGACATAAAAATAAAAAAAAGTTAGAGTATACACTGGTATATGGTAGATATACAACTTTTTCATCAAAAGAAGAAAAAAAAATGTTTCACTGATCCAGGAGAAGTGATTGCCAGTTCGCAGTGTTCGCCCGCGAACACATGCGGGCTGCCATCACTGTCCAGGAGACACCTTCCCATTCTTGAAGCGGTAATCCCGAACCAACTGTAAAAGAAAAACAAAAAGTTTTCCAGATTTTATAAAATGTACATTTGTCCTGTACAAAAATCTATCTTTCGTTTTGGCTCATGGTCCATTTCCTTGAGGAAATCAGACATGGTATAGCTAGCCTAGCATAACACACCTCATCATATGCCAGTTATACTTGCATGTTGCAGTAAGGCTGGGTTCACACCTGAGCGTTTTACAGCGCGTTCAAACGCGCTGTAAAACGCTCAACACATGAAAACCAATGCTTCCCTATGGGAATGGTTCTCACCTGGGCGTTTTACAGCGCGTACGATCGCGCTGTAAAACGCCCGACGCATAATCAAGTACTTGAGCTTCTTTGGGGCGTTTTGACGCGCGTTTGTGGCCATAGGACACTGCAGTCAATCACACAAACGCGCGTTTACTATTACAAAAAACGCGCATAAAAACACGCGACAAAAACGCGCGTAAAACGCGCGTTTGAGAAACGCTCAGGTGTGAACCCAGCCTAAAGGCTCTGGTGTTTTGTAGATGTGTGGACCGCAGGCAGAACATCCCGATACATTTTTTGTTCACTTGACCGGCAACCCACCCAGTACCTACTCTCTGGTGTCTCACATCCCAAGACAAACCAAAACAGTCAGTCATCACAAGACGGCAACATTTTCTACTTCAGCAACATCAAAAAGACTTCAGAATGACTGAACACGCTTCAAAATTTAATCAGGGCTATAGAGACAAAAAGCACAGGAAGTGATCTACAAAAAATAGCATCTGCAACGGCAAAGAACAGCATGTCCTGTAGCTTCAGGAGCCCAAATTATCAAGCGGTCTACCAAACGACAAATGATAAAGCTCAACTGGTAAACAGTTAAAGATTACACTGAATGGTTGTTAGCAAGGGAATGTATTCCATACAGGCACAGCATGCAGCAGGTATGGGGCTATTGGAGAGAGGAAAACCAGCTCTCCCCTTACCGCTGTGTGACAAGAACCTGTGCAGGACTCCACTGCATTGTTGCAAAAGTTGAGGGAATAGGCTCGTGTCATGGACAGTGTATACTACGCTATTTTTGCAACTCCCAAAGAAGTGACTGGAGAGAGACAAGGCTTCCGTTCTTGAGATATGGGTCCCAGAGGTGGATATTGATGGCATTTCCTATGGCTATGCCGTAAATGTTGAGATGGGAATAACTCTTTAACCACTTAATGACCAGCTAATTTTTTTTTTACTTTTTGCCTCTCAATATTTAAGCAGCCATAACTTTTTCTATTCACTGAAGTGGCTATACAAGTCCTAGTTTTATGAAAGACAAATTGCATTTTCTTTGTGCTGTTTGAGGGTTCATATAATATACTTTGTAATTTACTTTTAGTTGCATTGCAACTAGAGCAAAAGTAATTTTTGACATTGCTTTTTCGTACTTAATTGTTTACACTACATATTTTACACCGAATAACCTGTAAAATGAGTTGCGCAGGTCATTTCCGTCATGGGGATACATAAGTACAGTGTTTTGCTTTTATGTAATGTATGCACAACAGAATATATTTTAAGAAAAAGGATTATTATTTGTTCAAATTTTTTTTTTTTATTAAAAGTTTTTTCACCCAAATTTATTACAAATTACGTTTTATGAAAATCCTATTAAGGAATTAATGTCTTAAAAAACTATTTTATACTTATAATGTAGTAGCATACTCCTGTCCGCTAAAACATTATGTTCTGTGTCACTGTATGTCCCCAGGGCTGACGAAGTCTGCTTACTCAGCCTCTGATCGAATCACTAGGAACCAATCAGAGGGGGAAATCCGCTTTGATCATGCTGTGGTCACAAACAAGCAATAAAATGGTTAACAAGTGGGATTGGCGCTACCACCAATCCTGGCTGTAGAGCTTTAGACTGCTCTACGAACTAGAGCTGCTAGAGTTCATTTGTAGAGCAAGAGTGCTTACAGAAGAGCTCTGCTCCCTCTAAAACAGTGACGGCAAAACACAGTGGGGGGTCATTAAGGGTTTAAGAATGTTTTTTGTAACCAGACATACCTCTTCACATTACACCACCTATAAAATGTGTTGTGGAAATTCTATTATGTGGACATTTTAATTTAGGATGTGTATTTAATATATTGTGTATTGTCATCATGTCTCTCAGTGTCAGGGTAAACCATTGGAGTGGATATCTTCCAGTGTATGTCCTGTAAAGGAATGTGCGCTTGTTGTCTCTAGTGCGCCTGATCAGCCGCTGGAGATAATGACGCTGTACTGTAAATAAACATGCATGTGGATCATAGTAACTTTATCTGGCATTGATCACTGAGCAAGGCTGGATAAAGTTCGCTCCAGTGGTATTGTATACATGTGTTTGTTAGCTAGCTATGTTAGTCTAAATGCCTGTCTTCCTATGTCATCATTTCCTGTATGTCATCACTTCCTGTATCCTTGTCTTGGGCCTTTTACACCTTTTGTTTAGTCAATAAAGGCAGACTGGGCAAGGAGGAGGGAGGAGTTGCTCAGGATTTCAATCAAGATGGTAGCACTTGGGTCGTTCTCTAGCTGCAGCTGATGGAAGATGGATTTACCTTTTTCCTTACACAAACTTTGATGCAAGCTGATTACAACTATTTGTCTACAACAAATGCCGCAATAAATTTATGCTGTAATCCAGCCTCTAGATGTCAGGGTATGCTGGGAGTAGGAACTTCAGGAAAATAGCTACACTGTGGTGCAGATACACTAAGGCTTCGTTCACATCTGTGTACTCCAGTAATCTGTTCCAGCAAAGGAACAGACAACCAAAGTGCACTGTATAGATGGACACCGCCGGATCGTTATTTGCTACAATGGGACCTGAAAGGTTTCCTTCATAAATGGCAGCCGAGTCAAATCCGATAAGTCCTTGGAAAGCAATATGCAGTTTTCCACCATAAAACAGTTGATACATCTTACCATTCATCTCATATATATAAAGAAGATATTTAAAGGGGTTCTCTGGGACTTTTATACAGATGGCCCATCATTAGGATAGGTCATCAATATCACATCTGCAGAGGTCCGACTCCTGACACCCCCACCAACCAGCTGTTCTGCAGAGGCTCTGGTGCCAGAACTACACAACCTAGTGCAGTGAATGAGCGCAGCACTTTAGTGGACAGAGCTATGTCAAAAGAGGTGTCAGGAGCCAGTACCCCCCAGATCTGATAGTGATAATCCTAAGTAAAGGCCATCAATATAAAAATTCCAGAGAACACCTATAACACGTTCTTGAAGGCTAATATTAAAAAGGTATGCTCACCAATAGCAGGCATTGCGAGTTTCCCCATTTATCTTGATGGGACTTGCACAAATCCATTTGCATGCCACTAAAACATCCCCATTCTGATGTAGAGAATGGATTTTTCAGTTGCTAAAATTTCCACAACAAATCTGCAGTATGTGAATATACCCTAAATCTTATTACGCGGCAGACAAGAAACCGCTAATTGAAATTGCTATTCAGGGACTTATCTATGCAAACTAGCCATGTGTCTGGCATAAACAAGACAACATCTCCTTGCCTAACCCCCGCATATAATGAGAATACAAAGTCTTCCATATGAGACAATGTAATTGAAGTCAATGACCCACTGAAGTACAATTTGTTACAGCCCACATCTACAATTAACGTAGGATTTCTATTACAGATACATTATCGATTATGAGATTCCAGTTAATAAGCACAGAAGAAAGATGCCATCTCAATAAATCGTGCTCTACGCTTTCCTCGGCAAGTTGATGTGTTTTAATCTGGAAATACTTAACGCAACTGTTCCACGAGAATGTGAATAGACCAGTATGTCCCCTGCATGCAGCATTTACAGGGCATCCACGCTAATGTGACCGGGATTATAGCCCATCTCTATACCGCGTACAACACAATCAACTTCCACGTTTCCTCTGCACTAGTTTTGACAAATCTCCTTGTTGATTTCTTATTATACTCATCCCCACTTTGACCCAAATGGCAGAGGCAGATCTGGTGACGTGACGCCACGGAACACCCTGTCGCTGTTTGTAGTTATACAGGGCTGTATATGCATCATTTCTCAGTCATGTAATGAAAATATAGGCACCCGGCCAACCATGATGATAAAGTGCAGGTGGCATGGAGGCTCTACATTCCTGAATGCTGAAAGAACAATATGCACAACATGAGATACATACACACACACACACACAAGTGGTTCTGACAGGCGACAACCAGTGGCACTGGTCAGAACACAAATCGCTCACACCTCAACACAGTTCTCTGTTGTTCAGGTTTGTTCACATCTGCGTTGACTTTTCCATTATTCTGCGAGGCACAGAAAACAGTAAAGAATGAATTAAATGACTGATACAAATGGAACGCCATCCGCTTCTATACAATAATGAAGACCCAGGCTGCACTCTGAATGATTCTTTACTGCAGGGGTAATGTGGTAGATACCACAGTTTTGTTGTCCACCATCCAGACACGGGTGGCATCTTCATTACAACCCGTTTCTGCCAAGACAATTTCCAGGCTCCTAGCGGAAGGAAATTTGGTGTTACAGCATTCATTACGTTTTCGGCCATTGACATCCAACCACTGTTTTCTGGGTGGGGGCCAAATTGTCAGACTGAAGGAATCCCAAGGGCCGAAAATAAATGTTAAAGGGGTATTAACAAGTGAAATACTGTATTTATGGCGTATTGTACACACAGTATATGTCATAAATGTCTAGTTATACCTCCAGGACTCCCATCTAATGGGAGAATACATGAAAAATGCATGTGGACAGCAACAAGACAGACATACATGTCTGTTACCAGATGATTGGGGGCGGCTGAAAATTGTATCAAGGGCCGCAGGTTGTGCACCCCTGCTTTACTGTATCCAATGGGACTTTCCTGCTGCTTCAGTGGACCTGTGTCTGGGGAGGTGTGGAATCTGTGATGATGATTTCTGGTTTTATTTTTATATACGCCACCCACTGACTAAAACGCAAAAAAAAAAAAAAGGAGAAAAAACACAATGTCTTTTTTATCTGCAAAAATTTGCTAAAACCTAACACAGCGGACACTAACTGAGCATAACTGATTCTCAAAAGCACTCATGTAAACAAATGAGGCATAAAACTGACATTTTTTCCTCTGATTGAACAGAATAAAGGGAAAGTCAATGTAGATGTGAATACAGCCTTGGTGGAAAATAATATGACCATAGTGTTTATGTCCAAGAAAAATGTGAATGCTGTATGTAAATGCACACCAAAAATAAATAAATAATATATACCACATTAGAACTATACAGGAATACAACCGAGCCATTATGAACTTATTTGGATCGTTCGGGAACGTCCACATGAGACTGATGCACAGAAGCAATGCCTGCATCATATGGTAGTCACAGCGCAAGTACTGTGGGTTTGTCGCAGATTTCACCCTCCGTATTGCAAAAGGTGAGATCTTTGGGCGCAAATCGGCAGCATAAATTGACATGGAAGGATTGAAGCGCTCACCACGAGGCCCCCATACTGGAACCTGACCGTCGTCAGATCACAAACACCATAGCAGTTCAGGTTACTTGTTCAGGACACTACAGCAAATGAAGGCAAAAGTGGTTGGATGTCAATGGCCGAAAACGTAATGAATGCTGTAACACCAAATTTCCTTCCGCTAGGAGCCTGGAAATTGTCTTGGCAGAAACGGGTTGTAATGAAGATGCCACCCGTGTCTGGATGGTGGACAACAAAACTGTGGTATCTGCTTGTGGGCAGATCAGACAATACACTATACTGGTGGTCTGTCTGTCCAGAGCCTGTTTGTTGTGTGTGCATGCCCTTACATAGGCACTGTTCCCAGAGTATGTTCACTATGTGTGTGTGCCATCACGTAATCACTGTTCCCAACACACCTCCTAACAGGTAGATCAGAATGGGCTAGATGGTAGGCAATTTGTCGAAACAGCCATCCTGCTTCTCTCAGTCCAACGATATGAATACTCTCAAAGTCTCTTAACTAGGCAAAATGTCTTTGAGTGCATTGCAAAGGCATGTCTAGAAGTCAACGATCTCTCACCAAGAGGTACATTACCTAAAAGTAGCCTCTGAGAGCCTTTTGATAGAAAAGTGGGGAGAGCACTTTTACGCTCTCTTGTGGCAAGACCCAGTATGTAATGAGACCACACCTGTAATCATTTACATACCTGCCTGAGACATAACTGCATGCAGAGTAACAATACGACATTTCTATCTGGGTGCAGTACTGTTTTTTTTGTCAACAAGTATACCTCACAGCATGACATTTCAAACATTTCCAATACTGACCTGTACTGTATAATGCACCATGCAGAGTAAATTTTAGTGTACTTCAGAAAGCCCTCAGTAAGCTCCAAAAATATTGAAAGACACATCAGTCACTGTGTGACAATTTTCATGCACATCACACTAGTACACAAGCAGATATTAAATGCACATAGTCTTCTTCTGTCTTGGAGGTTAAGTGCTGATAAAAAATAAAATATTTCACAAGAGCAAATATTTACAAATGTCCTAAAGACAAGTAAAAGGAGAAAATGTACAATGCAAACTTCTAGAAATTAATAAAATGAATGCCTTTAGAGCCGAGGTGTTAAATTACACAGACAAGCTGTCATGTAGGTTAATTACAGGATTAATACCTGATCAGTCTCACAGTTGAGTATTGTCCTTCGCACATAGTGCAGGAGACATTCATCTGCATTTAGAAAAATATTTAAAACTCCACCCTCATGGATACAAGCATGCCAAACTCACTATAATTATGCATGTCCTGATTTACAGCACTTAAAACATTACCAGCAAAGGCGCTATAACGAATATGGATAAAATATTAGAGAATATAGCCTTAAAGAGGACCTGTCGCCCCAAAATGCAGTGCAAGCTGCAGGCAGCGTGCAGGACTTTTTGATTGAACGGAAGGTGAATGGACGCCGTTATAGTCCCCGCAGTCTGTTCAGCTGTTTGGTTCAGTTATGTGCCAATTCAGACACTACCATTATTATTTTTTTGTTCTGCTCCTCTAACGGACGGAATGGAGATATACAGTGGTGCTGTGAACTCACCCTCATTAACATATCGAAATCTGCTCTCTGTTCTCAGTGATTTATAACATTCTCTGTGTGTGTATACAGAGATAGTAGTCAGACACTGATTGTTGTAGACAGGGGCCATCTTAAAGGGGTTGTCCACGTTCAGAGCTGAACCCTGGCATAATCTCCCATTCACCTATTTACCATGTATAAGTGGAGCATCAAGCTCTGCAGGACTGAACCCGGACAACCCCTTTAAGTTCAGAAAAAGCAGAGATGTAAATGTATAATTATAATCTATATCAATACGCTCAGCTTCTCCTATTCTATAACTTGCCATACTGAATTTTATGATGACAGGTTATCTTTAAAGAGATTGCCATGATTAACGCCATGTAATTATAGATATGTCATAGAAGCTTGAACCAGCCTCCTGCTATGCATTAACTCCAGAAATACACATCTTAGGCCGAGTTCACACTTCAGTTATTTGATCAGTTATTTCCATCAGTAATAATGGAAATAGTAATATTGCCATCATTATTGTGAGCAAAAACCAGTAGTGAAGCCTACTCAGAGATCGGATATAATGGAAAGATCTGCACCTGTTCTGCATTTTTGAGCACAGTAACTGATGGAAATAACTGATCAAATAACTAAAGTGTGAACTCAGCCTTAGGCCTCATGCACACGACCGTTGTTCTGGTCCGCATACGAGTCGCAGTTTTTGTGGCTTGGGTGCGGACCCATTCACTTCAATGGGGCCGCATAAGATGTGGACAGCACTCTGTGTGCTGTCCGCATCCGTTGCTCGGTTCCGTGGCCCCGCAAAAAAAAAAAAAAAAAAAAAGTCCTATTTTTGTCCGTTTTACAGACAAGAATAGGCATTTTTACAATGGGCTGCCTGTTCCGTTCCGCAATTTGTGGAAGGCACACGGGCGGCTTCCGTGTTTTGCGGATCCGCAATTTGTGGACCGCAAAAAACGTAACGTCGTGTGTATGAGGCCTTTAGGGCTCATGCACACAACCATATATATTTTTTGGTCCGTTAGGGCTCATGCACACATACGTATTTTTCTTTCCATGTCCGTTAGTTTTTTTTTTTTTTGCGGAACCATTCAATGAGTCTGCAAAGAAATAAATGGAAGTTACTCTATGTGCATTCCGTTTCCATATGTCTGCTCAGCAAAAAATAGAACATGTCCTATCATTGTCAGCCTAACGGACAAGGATAGGACTGTTCTATTATGGCCAAGCTGTTCCGTTCCACAAAATGCGGAACGTACATGGACGTCATCTGCATTTTTTGCGGATCCGTGTTTTGCGGACCGCTAAATACTTATGGTCGTGTGTATGAACCCTTAAAGTGATGTCCAGGGTTAGAAGAGTGAGGCTGAACTGCAATACCACATACAACCAGAGGAAAGGTGTGGCGCAGTTTGTGGAAGAAAGCATTCATGTTTTTAGAATCCTGGACAACCTCTTTAATGGAACACATGAGAAAAATATTGATTGGCACAGTGTCTCCCTTTAATAAAAAGAAATTCATGAAACTTATCTGAACACAAGTGGTGTACCTGGCACAGATGACCAAAATTGTGCATTTTCATGACATGTTGGAAAATAAAAAATAGACTGGTTGTGATGGACATCTGCTAGACCTTGGCATCGTGATATACACAATTCTAAAGTTTTTCCCCCTTATACTGCCATCAATAGGTACATCAAGTGATTTACAGTCTCAATAATTTAAGGACAATGGTGGACCAACATTTGAAACCCGTTCACTGTGGATCCTCAGCCCTGCACACAGAATTGATGGATAGGATTAGCCCGTGTGCATTTACTGTTAACTAAAGCAAAATTATCCCTGTTGAACTTTGATGAGCCACGTCAGAATCTGATTATAAGCGGCTGGAGCTGTGTATAATGAGTCTGAACAGAATGGTTAGTTTACCAGAAAATTACGCCTACTCATGTACGATACAGTAATTATAAGCAATTAGGAACTTAGCAAGAGAGCAACTGATGAAGAAAAGCTCAAAATCTAGGTTCATTTCATATATTTCACCATTTATAAATTACGTACAGCGGTCACATTAATAAGAAAACAAAGAGAAGGCGGCTTGTCATTTACTGCAGAACAAATTGTACCATTTAGAAAAAGCAACGTATGATAAGGTTAACATTCATTTAACAGAACTGAAGCAAGAGCACAGAGGGAGTCAATGATCAAAATTAACCAAAAAACGGAGCCAACTGCTCATAACAACCAAAAAGAGCTCAGCTTTTAGTTTATAACCTGCTCTGGAAATAAGAAAGCTGCACTGTGACTGGTTGCTATGGGCAAAAAAAGCCGGATTTTACAAATATGGCCCGTGGTCTACAGTCTGGAGCTCCCACACCAAGAGCTGAGCTGCAGTAACTCACTGTTCAGTGCTCCAGACAAAAAAAAAATTACCAGGAGCCATTGGCTCCTAAACTAAAAAAAGTTAGGAGCCAAATTACATTTTTTAGTCGCCAAATTTAAAATGCATATAATTTTAAAAAAAGGACTTTGAGAAGATGAGACGCAGGTCACAGTAGTGAGCCAGCACTACATATAGGAGAAAACAGCACCACATACCTCTCACATCCAGGGACATCTTCTGGGGGACAAGGTGACTTAAAAATGGCGAATTGCGAGGTTTAGATTTTTTTTTTTTCCTGTTACGGCCTTCACCGAGCAGAAATATTTTTTTATATTTTAATAGCTCATACTTTTTGGGACGTGGCGATATGTAATATGTTAATTCTTTATTGTTTGTAAATTTGATATGTAAAACTGGGAAGGGGGCCATTTAAACTTTTAGTATTTTGGTGTTTTTTTTGTTTAACTTTTTACTTAATAACCATTTCTTCCCTTAGGACTAGAACCTGGATCTTTTCATCCCTTGTGCTATTCACCCTGATAGATCTCTATCAGGGTGAATAGGATCTCACACATCTCCCTGGGCTCTGTGCACACAGCAACAGGAAGCTGAACATGGCAGCCAGGGCTCCAGTAGCGTCCTGGCTGCTATGGTAACGATCTGAGCCCCAGCAGTGTAATCTGCCACTGCCACCAATGGAGGGGATGGGACCCTGTGGCCACCATATAACAATGGGGGAGGGGGGGGGGGACTTGTGGCCAGTGATAATGGGGGGGGGGGGGGGTGAGGCTTTGGGAGGGCGCACTGCATCACCAATGAATGTACGGTAATTAAAGAGGACCTTTTGTGGGTCCAAAGAATATGAACTTATTAGTAGCAGGCTGCATAGAGCGGCGCCCAGGGATCTAAGTGCACTTACTATTAGTCCTGGGCGCCGCTCAGTTCACCCGCTGTGGCCCCCGGTAATTTCAACATTCAGAGCAAGGAGGAGGAGACGCCAGTGTCTGTCCTTCCCCCTGACAGCAGCGCTGACCAATCACAGCGCAGAGAGAGGAAGAAAAAAACAACTCCCTCTCTCTGCGCTGTGATTGGTCAGCACTGCTGTCAGGGGGAAGGACAGACACTGGCGTCTCCTCCTCCTTGCTCTGAATGTTGAAATTACCGGGGGCCACAGCAGGTGAACTGAGCGGCGCCCAGGACTAATAGTAAGTGCACTTAGATCCCTGGGCGCCGCTCTATGTAGCCTGCTACTAATAAGTTCATATTCTTTGTACCTATGAAAGGTCCTCTTTAACTCATGTCGGCAGCGGTATAACAAACCCGCCACCTGGCCTCAATAACAGGGCATGCGATCTGTGGCACCTGAGGGGTTAATTACCGCAGATCGCATGCCCTGTTATTGAGGCCGGGTGCCGGGTCTGTGATTTCGCTGCCTACACTTATGTTTTACATTCATTGGTAGCGCAGTGGCGACAGCTCCTCCCCGCTATCTGCCCATTGGTGGTAGTGGCGGCCGCGTCACAGTGGAGAGGGAGGGACTCCTTCCTTCTCCACTGACTGTGCTACGAGAACATAGGCTGCACAGGATCGCGCCGGTACAGTCGCAAATGGCGACAAGACTAAAAAGTCTTGTCGCCATCTGCAAATTTTAAGGCGCATTGGCGACCGTTTTGGTCGCCATCTGGAGCCCTGCTGTTGCCACTACACTTTAAACGGAGCTGTGCTCGGCTGCAGCGGATCGGTAGGGTTGCCGGAGCACCACAAATCTGATGCTGGTGATTTATTGTGAGGTTAGATAATCAATATTGTTAGCCTGGAAAAACCCTTTAAAATAAACAAAAATATTTGGTTGAAATTTAAATCAGAAGAGGGGAATAAGCTGTTGCCAGATATCCCTTGCAGTGGCTTATCTCCCACAGGAAAAAGCTTGGGGTATATTTAGTCCGTTTAAGCCCAAAATGGGTTATCACCCATTAACAAAGGTACTGCAAGAACACTACACCCAACAAACAGTTCTGATTAGCATTTTTTTTATCTCTATTCCCACCCCCATTCACCTACAAATTGATCCCGTAATGCACAGAAAGGACTCCTGAGCGCATGAACATAATGGACAGGACTCAAGGAGTCCTCTCTATGCATTACATGGACGGCTTGTGGACATACTGTGGGGGAACAGAGGTGATTATAGACCCAAAAATTACTGATGTGAACACAGGCATACCATAAGATTGCAAAGGATCCTTGTCAGGTCCCCAGGCTGTCTTGATGGTGACCCCAGATGCAATTATTATGCCACCAAGATTGGCGATCACTTTTACAAGGGGGGTTTTGATCCCTTGCACAGTGCTGCAGCACTGATTATTGCTGGGACTGGCGTTTTCTCTGATTTTAGCAGTTGAAGTAGATGCAGGGCTGTGTTTTGCAGCCATCTCCTGCAACTGATCTTGCAAGCACGGCACCCAGAGATCATCATTATATATACACAGTATTTTTTTTCCATAGGTTGGCAAGTGGAAAAATTGGACAGACCTGATCTTTTACCTGATGTGGACACACTCTAACACATTAGATTGTTGACTGATCCGGTGAAAATGGGGTTTAAACATACTTTTGTCTAATGTGAATGGCCAGTTTTAAACATGGCTGATTGTTAGGCTAGTTTTACACTGTCGTTCATAGTTCTGGCAGAGAACATCCTGCTGGAGCTCTCTGAATCCGGCACTGTTGGATGTTACAACAAAGCCCGTGGACCTCATTGACTATAATGGAGTCCGGCGGTGATTGTGAGCCAAAACCAGAAGTGAAGCTTCCACAGCATAAGATATAAGGGAAAGATCTGCACCTGTTCTATGTTTAGAGCCGCACCTGGTTTGGTTCAAACAGATTGTGTGAATAAGGCTCTTCCAGACGAGCGGGTGCCGCGCTGCGGACTAGCAGCGCAGCACCCGGCCTAACCTGCCAGCACTGCCGGAGTCGCATAGCATTATATTGATTTATGATGCTATGCGACCCTTAAAGGTCTGGAATGTATTGGATAACACAGACATAATGCTAGTGTTGTCCAATACATTCCAGAACTGTAAAAATTACATAGCATCATAAATCAATAGAATGCAATGCAACCCCGGCAGTGCTGGAAGGTCAGGCCGGGTGCTACTCTGTGAGTCTGCAGCGTCACACCTGCTCATTTGAAAGGGGCCTAAGGCATTAAACATTGGTATATGGCATTTACACTTTGGTCACTTTTTATTGAATACTCAATTACAAGCGATTTAGAAAAGGGAGAATATGAAGGGGCACTATAGCTCAACCACTAACATGCATGCATAATTTGGGGAAAGTTTTCTTTACCGTGGAGGAACCAGAGTGAAGAGTTAAGGTGAATAGATCTGCCTCAAAACATTTATTTTCATATATTTCACTCTGAACTGCAGACACAAGAAAAAGCAGGGTACTAAAAGGTTTACAAAATCTCCTGATTCTGTCGTTGCCAACTAAAACACCTACTATGAATTTAGTAATACGTTAGGCAATCATAAATCATACAGCTAGACATTTTAAAAGGAAAAAAAGGGGGATTTATTGTCACATTGTAGACACTGTGTAAAAGCACAAATCCATTTTTCCATATATTCATCAACTCTCTGGATGTGTTAATGCACAAAGAATCCTGGAGTATAGAAATAACACACTATTTTCCCTGTTCTCAACATTGCCTTTATTCTTTATCAAAACAGCATTTTCCATGCAAAGCACATTAAACTGCTGCTCTATATGTAACCTCTGTAGGAGGAATACAGTAATCATGTGTCATTATGCAAAGGGAGAATATATGACTGTATGATATTAAATAAAATAAAATAAAAAAGACAAGGTACAGGCTCAACGGGGTACTTTAAAGTATACAATATATAATCTATACACATTTATTTTATATAAACCGTATTTTATATAACACAATAAAGGAACAGAAGCACCACCTCCCCCCGTTTCTTTATTAAGAACTATACTAGAGGTGCATAGCAGCTGCTTAGGCATCCTCCCCTTAGGCTCTATTCATATTGTGTCTTGAGTATCCATTTACTGTATGCACTGGGAAAGCTCCGGACCCATTTCTAAAACTGACCCAAAGAACGGATGCCACAGGTGTCCATGTTCCTGGATGGCTCTGCCTTTGCGGTGTAATGCACAAACAGCTGGGGTGTCGGACCCCCGCCGATCAGATATTGATGGCCTATCCTGAGGATAGATTATCAATAGGGATGAGCGAATAGACTTTGGATGAAACATCCAAAGTTGATTTGCATAAAACTTTGTTTCAACACTGTACGGATACAATGTATTGGCTCCGATGAGCCGAAGTCATGAAACTTTGCATAATATACTGCAAAAAAACATTTCCCGAACTCAGGAAACTCCTCCAGATGGTAAAAGCAAAGTTGTACTGTTTTATCTAGTACTTGTGATGCAACCAGCCTCAAGTCACCTGTTGCAGATAATAGTCCAATACTAAAAGAAGACATCCGTGAGTCTATGGTAGACATTATTCACGGACTACTTCCATTAAGTAATTAATCCTCAATTATATTAAAAAAAAAAAAAAAAAAAAAAAAAAAAGATTCAAAAGTGGCAACCAATATGGCTACACTTCCTGTTGTAATAACAATGCAGAAAATGTTTGATACATATGCAAATTAACCTGAGATGAGTCCTGTCCCTGACTCATCTCACGTACAGGACTCATCTCAGGTTAATTTGCATATGTATCAAATCGTTTTTTTTACACAATAAAAGCACACAGAGCTATGGGGACTGGGTATTGCGGATGTGCTAGCGGCCATCTAGCAACCCATGTCCTCAGCTCTATACACAAAATCCTGTCAACAGGTTCCCTTTAACCCCTTAAGGACCGAGGACGTACCGGTACGCCCTATTTCCCGAGTCCTTAAGGACCGAGGACGTACCGGTACGTCCTGACTTAAAATCTGCATTCCGGCGCCGCGGGGGTTAATCGGAACGGGACGCCGGCTGAAATCATTCAGCCGGCATCCCGTAACAATGCAGGGGGGGGGCGGCGATCGCAGCAAACCGCAGGTCAATTCAGACCTGCGGTTTGCTGCGCTTTTTGCAGTTTCTGATCCCCGCGGTCCCTGACCGTGGGGATCAGAAACTTCAGAGTGCCTAAAATCAATATTGCGCACCCCCCCCTGCACCCCTGCATGATTTGATGGCGGCGGGTGGTGCAGGGGGGGTGTCGCAGGCGGTGGGGGCGTTGCGGGAGGCGGGCGGTGCGGCAGGCGGGATCGCGATCCCCCGCCCGCCTCCCATTGCATAATCGTTGGCGTCTAGTGGGTTATACCAGGGTGCCAGCACATTGCTGGCACCCTGGTATAAACGGCTGACATCGGTGATGCGATGTCAGCCGTTTAACCCTTTCCATGCAGCGGTCCGTACGGACCGCTGTATGGAAAAGGTTAACAGCGCAAGGAGCTCCCTCCCTCTCCGATCGGGGGGCTGCTGTGCCTTTGCAGCCCCCCCGATGGGAGAGGGAGAGAGCCCCCCGAAGCCCCGTCCTCACCCTTCCCCGTCTGCGAAGTTGTGACAGACGGGGAAGGTTCCCATGGCAACAGGACGCCTGCTCAGGCGTCCTGCTGTCCATGGTGCTGAACAGATCTGTGCTGAAAGCATAAATCTGTTCAGTGTAAGTAAAATACAGTGCAGAAACCCATATAGGTTCTGTACTGTATTTTACAGACATCAGACCCACTGGATCTTCAAGAACCAAGTGGGTCTGGGTCCAATTTTTTTAAAAAAAAGTGAAAAAAGTTCAGATAAAATAAAAAAACATTTATCACTGAATAAAAAAAAAAAAAAAAAAATACACTACACATATTAGGTATCGCCGCGTCCGTAACGACCTGATCTATAAAACGGTCATGTTACTTTCCCCGCACGGTGAACGCCATAAAAATAAAAAAATAAAAACTATGAGAAAATTGAAATTTTGCCCACCTTACTTCCCAAAAAAGGTAATAAAAGTGATCAAAAAAGTCGCATGTACGCCAAAATAGTACCAATAAAACCGTCATCTCATCCCGCAAAAAATGAGACCCTACTCAAGATAATCGCCCAAAAACTGAAAAAACTATGGCTCTTAGACTATGGAAACACTAAAACATGATTTTTTTGGTTTCAAAAATAAAATAATTGTGTAAAACTTTTATAAATAAAAATAAAGTATACATATTAGGTATCGCCGCGTCCGTATCGACCGGCTCTATAAAATTATCACATGACCTAACCCCTCAGGTGACCACCGTAAAAAAAAAGAAAAAAAAAAGTGTAAAAAAAAGCAATTTTTTGCCATCTTACGTCACAAAAAGTGTAATAGCAAGCGATCAAAAAGTCATATGCACCCCAAAATAGTGCCAATCAAACAGTCATCTCATCCCGCAAAAAATTAGACCCTACTCAAGATAATCGCCCAAAAACTGTAAAAACTATGGCTCTTAGACTATGGAGACACTAAACAATTTTTGGGTTTTAAAAATGAAGTTATTGTATAAAACTTACATAAATAAAAAAAATTGTATACATATTAGGTATCGCCGCGTCCGTGACAACCTGCTCTATAAAATTACCACATGATCTAACCTGTCAGATGAATGTTGTAAATAACAAAAAAAAAAAACGTGCCAAAAAAGCTATTTCTTGTTACCTTGCCGCACAAAAAGTGTAATATAGAGCAACCAAAAATCATATGTACCCTAAACTAGTACCAACAATACTGCCACCCTATTCCGTACTTTCTAAAATGGGGTCACTTTTTTGGAGTTTCTACTCTAGGGGTGCATCAGGGGGGCTTCAAATGGGACATGGTGTCAAAAAAACTGTCCAGCAAAATCTGCCGTCCAAAAACCGTATGGCATTCCTTTCCTTCTGCGCCCTGCCGTGTGCCCGTACAGCAGTTTACGACCACATATGGGGTGTTTCTGTAAACTACAGAATCAGGGCCATAAATAATGAGTTTTGTTTGGCTGTTAACCCTTGCTTTGTAACTGGAAAAAAAATATTAAAATGGAAAATCTGCCAAAAAAGTGAAATTTTGAAATTGTATCTCTATTTTCCATTAAATCTTGTGCAACACCTAAAGGGTTGACAAAGTTTGTAAAATCAGTTTTGACTACCTTGAGGGGTGTAGTTTCTTAGATGGGGTCACTTTTTTGGAGTTTCTACTCTAGGGGTGCATCAGGGGGCCTTCAAATGGGACATGGTGTCAAAAAAACTGTCCAGCAAAATCTGGCTTCCAAAAACCATACGGCGCACCTTTCACTCTACGCCCCGCTGTGTGGCCATACAGTAGTTTACGGCCACATTTGGGGTGTTTCTGTAAACAGCAGAGTCAGGGCAATAAAGATACAGTCTTGTTTGGCTGTGAACCCTTGCTTTGTTAGTGGAAAAAATGGGTTAAAATGGAAAATTAGGCAAAAAAATGAAATTCTCAAATTTCATCCCAATTTGCCAATAACTCTTGTGCAACACCTAAAGGGTTAACGGAGTTTGTAAAATCAGTTTTGAATACCTTGAGGGGTGTAGTTTATAGAATGGGGTAATTTTTGGGCGGTTTCTATTATGTAAGCCTCGCAAAGTGACTTCAGAGCTGTAGTGGTCCCTAAAAATTGGGTTTTTGTAAATTTCTGAAAAATTTCAAGATTTGCTTCTAAACTTCTAAGCCTTGTAGCATCCCCAAAAAATAAAATATCATTCCCAAAATAATTCAAACATGAAGTAGACATATGGGGAATGTTAAGTCATCACAATTTTTGGGGGTATTACTATGTATTACAGAAGTAGAGAAACTGAAACTTTGAAATTTGCTAATTTTTCCAAATTTTTGGTAAATTAGGTATTTTATTATGCAAAAAAATTAATTTTTTTGACTTTATTTTACCAGTGTCATGAAGTACAATATGTGACGAAAAAACAATCTCAGAATGGCCTGGATAAGTCAAAGTGTTTTAAAGTTATCAGCACTTAAAGTGACACTGGTCAGATTTGCAAAAAATGGCCTGGTCCTTAAGGTGAAAATGAGCCCGGTCCTTAAGGGGTTAAGGAACTGATCATGTGCGTCCATCTCAGTGAGGTGGCCAGAGAAATAAGAAAATATAATATCTGTATACTAATACCCTTTATTGGACGTGACAATACAACATTTTTAATTACATGCTATTACAAAAGTATTCTGATCCAGAAGCTGGTCGGAAAACTGCTGAACATTTTTCATGGGACAACCCCTTTAACAAACTTTGACTAGCATTCTGATGTACTTGTACAAAATATGGTAATTTTAAGTATTGGACAGAAATCTTCTCAATGTACATTGCACTTTAACAAATGCAAATGTTTTTTTTCCACTGAAAATGAAAAGGTGTTTCTGGATGTGAAATATAACCTAACTTTCCTGTAGTTTTGGAATAAGCTGCCATATGTGTATACATGAGTTATACCACTATATCTGTCAATGATATTACTTGCATTTGGCACTTTTTGGGGGCAGTTTTCTCCTTTGCATGCTGCTTATTTGCTGCACCGTTGTCCCTAAGCCAGTAGGTGGAGACTAGCTGAAATGATGTCTGCCCATAGAGTATGATATTCTGCTCCCTTAGGGCTTTTTCACACGAGCGGATGCAGTGCGTGGAATCCGCTGCGTGAAAGACAGCCAAGCCGCGATCTGGACAGCAGAGACACGGGGAACTAACATGATTGATAATGCTCCGTGCCGCTCTGTAATTTTTTTACTACAAAATCACGGTGACTACTTTATCTCACAGTGATTTTGTAGTAAAAAAATTACAGAGAGGCACGGAGCATTATCAATCATGTTAGTGCCCCGTGTCTCTGCGGTACAGAGCGCAGCTTGGCTGTCTTTCACGCAGCGGATTCCACGCACGGCATCCGCTCATGTGAAAGAGCCCTTACTTTTACACCCACTTATCAACACCATATAGGATGTTATAGAGAAGTACTGAGCAGTAGTGATGTGAATAATGCACTTAGCTGCTCTATTGTATCTGACTTTCTCTTTCCTGTTTGTTTTTCTTTGTATTTCCTCACTCTTCCTCCCTTCTCCATATACTTTAATGAGATGATGTAATCTGATACTTCAGTGAGCAGGCAGCCTTTTTGGTCTCACAAGAGGGATTTCTCACAAGGTTACTTTAGAAAGGAGGTGAAAGAACAAATCACTATAAAACAATTTCTTTTCTCTGCTATGATATATTACAAAGTTTCTTATTTTCATCTGCACTACTGATTTATGCAAAGTTCTGTGAAAGTACAGAGACCCCCCCCCCCCCCCCCTCCCTCCCAGAACCCTAGCAATATCAGACTGTCAGAGGTCTGACTCCTGGCACCCCCACTGATCAGCTATTTTTTTTAGTAGCTGCAGCACCAGAACTACATAGGTCCATACATTGTATAGGGGTTATGCATGGTTACTGCACTTGACGCAGCAGTGCAGTAAGCAGGTACAGACACTACGCAGCTGTGTAATGTCTGTGCCAAAGCTCCTGGAATTATCTGACGGGGGTCCTGGGAGTTGGACACCTGCCGATCCGATATTAATAACATATCCTAAAGACAGATCATCAATAGTTTGGTCCTGGAAACCCCCATTTAAAAGACTATTTGACATATTCCCGGAAACATACATATAGGCAACAAGAATCCTAGTAGTTCTTTCATTTTCTTGGATTCCTCCCTTAAAAAGGATGGTACTTTTCACATGCATGAGAAGCGATTTCTAAGAAATTGCTCAGAGGCAATCCACCAAGAAAAAAATTCAGTTTAACAGTGCAAACATGAAACCAGCTGTTGATGCTAAAAACAGTTTGTGCATCCAAGGGCAAAATGCATATGTGTCTCCAGGGTGCTAATTATATTAACCTATTCACTTCCAATATGATTCTTCTTCTCTTCAATCTACTCAGATAAATATTGTGAACAAAGCAAAGAAGAATTTATGACATATATCTCATTGAAGGCATCATATGCATAAAGATGTGGAAGTTGTCCAATTTGACAGGTTTATATTGTGACTAACAGAAGAAAAACTGAAATTAACCACCGTCAAGATTTTCCGTATGAGTATTGTATGTCCTTCCTCCATTCTTGACTTTGTCAGATATCTCAATAAGGATCCATTCACATGTCCGCATTACGGGTCCGTCTCCGTTCCGCAATTTACGGAATGGGTGTGAACCCATTCATTTTCAATGGGGCCGTAAAAGATGTGGACAGCACACTGTGTGTTGTCTGCATCTGCACTTCCGTTCCGCGGCCCAGTAAAAAATTAAATAAAAAAATAAGAACATGTCCTATACTTGTCTGCAGCCACGGACAAGAAAAGGCATTTTTATTATAGTGCGGACCGCAAAACACTTGCGGACATGTGAATGGACCCTAAGAGTGTGGGCAACAGATATTTACTAATGGACAATCAAATAAAAATTGTGATATTTAAATGTTCGATTAACCAAATAAAAACCATAGAGTATGAAATACAAAATAGCTGTTAGGGCTACTTTCACACTAGCGGCAGGCTGTTCCATTGGGTGAAAAGCCTGTCGGATCCGTCCTGCCGCTAGTGACCGTGTGCCTCCGGACTGCAGCTCCGTCCCCATTGACTATAATGGGGGGCGGGGGCGGAGTTCCGGCGAGGCACGGCAGCACACGGAGAAAGGCTGCCGGAATAAAACTACGACATGTCCAACATTTATTCCGGCAGCCTCTCGCCGTGCCTCGGCGGAACTCCGCCCCCGCCCCAATATAGCCAATGGGGACAGAGCAGCAGTCCGGAGGCACGCGGTCACTAGCGGCAGGATGGATCCGACAGGCTGTTCACCCGACGGAACAGTAGCCTAAGTAGGACCACCATTTTGAATACCTATATTCAGCTCTGACCTGTTTTCTGGATGACGACAGAAGTGGCTGAAAGCTACAAGTAGAATACTATGAAAGTCGTGGTAATGGACATGGTTATAACTTTTAGAGTACCGGTTCCATGCAGTGGAAGTAGTATGACACTGTGCAGAAGCCTGTAGTAAGACACAGTCTGCAGTAGTGGGTATAGTCATTCACCAGAACCTGCTTGCCCACTATCTAAAAACACCAGGGTAGCCTTGAGGAGAAAAAACTAGGCAAGTATTTAAATATATATAAAAAAAAAAAGTTACATAAAATGGTTCTGCAAACATGGCTGCTTTCTTCCAGAAACAACGCAACCCTTGTCCATGAGCTGTCTAGTATTACATCTAGAACGGAGATGGCACTGCATGGTGTGGGCAACCCTGGGTAAATAGTGACGCAGAAGAGGATGATAGAAAATGTGCTCAACTGGCAGCAACGTGCTAATGACATGGCATAACACTCTACAGCGCTCCTAATGTAGTTGTAATCTCATCTCTAATGCTGTAACCACAAATTCGACAAAACTGGTCAGGAGTAGGGAACAAAGGCTGGAGTTCTTGGAAACGCTTCTGGAGATGAACACAAGTCGTAACCCAGAAGTAAAGTATAGAATGCTATAATTGTTATTCCTTCAATGCGTCAGACAGAGGCCTTTGTCAGGCTATTGGCCTAAACAAAGATGATCACCTTCTACACCATTCTTCTGGGTTACAACGCGTATTTATCTCCAGCAGTGCTTCCAAGAAGCCTAGCCTTTGCACCCTACTACTTACTCTCTAGTATTGCAGTTCATCCCTCTTCAAGTAAAAGGGCTGACCTCTAATACCAGACACAAAAAAGAAAATGGAGCAGCGCTGTCTCTGGCAAAAAGGCTATGTTTTAGCATCTTAAATTGCTTTAAAAGAGATGTCCAGCAACATGAAATGTACTGTATGATGTCTGTAGCAATGTCCCAATTCAGCATTCCTCTTCTGATCCCAGCACCTCACTTCGACATTTGTTCCGAAACAGCAAAAACAGGTTCCACTCTCTGTCTGTGGGTCATGCGCTGTAGCTCAGTGTGGGGGCTGGCTTAGCTAATGATCTGAGCTAAACCACCAGTCCCTTTCTAGCAGGTCCCTGACACAAAAAGGTGGCGGGAACTCTCTGCTGTGTCGGAACGATTGCGAATCTGGAGGTGTCAGGACCAGGAGGGCGGCACTAAAACGGGGACATTGCTGCAGATTTAGGCTACAATATGTGTTTTGCGGTCCGCAAAAAAAAAACAAAAAAAAAAAACGGATGATAGCCGTACGGCATCAGTTTTTTCCCCCAGATCCATTGTAACAATGCCTATCCTTGTCTTGCCATTTTTGGAGGACCTATTGAATGGGTCTGCATCCTATCCGCAAAAAAACGTTATGGACACGGAAGTAAAATATTTTCTTGTGAATGTAGCCTGATTGAGAATGATTGTGCAGCATGGAGACAGGCACAGAATGCTTTAGGCCTCATTCATTAAAATGAAGGAAAGGCGCTGACTTTGGTTGTCTTACCCATCTACTCATATCACATATTTTCCTCTGAACTACCCTGTGGAACTGCTGCACAAGCAAGAAATATGAGTTATTGACTCACCTCAGGAGTGTTCTTTTTGAATTCTCGACTTTGATCAATAAGTTTTTTTCTAGACTGTTCACTTTCATCTTGTCTGTTTGCCAATACTGTTGCTGTTGTATCGAGTTCTCTCTGTCAAGGAATTAAGACATGAAGATCAGTAAGCAGCTAAGACACAAAATATAGGCAAAAATAAGAATACATGCAGCAAACGTGTAAGCGAAAAAACAAAGAACACTTCGGAAACGTTAATGCAAATAGAAACAAATCAATATAGAAAAAGAGAGGAAGGGGTTCCTGAACAGAACACAAAGTCATCAGTAGACTTAGTTTTCTGGGGTTACTTAAAGCTCATTTATATGCACCAACTGTGCAGGCAATTATTGGGAAGAAACAGTTACTTCCCAATAACTTGAAAACAAGCATTTATACTAATGCTTGTTTGCAATAATCATCCCGAAAACTGCCCAGTGTAAATCCATCCTACGATTAATCAGTATCAGATCAGTGGAGGTCTGACTCTCAGCACGCCTGCTGTTTGAAGGGGCCACTGTGCTCCAGTGAATGGGACAAAACTACAACACCCAGCACAGCCGCTGTTAAAAGTATGGCAAGTCCTGTACAGAGCACTGCAGTTATTCATCAGGAAGTACTTCAACCTTCCTCGAGGAACTGTACAGAGTGAATCAACACTTGACATCAGTGAAATCAATGTAGTTCTCAGGTGCCAGACCCCTGAAAATTTATGACATGTGACATTGGGATTTTGCTATAACCCCAATTTATTGTAACGGGGATCCAGAAAGGATGTTGGGGCTCAGAAGTTGTCAAGATGGCAGGGTTTGATGTAATTCTGCCAACTTCTGCAAATGTATAATGTCACATATGTAAGTCACCTTTCAATATACAGATGATCTGGTGGGGTTTTTATTCATGTCCCCATGACGTCACTATGAAGAACATTAGATATGAACAGTATCTAGTTTTTTGCCGACTGAACTTTTTCCATATGTAATTGCGGCGAGTCACGTCGTAAGAAATGGGCAATGGTTCATCTGACGTTTTCATTTTAATCTCTCTGAAACACCAACACAATCACTCTGCAATTACAGTTTATAGAATGGCTAACTCAGCATGCAAGCATGAATATTACAAGGTCAATAACTAAACTCATCCTTGACGCCAGAAGGTGTGATTTATAGAAGAGGAGTTCCCCAGTGTGTCACTCCTCAGCCCAGATCAATCAAGGTTACTGTATAAAAGAAATCATAATGATTAGGGAAATGATTTACACTTCCCAGACAAGACAAAGTGATAAATGATTATGTTCTAGATTTTTAACTTCCTCCAATGACCTAGCAACTCCGGTTTTCTGTAAGAAATGAAGAATAAAAGGTCCAGGGGAGAATCAAAGAAGTCTCCAGCATTGTAAAGATTTCCTCATGATCTGATGAGAGTTCAGAGGTTTTGTGTAATCAGAATACTGAAAGAAAAAACACTAATAGAAGTGGCCCAGCCACAGTGCACAGTAAAACTTATGGGAATAAAACTTAGGCTAGTTTCACACTAGCGTTCGTCGGTCCGCTCGTGACGCTAGTGTGAAAGTAGCCTAAGAAGAAGCCCATGTCAGGATCAGAGGACTGGCCTTCCAGAAGAAAGGTATGGTCATGTTTCGGAGCACCAAGCCTACAGTGGTAGCATGTTTACCATGAAAGCTTTTTTTATTTTTTATTAGAGGAAACAGAGTCACCTTAACAATTAAAAAAAATTATAATTGTGTGTGTGTATATATCTCTATCTCTATCTATCTATCTATCTATCTATCATTGCCAATTAGACTTGCCTCTATAGCAATCTGAACCTTGAAGAGCAGAATGTCAAGATGGGAGTTTACATTTCCAATACATACACATTATATGCAGAGGTCACACTAAGGTGTACTTAAAGGTGAAGCATCACTTGTGTTACTTTCACACAAAGTAAATTTTACAAAGTTACGCCGTTGGAAAAAAATTAATAAAAAGAAGAGGTTTATCAAATCCAACTATGTTAAAGGAGTTTAATTCTGATGACCTATGCTCAGTATAAGCACCCCACTGATCAGCTGAACAGGCAGCTGAGACCTATTCTGAGTAAACCCTCAGGAAACACTTGGAAAACCCCTTTAATCCAAAGGAAGGCAAAAACCACTATGAGGTGATTGCGAATTCTCTAATATTGATCAAGATCCCGTCTCCAGAAATCTCTACACATTGTGGCATTATTACTTTATGATAAAGACATCCAGACTCCTCTTGAAATATGAATCAGTCATCACAACTAGGGATGAGCGAATCGACTTCGGAGATTCGCATAAAACTTAGTTTGAATACTGTACATAGCGAGCGCTAAGTACAGTATTAGAATGTATTGGCTCAGATGAGCCGAAGTTATTACTTCGAGAAGTCTCGAGAGACTTCGGGTAATAACTTCAAAAATGAATTTCTACTGTTAAAAACCTTTTCCTGAACTTCGCACCTTAGAACCGAACCAGAGTTCGGGAAAAAGGTTTATTATGCTCACTCCGCACAGTATTTAGTGAAGTTTTATGCGAATTGACTTTGGATGTTTCAACCGAAGTAGATTTGCTCATCCCCGATTACAACCTCAGAGAGTTCCATAGTTTTACTGCTCTTACTGTAAAGAATCCCAAGTCAATGTTGCTGGTGAATCCTTCTTACTTACAGACAGAGGATGTCCTCTTGCGATGTTTACAGGACTTTGTGTACAAAAGTCATTGGAAAGATCTCTGTTCTTCCATATATTTGTATATGGAAATTAAATCTCCCACCAAGCCAAACATGCTACAATTGAGGAAGGTAAAAAAAAAAAAAAAAAAAAAAAAAAAAAAAAAAACACACACACACACACACACACACACACACACACACACAAAACAAGGGTACATCTACACGGGCCAGATATGCTGGGTTATTTTTTGCTGCAGAGATGCAGGTGGAAAATCGGCAGCACTTTACTACAGCAGTAATTAAGATTTCTTAGAAATATTATAGGAGTGAATGGACTATGCTGGGGGTTGCAGTTTCACAACAGCCGTATTGCCAGATGTTGCTGACGCCTGGCAAAGGATGAAATCACGGGTGAACTCACCAAATTTTTTTTGCAGATTTTTCCACTGCAATTTAGGTCTTCTGATAAAAAAATAAAAATATCTAAAATCAAAATTTAATTCAATAAACCTGAAAATAGCTAATGGGGGTGCTAATGCAACTCTTGTATCCCGTGGGCCCCTCATGAAACGAACAGAGCAGCAGATCGAGCTTATGTGCAGCCTCTCCATTCATCTCTATGCACGTTCCAGAAACAGCACTTGGCTATCCCCAGAATTCCCATAGAAATGGATGGTGCGGCAGTGCCGCTCTGTTCATTTCATGGGGTGCTTGAGAGGTACAGGGTTCCGGTTGTCCTGATCAGTGGGGACACTTGGTGGAAGTGCTCCCTAATAGTTATCAAGAACATGCTACAACCAGAACACCCCTTTAATGGGGAAACTAATAGTGTTAAAACAGAATATAAAAACAGTGATTCCATACAAAGAGATAAGAACATATGCTTCCATTAAAAATAATAAATAAAAAACAAAAAACTACCATGATGGAAAAACTGCTACAAAAACTGCACGCATTACATGCTCTGTAGCACAGCGGTGATGGGGCTTTCTACTGGTATGTGGGAGCAATGCTATCAAAGACTAAATGAAAAATAAAAAAAGTTAAGTTTGCGAAAGATGATGGGATGGAACTAGTTAAAAATAATACTTTTATTTGCTATAATTGTGTTCTCTCGTCCCCAGTCCATTTCCAAAGACTATAGCTCTCATCACTTTATCAATTTAAATAATGCTTACCACAATTTTGGTCACTTTTGTTGGACAGACATAACATGGTATTAGCGCATTTGAAATACACTGCATAATCAGCAATGATCAGTATGTGACGCTCCAGAGAAAACAATGCTGGGACGGGCGCTTTAATACAATGGATCCGAATAAAACATCTGTTTAATCAAATAATGGACGGGACAGGAAAATAAATCACCGAGAAAGGCACCACCCGATATAAAACGAGACAATAGCCGACTTATGTCAATAAGACGCAGTGCTCCGTCGTGTCATGGTTATTGTGTTCCAGGCAATGACTGTTCTCTTAGAACTGTGATGTGTTTTCTTTCATTACACTTCTCGGTTCCTTCATCTCCTGTGTTGGGGGAGGATCAGAAGACACAGACCTGAAGGCAGACTATTGACAACAGTTGACTATTTGCTTCCTGTCTAAACGGACATCCTGTTAAGCTCCAATTACTGCCAACTCGGCAGAGCTCGCCAGGAATTC
Source organism: Bufo gargarizans (assembly GCF_014858855.1). NCBI lineage: Eukaryota > Metazoa > Chordata > Amphibia > Anura > Bufonidae > Bufo > Bufo gargarizans. The sequence goes on along the minus strand of NW_025334170.1, from coordinate 1,464,850 downwards.
TAATCCATACTGCAGATTACCTGATAAACTGAGAGTTGTGTGAAGTTAGCAGATAGCATTGCAACCGGACAGGTAAATGTGAGTCCTGGTTTGCAAAACAGCAAGTTTTTCTTTTTTAGTTACTGTATAGAATCAATCTTCAGGTAGGTTAGCACATGGCAGATTTGATGCAGAAAATTCTACAACTGAAAAAAATCAATCCCATATGGACGTTCTGCAAATTTAGATGATTTCCCAATTGCAGTACCTCCTGCCATTTAGACCCCATGCACACAATCATATTTTCGGTCCGGATCAATTCATTTCAATGCAACCGCAAAAGATGTAGACCGCTTCCGTTTGTACATTCTTATAACTCGCAAAAAAGATAGAACAGGTCCTATACTTCTCTGTGGTGTCATGCACATGGCGGCGATCCGTGGCTTGTGGACCACAAAACACATACAGCCGTGTGCATGGGGCCTTATGAACATACGGTATACACATTAGTGCTGTACTTTGCTGCCATCTACATGAACTGTCCACTTAGATTCCATCAGTCTTCTAATGCCAATTGCCCCAAACAAGCAGCTCACCCATCAAGCCCCTCAGCCTTCTCTGTGACAGACAGTGATTTCATGGAATTAACATGATCGTTTTTTTAGTGAGGAGTCCACTGTGAAGTCTGATGTATTCCTATGTTTGCTTAACCGTACCCTCCAGCTGCCGATTGACAGGCTTCTCCATATACACAGTAATACGGACAAAGCCATTCTGCAGTAGGAAGGTGGAGGGGGGCCCATGTCATGTATATCCATTGCACTATTTGCTGCAGCGCTAAACACATGGTTAAAAGCTACTAAACGTCAACTCCTAAGTGACAAACTGCTGCAATCAGCGTGCCCGTCTCTACCCTATCCTTAGAGGGCATCACAAGTGACCTGATGGGTCCCTTTAACCGGTTCTCAAGTCCATGTGGACTGCAGCGGATGCCCTTGTATAAACAGCATTGTTAGAGTCCTGAGTAAAGGCAGCAGCGGAGATCACTGGAAAGACCCTTTTTTTTCAGAGGAAAACGTTATCGCCTCAATATAGTGATAATCTAATCTTTTATGAATTGAGGAATTGGCTCATCTTTATCTTGGCATCCATATATCAAGCTTCTTTAAAAAAAAACAAAAAAACAACTACAGTTCCGCAGCACCACATCACTCCTCAGGTCACCATTTCTTCTCGTGTCACTTGTAGGCCCTGTAAGCCCTGCGCAACATATGATTAAAATAAATAAAAAACTATTATATTATCAGTATATTATCAATTTTTCACCTATATTGTGTACAATATGAACATCGTAAATCAATCTGCTCTCACTCTGGTGCCCTGCGCTCTGCCCCTTTAAAAATTCCAAAATGGCTTGTTACAAATTAATAGCAGTGTAACTCATTAAATGTAAGTGTAGCATTTCATATACATGAGGGCATGTTTCATATACTGTCAAAATGTTTGATATCCACAGGAATTTTCATTTTATAGGCTATAAACATTAAATCTAGACTGTCATAAAAAGCTATTCAATACTACATAAATCAGCAATCTGAGTTTAAAGAGCCTGATCGTATTTTATAGCAAAAGATATCCATGACCAGAGAACCAGGAGGGGGGCCTTTTACTACGGCACTGCTGCTAATGGGTTATTGTGAACAAAGTCTGATATAGAAGGAATATTTTATAAAGGTGATGAAAGGAGAAGGCGGCGGGAAGCACAATAGCCTTCTAGAGTACACGTACTGAGTGTGACCACTTAAAAGAGGTTTTGCAGGATTTTAATATTGATGGCTCATCTTTAGGATAGGCCCTCTGTGTTAGGGATCATGCCCACGACTGTTGGCCCGCATACGGCAGGTCCGTGATACACAGGGCACCAGCCGTGTGTATTCCGCATCACGGATGCGGACCCATTCACTTGAATGGGTCCACAAATCAGGAGATGCAGTGCAGAAAGGAAGCACTACGGAGTGCTTCCGTGGAGTTCCGTTCCGCAAAGAAGTAGTGCATGCATGCCCCACGGTCGTGCCCGTACATTGCTGACCGCAATTTGCTCACGTGGGCATGAGCCCTTAGATTGGTGGGATCCGACTCTTGGCATCCCTGCTAAATCAACTGTATGAGGGAAGCAGTAGCACCAGCTGAAGTGCCACAGCCCCTTCAAATAGATGATCTTTAGGGGTTCGATATCTATGGCCTGTCTTAAATATAGGCCATCAACATTAAAAATCCCCCCAGAAATCCCTTAAAAATAGCTCTGATACATCTGTAAGTGTATACACATGAAAATATCCTGTAATGTGGCAAAACATCCACAAGACTGCCACCACTGATCCATTACAGATTTTTAAAGGGGAGACCGGCGATAAATATTGTATTGTGTGAGGGTCAACAGCTGGAACCCCTGGCGAACCGATGAACGAGATTTCCCCAAATTCTTTCTGAATGGAGCAGTAGTGCACATGTTGAGCCACTGCTCCATTGATATCTATGGGACTGACTGAGTGCTGTCTACATCAGTCCCATAGACGTGAAGAAAGCAGTGGACCGACATGCACACCGCTTCTCCATTTACCCTGGGTTCACACCTGAGCGTTTCTATTTGTCGCACGTTTTTATGCGCGTTTTTTGCAATAGTAAACGCGCGTTTGACGTGCGTTTGTGTGATTGACTGCAGTGTTGTCCAATGAGTCTATGGGCCAAAACGCGCGACAAACGCCCCCCCAAAAAGCTCAAGAACTTGTTTATGCGTCGGGCGTTTTTCAGCGCGTTCGAACGCGCTGTAAAACGCTCAAGTGTGAACCAGGGCCATAGGGAAGCATTGGTTTTCACGTGTTGAGCGTTTTACAGCGCTTAGGAACGCGCTGTAAAACGCTCAGGTGTGAACCCAGGGTTAGAAATGGGACTTGGGGAACCCCCTTGTTCTCAGGATCACTCAGGGTACCCACTACAATCCAATATTTAGTGCCTAATCTCTGGGTAGGTATTAAATATTATTTGTGGAATAACCCCTTTAAATTCTATGTATATTGGTATCTATCGCTCAAAATAGTGCTATGCCCCACACCCAAACACATAATGATAGGATGAGTAAGAGAGAATTTAGACTGATGTAATAACCATCTCTTTACAGCGCTGTCGAATATGTTGGTATTATAAGGGTATGTCCACACATGCAGCTTTTGCCTTGTTCACATCTCCGTCAAGCAGATCAGCCAGGCTGGTGCAGTATTGCCAGTTTCTCTAGTTCACTGCCATATCTCCCATTGACTGTAATGAGGTCTGGCAGTGATTTGTCTGCTTTCCGCACAAATGCCAGCTGTCGGACAGACAAAAACCCGTTGCAAGTTAAGTTTTTGGGCCGGCCAAAACCCAGCATTTATGCCGGAAAGCAGCCAGATCACCGCTGGACCTCACTACAGAAAAATAGGGATCTGGTGGTGAACTAGAGAATCCAGCAATGCCGCAAAAGCCTGCCTGATGTGCTTGATAGATATGAAGGAGGCCTTACGCAGCAAAACCTGCACCATAAAATACAAGTATTACATGTGGTTTTTGCTGCAGGACTTTGGACTTCATCCTCTCTATTGCAAAGGGTGAAATCCGCAGGGGAGATCCGCACCACATAAGTCCATTTACACTGCAGTTTTTTTATGCAGCATGTGGATGACATTTCTTAAAATCGCAGTGCGTTTACTGCCCAAAAATCCACAGCATTTCTGACGTGTGGACATAACCTAAAAGCAATAGTAAATAAGTACAAATTGAATCTGAAACCCAAGAAACAAATATACGGAGAATAAACGGATTTCAGCACAAGACTCCAGAATGGTGCATTTCAGCCATTTTGTATGAAAGCTGCCCGAGCATTTAAAAAGGACAAACAAGAGTTGCATCAGAATCCATTGTAGTAAATCTGTAAGTGCTAATAACCATTACAGAAAGGTTCATTAAAGGATTAGAAGAGCACCAGTTTTCTGGACTGTGCACGATTAATTAGGAATAGTATTCTAGGTAAACACACAACTAAGGCTACTTTTCACACTCGCGTTTTTGTTTCCGTTTGCAAGATCCGTTCAGGGCTCTCACAAGTGGTCCAAAACGGATCAGTCTTGCCCTAATGCATTCTGAATGGAAAAGGATCCGCTCAGAATGCATCAGTTTGCCTCCATTCCGCTCTGGAGGTGGACACCAAACGCTGCAAGCAGCGCGTTTCTGTCCACGATGTGGTGCCGAGCAAGATGGATCCGTCCTGGCACACAATGTAAGTCAATGGGGTCGGATCCGTTTTCTCAGGCACAATAGAAAACGGATCCGTCCCCCATTAACTTTCAATGGTGTTAAAGACGGATCTGCCAAGGCTATAGAAGACATAATACAAGCGGATCCATTCATGACCGATGCAGGCGGTTGTATTATTGTAATGGAAGCGTTTTTGCAGATCCATGACGGATGGAATTGGCTGAAGGCCCTATTTACACAGGTTTACGACAAGACCACTATCTGGAATGGACGGTTTGTTTCGTATACCAGACTTTCGTTCGGCAGAGGTGAAATTTACATTTACATGCAGCAATCATTCCCTTTGTATGGGGATGAGCGATCGCTATTTGATTCTCTGTGGGAACAAGGGATCAGTTGTTTGCTGTTCACACAGGATGAACTGCTGCCCTCAAACGATAATATGATGTGCCGCACAAAAGATGTGATCACTGGATGAACAAGCGCTTGTTTATCGGGGGATCGGTGGCACATTTAGAGTGCGGCTGGAACCATCCAGAGCAGCCCATGACTTTGCAGTAAAATCATACAGCCATTGGCTACTGTGGGTGGCAATGTCTGGCCACCGTCTAGTCGTATCCTTACGCAGGGCAATTACTGGGAACAAGCATTCCTAGGAATTCTGGTTCCTGATGATTGCCGTGATTATTGGCCCATGTAAGAGGGCTTTTATTTCTGTCTACATACTAAGAAAACATGCACGCACATTTGAGCACGCCTGCATATGAGGGAGTCTGTAAGAATAATCGTCGGCTGATCTAGTGTTTGGCAGACAGCGATGTAAGATTTGTAGGCAGTATATGCACAGGCATCCACCATGGGTGATTTTAAATCAAGAAAAAGAAAAAACACAGAGGAAACAAAACATACACCTGAGGTGTCCGAGTGGAGCAGTGGTCACACATCTAGCCAGCTGCTTAATTTGGTGCCTTGGGTTATGGAGCGCGCTGGACTCTAAATCGGTCCCATGGACTTCGAATATACAGCATTTGGCAACATTTCTTTTATTTTGGATTTATATAGAATGAGGGGAAAAAAAATAACTTCACATGAACTTGGAGGCATACGGTGGTGCCATGCTCCTCCATGGGAGCCTTATGACAACTGTCTATATATGAATAGGTTTCACTTATTCATATATAGACTGATGTGTAATTACTACAGTTTGTAATGAGTTACATTTCTTTTGAATGTTATTTATAAACCCTTATGTGGATATAGATTGTTATAGTGAGCTGCAGTAAATCTGCCATGCTTGGGTAAAGACGTCTCATTTAAAACAAGAAAATTTGACGGAAATTAAAAAATACAGGCAAGGATTTTCTTTTGACACTGGAAAGGCTCCAGTAAAAACTGGTTTGTACATGGGAACATGGTGTCAGACTCGGGCAGAATCAGTTTGTCTGACTTGTGGTTTTTGACAACATTCATCTTCTCTGGGCCTGATACAGAGTAATTAGTGCTTGTCAGTGGAATCATGTGTTATTAAGATCATTCAAGCATTTTTTAATTATAGCAAGCAGAAGGGAAAGTGAGCGAGAGATCCTGCAACTGTACATGTCTACTTCCTTTTAGGACAGAACATTTTCTTTTGGCTTCTTAATACATGGCACAGAGTCAGTAGATCCTGGTTATTATTTGTATCGGTCAGATGTAACAAGGCCTGCTGCATGCTGCGTTCTGTGTTTTCTTATGACGAGTCCTTCTTCAGGGCCTCCAGACTAGACATCTCACACAAGGCCACACACCACCCTCTGTACTGCACGCCGTCTTGTGCCACTTTGGCGACATGTAGTTATACAGTCACCTTATTTATCATAATGCCCTATTCTTTGGCAGAACTTCCATAAAATTTGATTTAAAACTCTGGTTGATGATGTATCATTGCTCATCTATAAGAGTTTTCTTATGTAGATATAAAAGCTCCCTTTCAAGTTGTGTCCCGAGTATATGTTCATACATACATTTTATATGTGTGTTTATGGCTTTTTTGTAAAAATTGTGCAGCAAAAAGTGATGAGTAAGCACTTTGTGAACACGCTGTGAGAACGTCCCTTACATGAAGTGATATCAGCAAGGGAAACAAGGATTCTGGCTTAGACTGAAGAACACACAAGGATGCTTGAAAGCAGCTTGATTTTAGGAAAGGATGAAGTATTAAAACGTTTATTCTTTTGATGCAATCTCAAAAAAGTGGTGCGATTGTCTAAAACAGAGGTCCACCTGGCAGCCCTTGTACCTGATGTTTGGCCCCTTGGCTCCTAGCCAAGGACAATGAACGGCATGACAGCGTATGATGAATGATCTGGTCAACCACAATGAACAGAAGAGCTACTTTATTTTCTTCTCCATTATGAGGGCACTGCAACATCTTTCCAGTTTACAAAAGGTCTTGTTTATTTGTGTAACTATGTGGTTTTTGTTGTTTATGTCTTTTTTACATGCATATTGTCTGTTTACTCTCAATAGGTGCGTGACTAAATTTTGTACCCAGCCCTGGCTGAATTTGGTATTGGTCCCTTTCATTTAGGTCCACAATAATAATCCTAATAATGGAAATCCCTCCTACAGCTCTGCTGCTCTGGGGGCTTAGGCGGCCACTTGCCTGCACAGGATCCATGAGGATGCTATAGATTTCAGTTTATGGCAATCTATGTTTTGAAAACAGGCTGAAGACTATCATATAATAGTCTACTGTCTGTTGGCGCACAGACAGGGAAGCTTTATGTTTCGATATCTCCTGTTTCCATTACAAATAATGTCTTACAGAATTTTTGATAATTACAGTAGCGGAATTAGGTAAGCATGCAATGTCTAGTGAAACGAAAGCGCGCTCAAGAAGTCAATCACTAAAGAATCACTTTAACCGGGTGGGATCTCAAATGCAAAAGGCCAGATAGTGCTAATGAAGCTTACAGACCAGCCAAAATCCAGGGGGACCACAGTCTGCACTCGGTACTATCTTTATATAATAGCCCTCTATTGTAACTGGGTCCGCTCATACTGCCTACTTTGCCTGTAAACGTAGACACAGATGGCATGCAGCAGCCATACGTTTCATCCACTGTGTAGCAGCCGTGGCAGGGTGAATGACTGCTCAGCCACAGACACTATACAGCGGATGTAAGGCTCCATCCTCTGTGTATAGTCTCTGATGCATTACCCAAAGAGCTGACTGGTGGGGGTGCTGGGTGTCAGACACCCACTTATCTGAAATTGATGACCTACCATGAGGATAGGTCACCAATATCCAAGTACCAGAAAACCCTTTTACACAATAGGTAATTTACTGATTTACAGATTCCCTTTAATGAATGGCCAAGGAACGAGTTCAAAAAGAAAAGTTGTCGGATTCTACACATTAAAGCCTCATTCACATGTCAATGTTTCATGTCCCCATTCATTTTAATGTGTATATTCACACATCAGTGTTTTAGCACGGTCCGTGGATTCACGTTTTTAGCACGGGTGCATGCTCTATTTTGTCCGTGTTCACAGATCCATCACACCCATTATAGTCTATGGGTCCGTGAAATCTACAGATGCCATCCGTGTTGCATCCGTGTTTCATGGATCATTAAGAGGAGATTCTTTGAAAATTATTTTTCAGCTGTTCAGTGTCAGTAAAGCACAGATACAGCACGGACAGCAAAAAACGGATCCTTCACGAACAGCTTCACGGATGCATTACTGACCACCTGCTCATGGAGTTAAGCACGGACGTGAGAATGAGGCTTAACAACTGCAAAAACTAAACAGCAGCCGCTGCAGAACAGCCCACGATCCCATGTGTATTACTAGGCCGGCTCTATGTGTGATCATGCTATATAACCTGCCATAGATCTGTAATAAGCCTTGTTCTGTACAGATAGAATCAAAAGACAAAATTGACAAACTGGCTTATACCTGTCTGCAGGTTGCTACAGGATATATTAACACGTTTTACATGACCTTTCTATAAAAATAATAAAAATAATAATTAAGTGACAAAGACGCTAGTAAAATATAATCAAAATTACTTGGAGGAGAACAAGGACAAATATCAAAGAGGATGTTTTTTCCAGTTCCAGCATGACGGAAAAGTTCCTTTTATACACCACAGTAATATGTGTGAAAACCGGGTAATGTCAAATTACACTAAAGTGGCCATATGTCACATAGGTTAACACCATTCCACTATAAACATTTGGTTTGGCCTAGCACTTTAGTGACCAGCTTATTTTTTTGTTTTTCATTTTGATGTTTAAGCAGCTATAACTATTATTTTTTCACTGACGTGGCTGTAGAAGGTCTAGTTTCATGCAGGAGAAATTAGATTATTTTTTTGGTGCTGTTTGAGAATACATATAAAATACTCTGCAATTAACATACTTTTTTGCATCACATAGAAAAGGTGATTTTTTTCTTTTTTTACTTTGTTTATAATGTACATATTTCTCACTGAATAACTTGGCAAATTAGTTTTTCAGGTTATTTCAGTCCTGTTAATACCTAATTAGCATATTTTAATTTTACGTAAAATGTATTTTAGGTAACATTGCTTAATTTTTGCAAGCTTTTTTATTTACATTTTAAATCATTTTTTTATTACAGTATTTTAAAATCCCTAGACTTCTAAAGTAATTGCATATTACTGTATGCCAATACATTATGCTATGGCACAGGCAGTTGTGAGGGCGACACTAATTTGCCCCAACAGCAGGATTACTGAAGTTACAGTCCTGGGGTCCTTTCCGGGTCCCCAGGGCTAACTGCAGAGGGCTTACCCAGCCTCTAATCAGAAGGAGAAATCTCCTTTGATTTGCAATCTTTGACCATGGCATGATCAAACGATTCACTGTTGGGACTGGAGCTACCTCTGATCCTGGCTGTAGAGCAAAAGGCTGCTCTAAGGCTGGGCTCACATCATACTTTTGCCCAACAGTTAACTTATACATTGAGGAAAAAAGGATGCAAAAGCATAGTGCACCCTTTTCTCCCCTGTTTATTAAAACATCCTTGGATATCTGTTCTTAAAGACATTCAATTTTATGGCAAGGTAGATCTATGAGATTTAAAAAATGTCAACCAACAGTGTCACGGATAAGCCTTGCCTGGTGTTGCAGCTCAGCCCATTACCTTGAAAGGTCCCCTGATGGCAGATAAGGGGAGAAAGGTTGGACATGTGGCAGGTGTATGGCACATTAAGACACAATAAGCAACAGAGGAAAAAGACAGAATATTAAACCTGTGTTAAAAAAAAAAAAAGTTTGCATAATGGCTTTGTGCAATCATAACTGTGAAGTAAATGTGTCTTTTTGGGCTTCCCTAAAAAGTATTTTTCAGCAGTAATATTTCTTGTTTCAGCTGCACAGCTAGATACATTTCACTCAGAAGCAGGGGCGTTTCCCTTCTGTGAAATCTGCCAGTACTACGGTAACGTCCTTTCCCTTACTTCCCACTATGTTTGTTTTCAGCTCTGGAGCTCACAGAACAAAGAAAGAAGGGGAAAATCACACTTGCAGAAAGGCAGGAGGCTCCTGTGAATTCAGAAGCAGTGTAGAAGCAATCTTTTTATTTATCATGCTCAGGATTTTAGCTAGCTAACACTCTGACACTTATTCTCTGCTGTCTCTGTTAGTATGGACGGATCTTGCCAGACAACAGGCAGTGGACTGTAAATTAGGTGTGAGACCTCTAGTGGTGATGACTTTATGGCTTTTATAAGGTGGGTGCAACCAGATTCATTAGATTAAGCGATTTAGAAAATAGCTATTTACACAATTCTCTATTAAATGAAATTAAGTAGTGTTAACGTACAGTGATTCCTTAAGCCCTAAGTTTTCCATTTTAAAAAGTGAATGCATATCTCCTGAATAGGGTTCCTGCCATGTCCCCTTCAGACCCTCATCAATCGTAAAGTGACTGCATACACTAGCGATATGTCATCACTTTAAAAGATGGGTACATTTTACCCTTCCCTCCTCTGTCATGTAGGACTGTCTTTTTAGATCTATAATTTGAGCAGATTTAATACTAAATACAGAAACAAACGGTCCCCATGGACATAAACTTGGGTAAGCACATGATGACCTTGTGCTTAATTTCTATAGTTGGTTGAACAATACAATACAAATATATTTTTACGCTACTCAGGGGCTAAAAGATGATGACATAATGGCTGTTTTTGCACAATTTAGGGCACAAGTTTATATATTAAATGTACATAGATTAGCTACATATATCCCAAAACTTTTTTGTTCTTGCATATATTAACAAAAACGGAAATGTCTGAGCTTTGCTTTTCAATGTATTACTTATCCTGCCTCTTTCTCACACACCGTGTCCTTGAAGAAGGATAAATAGAGATCTCTAAAAAAAGATCCCTTGCAAACACTTCTAAAACAAAGACTAACAAAACTGATAAAAGTTTCCACTGGAAACTGCATGACCCTTCACTGCAGAGAGAGAGAGCGAGGACGAAAGAAAATACATATGTAGGGTTCACATAATAGAAAGTGTCTGATAAAAGTGTTTGTTTTATAGTCTTTGAATGTCTTGCCCTAATACAGCAAACCATGTGAAAGTTTATTTTATTAAAGTCAGAGTCTAAAACAGAAGAAAATTGTGATGCCTGCTCAGCTGAGATGCCACAACCAAAGTGCAACGTTCACAAACCATGGGAGGACAAGATGATTGTGGAGGGTAGTTTCTGGGCCAGACACAGTGACTCTATCGTGCACATAGTTCTTTAATATTTATGTACCATTACATCATAAATGTGCCGCAGTACACAAGAGAACGGCATTCTGCACATGATTAACGGCAGCTACATATAATCTACAGTCTACTGTCCGGTGACATACATATCTAGAGGAGTCAGCAATAATCCCTAGATACTGAATAATATTTCAAATCTGCTGTGATAAAGATAAAAATTTAACTTGTAAAAATAAGTATAAGCAGATAAAGTAAAAAGGAAACAAGGAAAGGGAACAAAGAAAAGTATGAAAACTAAAACGGGCACATAAATATAGGTGTTATATACACCCAAAAAATTGTATAAATCATCAAAAAGAAGTATTTATTAAAGTTGGGGATTAGGTCAGGATTAATGATGTCCTCACTGCTGTGAATGCAGATACTTACCCATCATGCAATACCATCAGGAAGGCGGCTGGCTCCAAATGTATTCTGCAGCAGGACAACGACTCCAAACATAGAGCCCATGCCATTAAGAATTATCTTCAGTGTAAGGGCTCATGCACACGACAGTATTTTGCGTTCAGTATACGGGCCATTTTTGGAGTTCAGTATGCGGTACATATACTGAACCATTCATTTCAATGGTTCAGCAAAAAAAAAAACTGAAGTGTCTCCGTGTGCATTCCGTTTCAGTATTTCTGCATTTCCGTACCGTGAAAAGATAGAACATGTCCTATTCTTGTCCGCAAATCACGGTGCTTGGTTCTATTAGTCAATGGGTCCGCAAAAAAAAAAGGAACACATACGGAAATGCATCCATATGTCTTCTGTATCCATTCCGTTTTTGCTGAACCATCTATTAAAAATGTTATGCCCAGCCCAATTTTTTCTATGTAATTACTGTATACTGTATATGGCATACAAAAAAACGGAACGGAAAAACGGAAAGGAAACAAAAAAACGGAACGGATCCGTAAAAAACGGACTGCAAAACACTAAAAAAGCCATACTATCGTATTAATGATACCTAAGGGTACTTTCACACAAACGCCGCTAAATTCCGGCAGGTAGTTCCGTCGCCGGCAATCTGCATGAAAACTGATACCAATTGTAAACAGATCCGGATCAGTCTCACAAATGTATTACAATAACGGTTCCATCTCTCTAGTTGTCATTTGGAAAAACGGATTCGTTATTTATCTTTTTTAAATTTTTAAAGGTCTGCGCATGCGCAGACCGCAAAACCGGTTCCATTTTCCAGAACACTTAGGGCCAGATCCGACATTAATGCATTTTGGCAAGTGTTCCGGAATTTTGGACGGAGAAAATACCGCAGCATGCTGTGGTATTTTCTCCGTCCAAAAACCGTACAGTGACTGAACTGAAGACATCCTAAAGCATCCTGAACGGATTGCTCTCCATTCAGAATGCATTAGGATAAAACTGATCAGTTTTTTTTCCCCGATATTGAGCTCCTAGGACGGGACTTAATACCGGAAAAGAAAAACGCAAGTGTGAAAGCACCCTAAGCCTACATGCACACAAACGTGGTTTGGTTCCCGCATTTTTTGAGGCTCGGGTGCGGACCCATTCACTTCAATGGAGCAGCAAAAGATGCGGACAGCACTCCGTGTGCTCCGTTCCGTAGCCCCGCAAAAAAATAAAAATAAAAAAATGAAAAAAATAGTACATGTCCTATTCTTGTCCAAAGATAGGCAATGTTACAATGGATCCGCAAAAAAATTAAAAATAAAAAAAAAGATGCCATACGGACGTCATCCGTTTTTTGGGGCGGACCGCAAAACACAAACATTCATTTGCATGTAGGCTAAAGAAGAACAAGGAGTCCTGGAATTGATGATATGGTATCCCCAAAGACCTGATCTCAACCTTATCCGATTTTGTCTGAGATTACATGAAGAGACTGAGGGATCTGAGTAAGCCTACATCCACAGAAGATCTCTGGTCAGTTCTCGAAGAGGTTTGGAACAACCTTAGGCCTCTTTCACACTACAGTATGTCCATTTCAGTGTTTTGCGGTCCGTTTTTCACGGATCCGTTGTTCCGTTTTTTTGCTTCCGTTGTGGTTCCGTTTCTGTTCCGTTGTTCCGTTCCGTTTTTCCGTATGGCATATACAGTATACAGTAATTACATTGAAAAAATTGGGCTGGGCATAACATTTTCAATAGATGGTTCCGCAAAAAACGGAACGGATACGGAAGACATACGGATGCATTTCCGTATGTGTTCCGTTTTTTTGTGGACCCATTGACTTGAATTGAGCCACGGACCGTGATTTGCGGCAAAATATAGGACATGTTCTATCTTTCAACGGAACGGAAAAACGGAAATACGGAAACGGAATGCATATGGAGTACATTCCGTTTTTTTTGCGGAACCATTCAAATGTATGGTTCCGTATACGGACCGAATACGGAACGCAAAAAACGGACCGCAAAACGGAAAAAAAAACGGTAGTGTGAAAGAGGCCTTACTGTCGAGTTCCTTCAAAAACTGTTCAAGTGTACCTAGAAGAACGGATGCTGTTTTGAGGGCAAAGCGTGGTCACGCCAAATATTTGTTTGATTTAGAATACTCTTTTCTTTATTCACTTAGCATTTTCTTCATTGCTAATAATGCTTCCATTATATATATATTTTTTTTAAAGCATTCTAAGGCTACTTTCACACTTGCGTTCGGTGTTCCGCTTGCGAGTTCCGTTTGAAGGCTCTCAAAAGCGGCCCCGAACGCATCCGTACTGCCATAATGCATTCCGAGTGGATGCGGATCCGCTCAGAATGCATCAGTATGGCACCGTTTGTCCTCTGCTCCGCTCAGCAGACGGACACCCGAACGCTGCTTGCAGCGTTCGGGTGTCCGCCTGGCCGTGCGGAGGCAAACGGATCCGTCCAGACTTACAATGTAAGTCAATGGGCACGGATCCGTTTGAAGTTGACACAATATGGCTCAATTTCAAAGGAATCCGTCCCCCATTGACTTTCAATGTAAAGTCTGGACGGATCAGTCTGAGCAACTTTCACACTTAGAATTTTTTCTAAAACGGATCCCATCGTCTGCATTATAGGAGCGGATCCGTCTGTGCAGACACCAGACGGATCCGCTCTGAACGCAAGTGTGAAAGTAGCCTTACTTTAGTGCATTTTTTCCACACCTGCCTAAAACTTTTGCACAGTACTGTATATACCAGGACTATTCATGGAGCATGAACTTTAAATATGAATGCAAATTGTATAGCGGAAATTTGAGTTTCCTCTGCAGTCTGAGCTTCTTCAAGAAATTATTTCATCACATGGCGTAGTGCCCAAAATCCCATTGTAGTCTTTATAGTTGAAAATGCACAAATGTGGTACTCCACATGTCAGAGAAAAGGGAGAATACGTGAATATGTAAATTCACAGCTGCTTTACGGTAATAAACTAGCTGGAAATGAGCCCATATGAAGCAATCATCCCTGTATCCCAGTCGCCTTACGATGAATGAACAGAAGACAGGATTTGCAGACAGTGGTTTTTGATCTGTGTGTAAAAAGGCAAAATGATGAAAAGTCTGGACAATACCAAGATATTATTTTGCTACATTGAGTACAGACTGCCCCCACACTACAGGGATTGAAAGGTGTCTGCCAATGGCTTGCCCCTTTGCACTCTTAAAGAATACCTTTCACTACTGTATAAACTAAAAACTAACTAGACCAGCGGGCAGAGCGGCGCCCAGGGGTCCCCCTGCACTTACTAGTATGCCTGGGCGCCGCTCCGTTCACCCGGTATAGGCTCCGGTGTCTGCGCTCCCTCTGACTGATTTTTTGTAGGAGGCGTGTCCCTTGCTGCACTGCTGGCCAATCGCAGCGCACAGCTCATAGCCTGGCTATGAGCTGTGCGCTGCAATTGGCCAGCAGTGCAGCAAGTGACACGCCTCCTACAAGAAATCAGTCAGAGGGAGCGCAGACACCGGAGCCTATACCGGGTGAACGGAGCGGCGCCCAGGCATACTAGTAAGTGCAGGGGGACCCCTGGGCGCCGCTCTGCCCGCTGGTCTAGTTAGTTTTTAGTTTATACAGTAGTGAAAGGTCCTCTTTAAAGCAAAATACGTCATCTATAGGTAGGCCCACATCTGTGATAAAGGTAATCTATTCCAGCAGAGGACCAGACTACCAGAGTTATTGTATCTAGCATAGCCAGATACTGCCGCACACCACCGGATTCCAATTGACTATAATGGGATCCAAAGGCTTTCATTGCATGCACTACTTTTTTGCGGTGCGGACCGCCTGATGCGGATCGCGGACCCCATTCAAGTGAATGGGTCCACGATCCGCATGCGGCTGCCCCACGGTCGGCGCCCATGCATTGAGGACCGCAATTTGCGATCCACAGTACGGGCACGGAGCCCTTACGTTCATGGGCATGAGCCCTTATGTGTATGTCCAACTTAGAGTCTTTCTACATTTGTTTGTTTAAAACAAAAAGTTTTCTATGGTGTTGACCTGGTGACAAAGACATGGTTGTTTTGATAAACCCAAACTTCCCAATATGGAGACCCACATTTTATTGTGATGTTTTCGTTTCTTTCCTTTGTTGGTGAAAAACACAATTACAAACGGCTTCTCTCCAAGTTGTTTTTACAGTGTTGCCAAGCAAATGTATTTTCCCCGGAGATCCCATGTCAGGTCTCAACAGGAATGTCACAGTGTGGTCCCTAAGTAAAACCACTCTGTATGCAGGAACGACTGGTGAAATCAATATCCCCCCACTCGGCTCTACGCTAAGCAAGCTGTTTATGATGTAGCTTTTACAGTCAATGGTCTGAATAGCCATAAACAGCTTAGGCCTATCCCATGCTCACAGCGATCACGCTTACAAATGTAATCATCTCTCCTACATAGAGCACAGCCTAAAAGCCAGACACGTTTGTTCAGCTAGGACTCCTAGAGAGACAGTTTACTGCACACACAAGATAGGAGGTTTATACAGCAAATGGTGAAAATAGTTTTGGCTAAACCTTTGTATGACACCTTGATCACACAATATGGCTGCAGGTCCCACACGATACAATAACTGGTAGGTGCCACACTGTATGTCTGTGATGTACACTCTGAGCAATACTATTTACAAAGTATCAAAGAAAATAAAAGTAACTCCACTATGTGATCCTGCCCACATTACAAAGCAACATTATAAAGAGAATAAAAGGCGCTGTTACAAGAAATTACTTTTTAAACCGTCGCCAAACAATAATAGTTTGAAAAGTTGTTGCTGAGGATCGAGGGAATGATCTTCAATGCCAGTTGGGAGAAAGTGAGCGGGACACGCGCGCTTGGCGGCAATGCCTACTACAAATCTCGCTATGATTGCGTTTATGGCACATACATTCATGCAATAGTTGAAAACAGACTATTTCAGAACCATAGAAGTCTATGAGGCTATGCATGTGGCTGTTTTTTTTTTATGGCTAGTGAAGAGCAGCCATCAAAAAATAGGTTGTTTTTGCCGTTTTCACAGCCAGATGGACCTCACTGACTGAAGTGCACCAATCGAATGGCCGTTAAAATAGGTACACTATTACTTTTTCATAATCACCTCACCGCAGGCAGACCGGGAACACCTGCTCCACACAGGAGGCAGGATGACCTGATGCTCCTAGGGTGATTATGTGACATCACGATGCTGGGAGCGTCAGGTCCTGCTGCCTCCACTGCGGAGCAAGTGTTCCTGGCATGCCTGCAGGAAGGTGGAGGGTGCCTCTATATAGACTGGGGGAAATGTATGGCGGCATTATTTAGACTGGAGGCAGTGTATGATAGCCATTATATGTCCGGGGGGGGGGGGGGGGGGGGGGGATTAATATATACTGAAGGCACTACAGGGCTTAGGTTTACAAAGAAAGCCAATGAAATCCATCTGTTTATAAAAGATTTATAAACGTGTGCAAAACAGATGTTGAAAATGGATATACAGCCAGAAAACAGATGCACACACGGATACAAAAAGGCCATTGAAAAAAAAAAAAATCAACACTGCTGATAATGACTGCCAATATGATGATCACTAAGGGGCCTTATGCTAGGCTGCTGCCTTTTATGCAGCGGAGAGCAGGGGCTCTGCTACATAAAAGGGAGATTAGCAGATTAGCAGAAGAGGCAATCCGGGCAGTTTAACACTTTAGATGCCGCTGTCAATAACAACCATGGAATCTAAGGGCGCTCTGTCTCCCATCAGTACCCCGTGAATAAGATTGTGAGTGCTGATGTCTTCCCATGGCCTAATGAAGACTCCATGCCTTCCTGCAGTATATATTACAGTATATATCCATCAGTATAATGCACAAGCGATACAGTGTATTATAGGAGCAATCAATAGATTGCCTGTTAAAGTTCCCTTGTGGGACTAGTAAATGGTTAAAAATAAAAAATAAAAAAATACCTGCCGGATCAGGCAAAATGCATGCAAACTAATAACATTTGTAGACTGATCCGGATCAGTCTCATAAATGCATTGCAAGAACGGGTCCGTCTCTTCATTTGTCATACGGACAAACGGATCCATTTCTATTTTTTTTTCACACATTTTTACCAGTCTGCGCATGCGCAGACCAGAAGGACGGATCCGGCACGGCAGTATTTTTAATGCAGGATCCGGCACCAATACATTTCAATGTAAATTAATGCCGGATCCGGCATTCTAGCAAGTGTTCCGGAGTTTTGGACGGAGATAAAACCTCAGCATGCTGCGGTATTATCTCCGTCCTGAAAAGTCAAAAAGACTGAACTGAAGACATCCTGAACGGATTTCTCTCCATTCAGAATGCATAGGGATAAAACTGATCAGTTCTTTTCCGGTATTGAGCCCCTAGGACGGAACTCTATGCCGGAAAAGAATAACGCTAATGTGAAAGTGCCCTAAGTTAAAGAAAACATATTTTTTTCCATGGAAAAAAAAAAATGCCAAAAAATAACATTCCCACCACATATTTGGTATGGTTGCATCTTTAAAGACCTGCACTATGCAATTATTATGTAATTTATATAATATGGTGACTGCTGTAGAAATAAAGACAATTGCTGTTTTTTGCTGCTAAGTGTTATGTACCCCAAAATAATACCAATGAAAACTACAAATTTTCCTGCAAAAATCAGTAGCCCCATAGGATGCAAAATCAAAAAGAGTCTTGGGATGTGGATATGCAAAAAATGTTTTTGTTTTTTTTAGTTTTTCTTTTTCAAAATAAGGAGTTTACATTGTGCAAAAGAAGTCAAATATATAATTTAAAAAAAATTGATATATTTGGTATCGCTGTAATCGTACTGACCCACAGAATAAAGCTGTCAGATTATTTATGCCAAAAAATGAGGGCCACAAAATTTATACAATAAAAACTCAGTGGCTGCATATTGTTTTTTTTCTCTATGCCTCTGAAAAAGTTAATACAAGTTAGGCCTCATACACACGAATGTATTTTCTTTCTGTGTCTGGTCCATTTTTTTTGCGGACCGTATGGCAAAAAAAAAAAAAAAACTGAAGGTACTCCGTGTGCATTCCGCTTCCGTATGTCCGCAAATTCAGGGTGAGCTATGCAAAACTTGTCCTACAAAAAAGAAGCTCTCATATGACTTATATTGATGGAAAAATTTAAAAAAGTTATAGCTCTTGGAAAATGTTGATGACAGAAATTTCTTGGTCACTAAGGCCCAAAACTGGCCCTAAGGTATTAATTATCACATCAGCAAAACTGATGGACAACTATAGTTTTACCTAGTTTAATTATCATTACAAATTGGCCAGTGAAAATATTTAACAATATAAGGCCTCATGCACACGACCGTTGTGTGCATCCGTGGCCGTTGTGCCGTTTTCCGTTTTTTTTCACGGACCCATTGACTTTCAATGGGTCCGTGGAAAAATCGGAAAATGCACCGTTTGGCAGCCGCATCCGTGAGCCGTGTTTCCTGGCCGTGAAAAAAATATGACCTGTCCTATTTTTTTCACGGCCAACGGTTCACGGGCCCATTCAAGTCAATGGGTCCGTGAAAGAACACGGATGCACACAAGATTGGCATCCGTGTCCGTGATCCGTGGCCGTAGGTTGCTTTCATACAGACGGATCTGAAGATCCGTCTGCATAAAAGCTTTTTCTGATCTAAGTTTTCACTTCGTGAAAACTCATTTCCGACAGTATATTCTAACACAGAAGCGTTCCCATGGTGATGGGGACGCTTCTAGTTAGAATACACTGCAAACTTTGTACAAGACTGCCCCCTGCTGCCTGGCAGCACCCGATCTCTTACAGGGGGATATGATAGTACAATTAACCCCATCATATCCCCCTGTAAGAGATCAGGGCTGCCAGGCAGCAGGGGGCAGACCCCCCCCCCTCCCCAGTTTGAATATCATTGTGCGCCCCCCCCCATTGTTAACTCGTTGGTGGCCAGTGTGCGCACCCCCCTCCCTCCCTCTATTGTTTTAATACATTGGGGCCAGTGTGCGCGCGCCCCCCCAACCCCCCCTCCCTCCCTCTATTGTTTTAATACATTGGGGCCAGTGTGCGCGCGCCCCCCCAACCCCCCCTCCCTCCCTCTATTGTTTGAATACATTGGGGCCAGTGTGCGCGCGCCCCCCAACCCCCCCTCCCTCCCTCTATTGTTTGAATACATTGGGGCCAGTGTGCGCGCGCCCCCCCAACCCCCCCTCCCTCCCTCTATTGTTTGAATACATTGGGGCCAGTGTGCGCGCGCCCCCCCAACCCCCCTCCCTCCCTCTATTGTAATCATCATCGGTGGCAGCGGAGTGGAAGATTTTCATACTTACCTGGCTGCTGGCTGCTGCGATGTCTGCGTCCGGCCGGGAGCTCCTCCTACTGGTAAGTGACAGCAATGCGCCGCACAGACCTGTCACTTACCAGTAGGAGGAGCTCCCGGCCGGACACAGAGATCGCAGCAGCCAGCAGCCAGGTAAGTATGAAAATCTTCTACTCCGCTGCCACCGATGATGATTACAATAGAGGGAGGGGGCGGGGGGGTTGGGGGGGCGCGCGCACACTGGCCCCAATGTATTAAAACAATAGAGGGAGGGAGGGGCGCGCGCACACTGGCCCCAATGTATTCAAACAATAGAGGGAGGGAGGGGGGGTTGGGGGGGCGCGCACACTGGCCCCAATGTATTAAAACAATAGAGGGAGGGAGGGAGGGGGGTGCGCACACTGGCCACCAACGAGTTAACAACAGGGGAGGGGGGGCCCACTGGCCACCAATGAGTTAAAAACAGGGGGGGGGGGGTCTGCCCCCTGCTGCCTGGCAGCACCTGCCAGGCAGCAGGGGACAGTCATGTACACAGTTTTTTTGTATATTCTAACCTGAAGCGTCTCCATCACCATGGGAACGCCTCTGTGTTAGAATATACTGTCGGAAATGAGTTTCACGATGTAGCTCATATCCGACAGTATATTCTAACATAGAGGCGTTCCCATGGTGATGGGGACGCTACAAGTTAAAATATACCATCGGATTGGAGAAAACTCCAATCCGATGGTATAACAGAACTCCAGACTTTACATTGAAAGTCAATGGGGACGGATCCGTTTGAAATGGCACCATATTGTGTCAACATCAAACGGATCCGTCCCCATTGACTTGCATTGTAATTCAGGACGGATCCGTTTGGCTCCGCACGGCCAGGCGGACACCAAAATGACTTTTTTTTCATGTCCGTGGATCCTCCAAAAATCAAGGAAGACCCACGGACGGAAAAACGGTCACGGATCACGGACCAACGGAACCCCGTTTTGCGGACCGTGAAAAAAAACGTCCGTGTGCATGAGGCCTTAGGCTACTTTCACACTAGCGTTCATAGGTCCGTTCGTGAGCTCCGTTTGAAGGAGCTCACCCGAACGCCTCCGTCCAGCCCTGATGCAATCTGAATGGAGCGGATCCTCTCAGACTGCATCAGTCTGGCGGCGTTCAGCCTCCGCTCCGCTCACCTCCGCACGGACAGGCGGACAGCTGAACGCTGCTTGCAGCGTTCAGCTGTCCGCCTGGCCGTGCGGAGGCGAGCGGATCTGTTCAGACTTACAATGTAAGTCAATGGGAACGGATCCGCTTGAAGATGTCACCATATGGCTCAATCTTCAAGCGGATCCGTCCCCCATTGACTTTACATTGAAAGTCTGAACGGATCCGCTCAGGCTACTTTCACACTTAGAATTTTTTCTAAGTTATTAATGCAGACGGATCCGTACTGAACGGAGCCTCCGTCTGCATTAATATGATCGGATCCGTTCAGAACGGATCCGATCGAACGCTAGTGTGAAAGTAGCCTAAGACTACAATGGACAGGAATATAATCAATTCTTTTTTTATTTTTTTATTTTTTTACATACGATACAGTGATCTCACTGAAACGAGCACAAAACGAGTTATACGAGCTCACAAAGCGATCAATGGAGAAGACTCCCAGTGGTAATAAATTACAAATGTAAGTTTACAACTTGTTTTCTCCCGAATGAGCCGTTTGCATCTTCACAAAAAAAATAAAAAAATAAAAAAAATCTGCTAGAAAAAATAAAAATAAAGTTACTATTATTCCAATACAATATACTTTGATGTCATGAAAAACAAACAAACAATCTCATAGCCAAGCACAGCATATGTATGCTATTACATCTACACCTAAGTATAGGTTTTCAGTCTCACTACAATACAAACCTGTCAAACCCATTGAATTTATTAGATCAGCTTTCAACAATAGCATGCAGACAAAAAGATTTCTCTATAAAAAGGAAACATTCTACTTTCCATCTGTACTACCGACAAGGACACCAAGATTTTCATTTTCTAATAAAAGTGACCTAGGGGTTATTAATGAAGAAATAACGTACAATTACCGGTATATACCTCGCTCTATCTATAGATCTATTAGCCAGTGAGGCCGAAGTGGATGTAACTTTTCTCTTCTGATTACATAATGATGGACAACATAAGGCCCCTTTCACACGAGCGAGTTTTCCGCGCGGGTGCAATGCGTGACGTGAACGCATTGCACCTGCACTGAATCCGGACCTTTTCATTTCTATGGGGCTGCGTACAGGAGCGGTCATTTTCACGCATCACTTGTGCGTTGCGTGAAATCGCAGCATGTTCTATATTCTGCGTCTTTGACACAATGCAGGCCCCATATAAGTGAATGGGGCTGCGTGAAAATCGCAAGCAGATAAAGGGGTATTTCTGGTTATTGCAAGTTATCCACTAGGGGATAACTATTAGATCGGTGGGGGACTGCTGGGACACCCACCAATCTCAAGAACGGGGACCCCAGAGACAGCCGAGTATAGCGCTTGCCCATTTCCAAACTCCTATAGAGATGAATGGAGCAGCAGCTCTCATGGCGACCTGTCGCTCTGTTCATTTCGGGGGCCTATAGGATATGAGGTCCCTGTTTTCATGATCGGTGGATGTCCCAGCAGAAGGAGAATCTCAATAACAGGATCTAATTGGAGGCAAATGGATATACAGTATGGCCCCACATAAGTCAATGTCTTCTTTGTATTGGCTCCGTAGACTAAGGCTACTTTCACACTTGCGCTTGATCGGATCCGTTCTTTACGGATCCGATCATATTAATGCAGACGGAGGCTCCGTTCAGTACGGATCCGTCTGCATTAATAACTTTAAAAAATTTCGCAAGTGCGCAAGTAGCCTGCGCGGATCCGTTCAGACTTTCAATGTAAAGTCAATGGGGGACGGATCCGCTTGAAGATTGAGCCATATGGTGACATCTTCAAGCGGATCCGTTCCCATTGACTTACATTGTAAGTCTGAACGGATCCGCACGCCTCCGCACGGCCAGGCGGACACCCGAACGCTGCAAGCAGCGTTCAGCTGTCCGCCTGTCCGTGCGGAGGCGAGCGGAGCGGAGGCTGAACGCCGCCAGACTGATGCAGTCTGAGCGGATCCGCATCCATTCAGATTGCATCAGGGCTGGACGGAGGCGTTCGGGTCCGCTCGTGAGCTCCTTCAAACGGAGCTCACGAGCGGACCGACGAACGCTAGTGTGAAAGTAGCCTTAGATTGCATAGAGCTGTAATAAACTCATGTACATGAGCCATGTACACAAGCGTGGATTTTCTGCAGCACCATTTCGTGTTACTTGCAGATTAAGACTATATTCACACGAACGTATTTTGATTCCGTGTCCGTTGTTTTTTGTTTTTTTTTGCGGATTGGATGAGAACACATTTATTTCAATGGGTCCACAAAAAAGGCGGACAGCAAGCATCCGTATGTCTGTTCCGTAGCTCCGCAAAAAAAATAAAAAAAATAGAACATATCCTATTTTAGTCCGCTTTGCGGATAAGGATAGGCATTGTTACAAAACACATACGGTCGTGGGAATGTAGCCTTATTGCAGATTTCCTGTGGAGCAGTGCAGATTTCACCCTATGAAAATATTGAGCATGCTGCTAATATAAAATCCGAACAGCAGGTCAATGGTCAGAATAGACCAACAATATTATACACCTGGACAATCAGTTCTATATAACATTCTCTTTTTCATTTTATAGATCAAGTTGAGAAAATATTTTGTGCAATTTTTTCTAATTTTATGCAGTATATCTCCTATAGTTGGAAATCAACTTCCATTTTTTTTCTGCCCTAATTATCATTTACCATGAAAACTATGTCTAATCTAGGGAGATTTAGGTTTAGCTCAAATCTCCGGTTTCACAATACATTTAATGGGCTGAGTCAGCATACTGCAGTGCTCATAAACACCTAATTGCATGCTATCTCAGACAAGTATCTATGGGTGGAAAAAAAAAAACATTTCAAAACTATGAGTTTGGAAATAAATATAAATCCTATAAAACACATGCACAGAAACAGACATTTTCTGACCTGCGGTATTAGGCCTCATGTGTAAACACACTGGGGGGGATTTAGCAAAACTGGTGTAAAGGAAAACTGACTTAGTTTCCCATAACAACTAATCAGATCCCACTTTAATATTTTCCAAAGGAGCTGTAAAAAATGAAAGGTGGAATCTGATTGTTGCTATGGACAACTAAGGGCTCGTTCACACGACCATTGGTGTCCCATTCCCGTACTGCGGACCACATTTGTGGATCCGTAATACACGGGCACAGTTTCATTGTCATTCCGTATCACGGATGCGGACCCATTCATTTTAACAGGTCCGCAAATCCGGAGATGCGGAACTGAAGCACTACGGAGTGCTTTCTGGGGTTCCGTTCCGTGCCTCCGCACCGCAAAAAGATAGAACATGCTCTATCTTTTTGCGGAACGGAGGGATCGCAAACCCCACAGAAGGTGCCCATGCATTGCGGACCGCAATTTGCGGTTCACAGCACGGACAAGGGACACAAACAGCACGAGCCCTAAGTCCGTTTTCCTTTGCACCAGTTTTGATAAATGTACCCCATTTTGCTAAATTGATCAGCATACCATCACAGCCAAGTGCAGCTTAGAAGTGAATTATGGGTTAAGCACCTGCTTCTGTATAGTGATCGGACATGGGGATATAATAGATGGTCGTCTGCATTAGAGGAGCTCAGCCAAGTTGTTGTCTGCTATCAAACACGCTGTAAGAACAACCAGCAGAATTGTGAATGCAGCTCTGGATTACTGTAATTCAACATCGATATGCAACAAAACAATTTATTAATAAAATTCTTTGTGAATTGCAAAGACGGACACACACTTCGGGTTTCAAACAAGATACATTTATAGCTGATCATGAATGTCAAAACTCTGAGTCAAACTCTGTTGACCTCTGTTGATTAATAAAATGCCCGCCAGCTCCCATAGCCATGCTCCGCTTCATTCAGGAGGCCCAAGGACAGCATCTCCTACTGCATTTTTTTTACTTTCAAAGCCACAACCAGGAGCAGATTGGAATCTAGGTGCCATACGCGAAATTTATATCTCCCAATGTATGTGCTGATGTGCCTCTAGATTTTAAAGTGACCCTGCACTTTAAGCAAAATTCACATTAACTGGGGAACAAACAGAATATTACCTGGCTCCTCTTCTGCCGTCCAAATGGCAGCACCGCTTCTCAGACTCCCTGATCCATACTGTGTATTTGGCAGAAGTGGTGCAGCCATCTTGGATGGAAGAGGAGACTGGGAAGTGGTGGATCTGCAGCTGAATAGATGGAAATGGAGGACACCAGGTAAGTGTTCTGTTTGTTCTACAGTTAATGAACTTATTCATGAACAGAAGATCGCTTTAATGGTCAAAAGTATGACAAAAGTGTGATCCTTAGGCCTCTTGCACACTGGCGTGTGCGGCCACTGACATGTTCTATCTTTTTGCGGAACGGAAGTACGGGACGAAACCCCACGGAAGCACTCCGTAGGGTTCCGTTCCGCACCATTCCGCATCTCCGGATTTGCGGACCCATTCACTTGAATGATGCGGAATGCCCACAGAACGCCACCCGCAATACGGCAACGGGCCGCACACGCCAGTGTGAAAGAGGCCTTAGGCACACATTTGATCAGTATATATCACAAGGTCAGCTATATATTTTTATTAATTTTTTTCATAAAACTGTAGATCAAAGATGAAAACAAAAAAAAACAAAAAAAAGTTTTCTGTGTAGGTGCAATCCGTGAGGTGAACGGATAGCACCTGCACTCAATCCTGACCCATTCATTTCAATCGGTCTAGTTTTTCACACATCATTTTTCAAGCAGCCCTGGCCCCATATAAGTGAATGGGGCTTCAGTGGAAAACTTACTGCATTCGGATGCAGTCTGGATGCAATGTGTTTTTTTACGAATGGTTGCTAGTAGACGCTTGCAAACTTTCTCGCACATGAAAAAAAAATTGAAGAACGCATCAAAACCGACTGCACCCACGCTGAAAAAACTGAACACACTGAACGCAATTGCAGACAAAGCTGACTGAATTGCTTGCAAAATCGTGTGAGTTTCACTGAACGCAACCTGAGAGAATCCGTTAACGCTCGTGTGAAAGAGACCTAATGCTCAGTAAATCTTTTTAATAGCAGTCTAGGGCAGATTATGTGACGGGATAGATGCACAGGTGCCTATGTCTAGCCATGCATTCAGCAGGACCGTTTCATGATGGGAAAAAATAAAATAAAAAATAAAAATAAACACTTAAATCCCAATTTCCAAGTTAACTTAATTTAACCTTTAAGCCTCATTCACACGTCCGTGTTCAAATCCGTGTGCAGGTGGTCAGTGATGCACCCGTGAAGGATACCCGTTGGGTCCGTGTGTCCGTTTTTTGCTGTCTGTGTTTCACTGACACGGCACAGCTGAAAAATAATTTTTAAATCATCTCTTCTTAATGATCCATGAAACACGGATGCAACAACGATCCGTGGTTTTCACGGACCCATAGACTATAATGGACGTGATGGACAATAGGGCATGCATCCGTGCTAAAAACACAGAACCACGGACTGTGCTAAAACACTGATGTGTGAATACACACATTAAAATGAATGGGGACGTGTGCTGTCCGTGGAGAACACGCACAGCACACGTCCGTGAAACACTAACGTGTGAATGAGGTTTTATTTGCTTTGTCAGTTTCTGCTTTTCGGTTTCTTCCACTTCTAATTGCTGGAGATACCGGCCCAAAACGTGACTTATTGTTACTTGCCAGATTTGTAAGGCCTCTTTCACACTTGCGTTGTCCGGATCCGGCGTGTACTCCACTTGCCGGAATTACACGCCGGATCCGGAAAAACGCAAGTGTACTGAAAGCATTTGAAGACGGATCTTCAAAATGCTTTCAGTGTTACTATGGCACCCAGGACGCTATTAAAGTCCTGGTTGCCATAGTAGTAGTGGGGAGCGGGGAGCAGCATACTTACCATCCGTGCGGCTCCCGGGGCGCTCCAGAATGACGTCAGAGCGCCCCATGCGCATGGATCATGTGATCCATGCGATCACGTCATCCATGCGCCTGGGGCGCCCTGACGTCACTCTGGAGCGCCCCGGGAGCCGCACGGATGGTAAGTATGCTGCTCCCCACTACAGTTTACCATGGCTGCCAGGACTTTAGCGTCCCGGCAGCCATGGTAACCATTGAGAAAAAGCTAAACGTCGCATCCGGCAATGCGCCGAAACGACGTTTAGCTTAAGGCCGGATCCGGATCAATGCCTTTCAATGGGCATTCATTCCAAATCCGGCCTTGCGGCAAGTGTTCCGGATTTTTGGCCGGAGCAAAAAGCGCAGCATGCTGCCGCCAAAAAACGTTCCGTTCCGGAACGGAAGACATCCTGATGCATCCTGAAGGACGGACTGTCCATTCAGAATGCATTAGGATAATCCTGATCAGTATTCTTCCGGCATAGAGCCCCGACGACGGAACTCTATGCCGGAAGACTATAACGCAGGTGTGAAAGGGCCCTAAGCTGTTGACAAAAGTGGCCATGCTCTCCAAGGAAACATAGTTTCAGACAAATTAATTAAGTAGAAAACCTAAACAAGTTGCAAATTTTGGAGTAAATTCAACCTGCTCATGGTAGAAGTAGAAGTGGATGCAACAGGCACAGGGCTATTTCACAAGAGCGTATTCAGTGTGGGAAATGCGCTCCTTGTGACAGCAGTATCGCCAGGACTGGACTCTGCTCCTGTGAAACAAAGTCCCAGCATTGTTTTATGTTTTATAATACTGGAGGTTCCTTCCCCTACCTCGGCTGTACTGAATTGTACTAAGGCTAGTTTCACACTTGTCCTCTCTGGCAGGCTGTTCCAGCACAGAATGCTGGGAATCGGGCAAATCACTGCCGGACCCTATTAAAGTCAGTGGGGTACTGCGGGCAGGCTACATTATCTGGCAATGCCAGAACCAGAGAGCAGCTGGAGGTGTGAAAGTAGCCTTATGCTGGGTTCAGACCTGAGCGTTCTGAAAGGAGCGCTCTGTATGCGCGATTGTACCGGCGTTTGCAATCGCGCATACAGAGACAAGCGAACGCCCATTGTCGCGCGTTCCCAAAAGTCTATGTACGGGAACGCGCAACAAGACGCCCCAAAGAAGCTCATGTACTTCTTGGGGCGTCGGGCGTTTTACAGCGCGATCGTACGCGCTGTAAAACGCCCAGGTGAGAACCATTCCCATAGGGAATCATTGGTTTCTCCTTGTTGAGCGTTTCACAGCGCGTAGGAACGCACTGTAAAACGCTCAGGTGTGAACCCAGCCTTAGGGTCCATTCACACGTCCGTAAGTGTTTTATGTCAAATTGTGGATCCGCAAAACACGGACACCTGCAATGTGCGATCCACAATTTGTGGACCGCATATCACTGAAACTATAATAGAAAATGCCTTCTCTGGTCCGCAATTTCAGGAACGGAAAAAAACTGATTCGGATCCCAAAAATGCGGATGCGCATTTGTTCCAGTCCCATTGAAAGTGAATGGGGTCTGCAAATTGCGGAACAAATGCAGACCCAAATTACAGACGTGTGAATGGACCCTTACACGGTCAGTACAGTCCCCTGTATAAAGTTCAGAAAAGTAGTTGCTAATCCACACAGGCCCTCACTGAGGCTGGCCACACTGCTGACCCAACACTGAAGCAATTGTGACCACTGTGCAATAAATCTCACACTGCACATAACATAGAAGTTAAAAAATAACCACTACCCACACTCATTGTTAAGTGTTCTTCCAAGGCACAGTGTAAGTGAAGTCACCCTTTTCTGGACGACCTTGGTGAACACACAACCATAAGGGCCTGTTCACACAGAGAATTTTACAGCGGAATTTGGTAACCGACAGCTGCACCAAAATGTCACCAAAATCCTGCTTGCAGCTGCATCGTTACTGCCTCCGATTAATAAAAAAAAAAAAATTATGTATAACTTAAAAACTAGAGCGTGGACATTAGTTCAATGTCACAACTGTTTCTTGAGGGACCCTTGTACACACGATCTGCAATGTATTCTAACAGGTTTAAGGGATTGCTCATTAAAACCACATTTTCCTTATTCCAGGGCACATGGGCATACGGATGGGTCCTCCATTAGCCAGTTCAAGGCGGTCTTAAAGAGCACTGTTTGGATCTGGCAGATCAGATCCCTTCACATGACATTTAAGGGCCTTTTGAATAAATGGTCTCCATATCATTCTACATTTCCCCTGCAGTGGTGGCTTCATGGATAAATGTAGCTTCTCTAGGTTACCAAACAAAAACCAAAAAAACGGGAAAACTGGTAGTTTCTTAATCTGACCGGCAGCAATATGATATGGATCCTATTTAAAATGAATGAGGTAGAAGGTTTGGTTACCTTATTTCATGTGTATACATGTGAATTTGAATGTGCATTATATGGCACTGAGTAACACATCTTAAAGGGGTATGCTGTTTAGGTCACATTAATCCCTATACACAGGGAGCAGCTGGACGCACATAAACATGGCCACTCTATTACTTTCTATGCAAATTCCGGAGGTAGCCGAGTACAGCACTCGGCTATCTCCAAAATTCCCATAGAAATGAATGGAGCAGCCACACTCATTCCGTTCATTTGAGGGCCATGGGCCCGTTCTCATGATGAGTGGGGGTCCCCAGCAATCTAAAAGTTATCCCCCTATCCTGTGGATAGGAGATAATTTAATCTAACCGGAATACAACTAAGCTCAAAGAAATGGCTGTAGATGGAGGCATATTTCAGCAATCCCATTATCATGCCGCCATTAAAAAAAGAGTGCGTTTTATGGCCCCTTTACACTGCAGACATCGGGCAAATTATCGCTAACATGCATTTGTACGCTACTCTGCGGGTGAAAAAGGTGATAGTTTGTGCGGTCACAAAAATCATAGTTTTCTGGCAGCAGATTGTGCTGTCTAAATAGCAAACAATGATTCTGTATGGAGACGAGCGTTGGCATTAACACTTTCTCCTCGCCATACTGTGGAGAAGATCGCTGCATGTAATAGCCGAGGTCTCCTTCATTGATGAGCAGGGGATTGTTTGGAAGGAAAGCTTTCTTTCCAATACTCATTCATTCAACTGAGCAGTGTAAAGGGGCCTTTACTGTCTAAGTCCAGGCTGGCACATGGTGGTCGCACTGGGTTTTTCAATGGAGGCATGAAGATGTGTTTTTGAGGTAGTGTGTAGTTTCTGTAGTCTAAAAGCATCCCCCAAGGAGATGACAAAGATATGTGCCATATAATGCACATCAGTACTCAAACAAGTAGCCTGCAATAAAGTGGAAAAACTCCTTAATCTTGCTGTATACGTATTTCCCCAACCATTTTTTAATAATGAACTTTTTGGAAAAAAATCTAATAAAATTATCCAGAAAAAAACAATTATTTTCTCTACTGCCCTCTCACACGGAGAATACTTATGCTAAGGGTCGTATTTGAAAGTTCTGGAAACTCTATGAGATCATACACACCCAAGGGACTGAAAGTTGAACATTCACCTTGATCTTCTGAGAACCCATGGTCAAGTATGTATCAGGTTGCCACTTCTCACATTTGTAGCACCTTTACACCAAAGGAAGCTTTTCATTCTTTCACAAGTCTAGGATGTCTTGCACTCTGGGACACTGTTACTGTAGACGCCTCCACCCATTGTTTCACATGCATAAAGTGTTCCTGTTGACAAATGTGTTGAAGCTCATCTTTTCAAACCCCGAGGACATGGCTACACAGAGGAGCAGTTAACATTTCAGCCATCTTTTATGCAAACGTTGTCACGCCTATTACCACACAAACTGTTATTATTCTTGAATGCAGAGACAAACATCCCCAATATATTTACAGTTCTTTGTATGTGAAGAGCATTGTATTTCTATAGAAAAACACCATAAACCACAATTTATAGTCAGAATTCTATTAGTAAAAGAAACATATTTAACACAGAAAAGACACAACTAGAAGGCCAGGCCTTATTTTATTCACACCCCTTCCCCAAATCAAGCTCATTCAAGGGATCCTAGTGACCATGTTCACTGGAGGATTGGGAGAGACCGTTATGTGAGGGGTACGCCCACACTGTGCGGCTAAATGCCATGCCACCATGCAAGCTGCAGCAGGATCCTAAGAAACAAAATGCTTTTCCAGGATTCATTGTTAAAAGGTCACCGAGTTGTCAAAAAAAACTTTGATATGTCTTAGAGATGTGTCAAAAGTTTTGATCGCTGTGGACTTGAGTGCGGAGACCCCCACTGATTGCTAGAATGAGGAGAGAGAAACGCTCGCATAGTGCATTCTCTCTCCTCGCTGAAGAGGACAGAATCAAAAACGGCCCACAGGCTTCTATTGAGCGAAGAGACAGAGCACTATATACCAAGTTCTAGCGATCGGTGGGGGTCTCAGCACTCAGACCACCACCAATCAAAACCTTTGATCGATCCCTACGAAAACTGGTTCTGCAGTTTTGCGAGTTACCAACATAGCCATTAACAATGAATCCAGAATAAACAATAAGGTTCTAGTCAGTTAATATGATCCCGCTGTGGCTTGCATAGACATTCACAGGACCATATTTCTGTTCTGCATCCGTTCCGCTTTCTGTGCGGATTGCATGTAGACCCATTCATTTCAATGGGGTTGCAAAAGATGCGGACAGCACACTGTGTGCTTTCCACATTCTGACGCCCGGTCTGCGGCCACGCAAAAAATAAAATAAAATTTTGAACATGTCCTATTCTTGTCCACAATATGCAGAAGTATAAAATGTGGGTTGAACAAGTCCGATGTCTGTGTTCTGTGGATCCACGTTTTGCAGTCCTCAAAAAGGACACGTTGTGTGAATGAGGCCTTAGTCTCTATTCAGGTCACTTCTTTGCCAGATGTACAACCTATACTATAATCTTTCCGTAGGCTTATTTTAACATTTGATTGAAGCCAGTGACTTATTGGGATATGTATGTATGAATATGACATGTTTGTTAATACATTAAAGGGGTTGTCCACTTTATTTATATTGTTGACCTATCCTCAGACCATGCCAACCTGCTGTTTAAAGAGAAAGTGCTGCCTTCCCTTAATTTTTTACCTGCCCACTGTCACAACCGCAGCGGTGCGCAGGTGCAATTACACCTAAGCCGTCCCCATTCCTGTTCAAATGAATAGCAAAGAGCTGTACAATTGAAGTGACAGGGACGGCTGAGATGGAATTACACCTGCTCACCGCCGCGGTTGTGATGACAAGCAGATGAACAATGAAGAGAATGAAGCGCTAGTACGAACGTTGCTTTCTCTTCAAACAGCTGATTGGCGGGGGTGCCGGGATTCTGACCCCCACTAATCTGATATTGAGGACCTATCCTGAGGATCAATATAAATAAAGAGGACAACAGCTTTAATGATACGAGCTGTGCCTTCTCTTTACCTGCTGGTTATTCAACGCGTTTCGGTCAAGCTGCAGTTAGGGAACGCATGCGTCCGACTGCATGCAGTTGCTGCATGTATAATCATGCTTTTAGGGATTATTTTTTATTTATTTTTTGGGGGGGGGGGGTCAGCAATCAATCATTCATAGACTGAATTTTTGTGGTTCTTTAGCATTCTGATTAACTTCAAATAGTGATATACGGGTATGGGGTAAAATATGTTTAACATATACTGCAAGTGGCTGATCAACTATATAGGCCAGTGTTCCTCAACTCCTGTCCTCAGGGACCACCTGCTGGTCATGATTTGAGAATATCGCTCAGAATGAATATCTGTAGCAAGTCCTGATGAATTGATGTTAATTAGGTCACCTGATCAATACTAAGAAAATCCTGACCAGCAGGTGGGCCCTGAGGACTGGAGTTGAGAAACACTGGTACGGGCAAAGAAACCACAGCAACAAGTGGTCGGGCATGTTTTACGTGCGGGTGACTACACGTACAACAAGTGCAGTCATCACAGTTTAGAAAGTGCTAGGTCTGTCCGATACCCATTTCTCCATTGACTTTTATTAGGGCTGTATTAGACCAACAGATTATCTGACCAATTTCAGTCCAGTCAGACCAATAGTTGGTGTGCATAACAAAAGATCTGTGTGCAAATACCCATCTGACCAAAATCTGTCAGATAATTAATCTGTTGGTGTAATATAGCCCTAAGATGCTGCGGTTCCTAACCACAGCATTACCGTGCCACATGGTCATACCCTTAAAGGGGTGGTCTCATTACAGACAATGGGGGCATATCCTAGCGATATGCCCCCATTGTCTGTGCTGAGACAACCCCTGTAAGTCTCTCTCACTCAAGCATGTCCCTTGAGGGAATAACGTTCTGTGTGAGAGACCTTACTCTCTTAGCCATGAAAGCTTTGATGGGTAAATTGAGAAAAGGTTAGTAACAAATCCAGACACATCCCATCATTTTTTACCTTTTTTTGTGGCAAAAGGTCAAGGTAGATTCCGCTATTTTTGTCGATAGGCAACAGAAACCCGATGGATCATAGGTGAGGCGCACATCTGCAGCATAGGTTATGATAGGAGACTGTCGCATATCCCAGTAAAAAAATAATAATAAAGAGCTCAAATAAGCATTTTGTCCGGCAAAAAGGTCATTGTTCACGTCAGTCACTGGACAGACCCCATTATAGTGAATGCAATCTGTTGGGTGCTGGATTTATTACAGACCAAGCTACTTGGACATAAGCTGCACATAAATTTGGCTACTTTTAGTTCACATACCCAATAATTAGACTGGCTAAAGCCATATTCAAAATTTTACTAAAGATGTCACTTTTTGGAAGACTGGTTGTCTTTGAGCTATAATAGGCACAGAACAGCCAGGTAGAGCTGACAGGTGGCACAATGCTTTCCTATGTGGTGATCAGAATTACTGTGTTCAGACATCCACGGGATAACAGGGATAGGTCATTCTGTTAAATGAGACACTCGCAGCAAGACGTAACCACTGTATTATGCCTAGTGATGGGTCTGAAGGGCGAGAACAATTCCTGAGTCATGCCTTTCCCCATGAACAGCTGGCCACACAAATTAAGGGGGGAATTTATCATTGTAGGTGTATTTGAGGTTAGTTTATAGACTGTAGTTGCTATGCCCACCTGCACGTAGCAATCTGAAAATGGTGAACAGTTCTTTCGAGGAAATTACATCAGGGGAATATGTGGATGGATATGTGACTTGTGCAACTTTTATAATGTTACAAATGATAAATGTGTCTAAAAAAAATATTTACATGGGAATTTTAACCTAATATTCACATTAATTCTGAAAGTGTCTCAACCCACAAAATGTCACAATTTGGCACAAGTAAGCACACGTGACAAAATACATTTTCATGCCAGAAAAGTGGCATAAAAATACTCGATAAATGTTCCCCTAAATGGTTTGTAGATCCGGACAATGTATGAATGTAGCGTTATCTAGACACCACTTGTCACCTATGCAGCCAAGGAGCAGCCATACACATTCAATAGTTGTCCACTGATCTTTCAGCCAACAGCTCTCTCTCTATCTTCAACATTGCCAAGACGGATCAGTCATGAACTTCATTGAAAGTCAAGGAGGACGAATCAGTTTTCTATTGTGTCAGAGAAAACGGATATGTCCCCGTTGACTTGCATTGTGGGTCATGACTGATCATGACGTCTTGCTCAGCATCCCAGGAAGGAAAGAAAACTGCAGCTTGGAATGTATTTTGGAGCATTCCATTCTGTTCAGTTACGTTTTGTCCCTATTGACAATAAATGGGGACAAAACTGAAGTATTGAGACCCAAGTGGATGAGGAGAGTTAAATTATTGTAAAAAATGTTTAACCCCTCCAGCCCTATTTTACTACGCATTCTGTATTAAGGGAAAATAATAAAGATTGGGTCCCCATCCCAATCGTCTCCTAGCAACCGTGCGTGAAAATCGCACCGCATCCGCACTTGCTTGAAATTTTCATGCAGCCCCATTCACTTCTATGGGGCCTGCGTTGCGTGAAAAAACGCACAAAATAGAGCATTCTGCGACTTTCACGCAACGCATAAGTGATGCGTGAAAAATGACCGCTCATGTGCACAGCCTCATAGAAATGAATGGGTCCGGATTCAGTGCGGGTGCAATGCGTTCACCTCACGCATTGCACCCACGCGGGAATCTCGCTCGTGTGAAAGGGGCCTAAGAGTAAATATAAAGACATATTTAGCACAGGACTACTAAACACAAATACAAGTACAAATAAGACTAAAAACCTAAGCCAGTGGTGGCAAACCTTTTAGAGACTGAGTGCCCAAACCGCAACCCAAAACCCCCTTATTTATCGCAAAGTGCCAACACGACAATTTAAAGGGGTTGTCCAGGTTCAGAGCCTGGACATACCCATAATTTCACCAAGGCAGCCCCCCTGACTTGAGCATTGGAGCAGTTCATGCTCCGATGCTCTCCAATGCCCTGCGCTGGATCACGCAGGGCAAGGGCTCTTATTTACAATAACACACTGCAGGGCGGAGGCTTCCGCCCAGCAGTGTGTTCGGTGATGTCACCGGCTCTGATGGGCGGGCTTTAGCGCTGCCTTAACCGTTTTACAGGCTAGGGCAGCGCTTAAGCCCACCCATCAGTGCCGGTTACGTCACCAGGCTCACTGCTGGGTGGAGAGTTCGGTTCGTCACTGGAACTCCACAAAATGCCTTTTCCCTGCGCGATTGAGCGCAGGGCAAAGGAGAGCAGAGGAGCATGAACTGCTCCGATGCTCAAGTCAGGGGGGCTGCCTTGGTGAAAATGGGAATAACCCCTTTTAATCTGAATACTACAGTCCAATATTGTATATTTTCCATGTACTTTATCATGTAGTAGCTATAATAGCCTGCCTGCATTCAATGAGCTGCCTGTGCTGTTCATAGTGCGCCCTGCGCTGATGAATTGCAGGAAAGGTCTAAGGCATATTGGTACACCTTAGAGACTTTTTCCAAGGTGCGGGTGCCCACAAAGAGGGCCCTGAGTGCTGCCTCTGGCACCCGTGCCATAGGTTCGCCACCACTGACCTAAGCCATCCTACACCTCCCTAGGGCTTCAAACGCAAGCCATATATCAAACTTCAAAACCCCAGACTGAATCTCACCAATGGGAAACCATAACAGAAAGGGGAGCTGTAATATGGCACTGTGAGTAAAGCCCAATATTGCCTTGTAACACCAAATTAAACTTGGGGTGCAGTGAAGTGGGGACAGGAGAACAACTGGATTAAAACTAACTACGGCAACACTAACTACGGCATTCTGAAGCAGTGCAATCTTTCTATCAGGCTATTATGACTTTGCTCAACAGCAGGAAGGTTGAAAGCTTCAAGATTAAGATAGCTCCTGAAAGCTTCCTGAGGAAATTCCAATACGCAGGAAGAATTGCCAAATTAGTTGTAAATTTTAATTTCAGCTAGTTGTACATTTTTTTGTCAGTTCAGCACCAAATTCTTACTATCTTATTCTTAATTAACAATACCAGTTTGAAAAGGTATTCACTGCGATCCAAAAGCAGTGGCGCAAGGCAACGACATCATGAGACGCGTACAGAAAAGAATTAACATGTCTTTTTTTCAGCCTTAGGCCACATGCACACGACCGTTGTGGTGTCCCATTTTCTGTGATTTTCTGACTTTCAATGGGTCCGTAGAAAACTCGGCTAATGCACCGTTTGTCATCCGCGTCCGTAATCCGCGTTTCCAGTCCATGAAAAAAAATATGACCTGTCCTATTTTTTTCACGGACAGCGGTTCGCAGACCCATTCAAGTCAATGGGTCCGTGAAAAAACACAGAGGCACACAAGATTGTCATCCACGTGTCCGCTTTTTTTCCCCTATCATTTGCATGGCAAACTTGACTTAGATTTATTTATTTTTTTTACTTTCCTTCATGTCTGGTGATCCTCCAAAAATAATGGAAGACACACTGAAACAAAAACGGACACGGATCAACGGAATTCCTTTTTGCGGACCGCAAATATAATAGGCCTTAGGCCTCATTCACACGGCAGTTTTGGTCCGCATTTGAGCCGCATTTATTGGCGGCTCGGATGAGGACCCATTCACTTCAATGGGTGTACATGTCCGGATTTTAGCACGTTTTTGCATTAAAGCATTCAATTGGTCGTTTGGAAGCTGGATTTTCTCTTTTTTCCTACATTCACTTCAATGGGGCGCGGAATATGATACAAAGGGGGCGGATGCATGGAGGACGTGGCGATGTGTGGCAGGAGGCGAAATAACAATGAGGCGGCGGGGTCATGGCATGGATGATAGTCGTCTGAAAGCACGAGATGCCGCGCTGCGCTGGGACCCACAGTGCAGAGCGGCAGGAAGTTAGACAAAAATAAACTGAGATGTAAACCAGTGCGTGGGGGACCGTCGGAACCGTGTAGAAATGGCGAAAATACCTTAAAACATATGGGTGGACCTAGAATCACCGGTTTACAGTGAGTACACTTGGGGGGGGGAAACAACACTTGGATCCCGGACAACTCCTTTAAGAAAATAGCAGCATGTAAATAAATAGGCCTTTAGGCTGAATTCACACATCTTTTGGCAAAAACAGGATTGTCTTCTTTCTTTTTCCGAAATCTGATCTATATAGACCCCATAAGGACTGAAAGCAAAGCCAACAGACTGCAACATTAGAAAGCTATTCTAACAAAGGTACAGGGACTATTACTGCTATTCGTGCACTTCATGGTAATCTAGTCCTCCCAGTTTTGGTGGCACTCATCTACTAATACTTTAGAACAGGTGGTTACAACGGTGTTGCTGGTTTGTACATTTCGATTTGGGAGAAGAAATCTCCACTTCATGTGAATTTTCTCAGTACTTTGGCAAATAACTCGTGAAGTGCACATACTGCTTTATGTAAGGCTAGGAGCCATTTAGCACAAGAGAGTGATATATAAGATATATTATTAATTCCCTTCATTTTTCAATTCAACACCAACAGTCTGGTCTTAACAAAAGCTGTCATGTTCGTCAGTGTTGTAATTAACAAATAAACAGCCTGCTAACATTGTTATTAGTTGATTATTTCCATATCGCAGCCCAGCAGGTTTTAGAATCTCCAGGTGTCGGCAGAATTTGTCTCTCCTTAAAATCTCTATTTTAGGCCTAATTCAGACTACAGTAATTTTCCATTTGTGTGCTATTCAGATTGTACCCACATAGCACATGTACCCTTTAAAATATGCTGTGACATTCATACTTCAGATTCTCCAAAGCCACAGCAAGCACCATTCTTGCTCATTTTTCATCTAAAAACAATTACTGTTTGTCGATTGGCTGCAGCTGTCACGTGCAGGTAAGCGCAATGTCATCACTGCAGGAGAGCAACACATACCAGCAGAAGCATGCAGTGGCTGGGGATTTTCCAGGTAATACAGTTATCTGCTACCCAAGAACAATGGTTTTCTATGAGGATAAGTGATTTGGTCAGGCAACTATCAGGAACCTTTGGTTCATTCCTGATAATTGCCTGAAACACTGACCCATGTGAAAGAGCCTTTAGATTTGCTCCATTCATTTTCTGGGCTCTCCATGGGGCTGCCAAGAAGCCAGATGACGTCACCGACACTGATGGGCGGAGTTTAGCACTACCCTAGCTAGTAGAACAGCTAGGGCAGCGCTAAAGCACAACCATCAGAGCCAGTGATGTCACCGAACACACTGCCGGGCTGATGCTTCTGCCTGACATTGTGTTATTGTAAACAAAAGAGCCCGTGCCCTGCGCCAATTTTTCATGGCCATTTTGCATCCATTATCTGGCCATGTATCCATTTTTAATGGCAGTTTTGCATCCATAAAAAAACTAAAATAAAATGCTCATCATTGGGTTTTTAGTTGAAAAACCAAGCCCTTAGTATGTGTGTGTGTATATATATATATTTATTTCCCTCCATAACTAACCCCAGTTTAAATGCATCCCTTTGTGCCCCCGGTAGTTATAATGGCCCTTTTAATTAGGGATAAGGGATGAGCCAACTTCTGTTTTCAAGTTTGGCGTACAAGGTTCGGGTTAATTCCATAATAGAATTCTTAGATGAGCCAAACACCAACATTGTACGCCAAACTTAAAAACAGAAGTTTGCTCATCCCTACCCTAATGCCCCCCCTGTAGTTATAATAGCCCCCAAGTTGTGTCCCAGTATAGATATTAGTGTGTGTATGATGACGTCATCGCTGGGAGCACAGGTCCTGCTGTCTCCAATGTGGAGCGAGTATTCCCTCATGTGCAAGGGGATAAGGTATTATATATTACTTATTTTTAGCCCCTGAAAGGCCATTTTTTGACAAAGTGTGTTTGTTTTGAACAGTCGCTAGGTGCATGTCTGTCTAAACAGCCATTAAAAATGGGCCCAATAATTTCAGTGGGGTAATCTAGCCGCGAAAAGGGCCAAAAATAGGACACATCCTATTTTTTTGATGGCTGCTATTCACTGGTTGTTAATAAAGCCTTAATGCACTTCAGCCAGTCCACTAGCTTTTACTTCACCATGTCTCATGCTGCCCTTTCTCTACATGCTTTACTTCATACGTATATACACAAACGCAAGTATAATATTAAAGCCTCTCTGTTCTTGCTCCATTCACAAACTGACAACCAAGCCTTTCAGCAGAGCAGCGCCCACCCACCGCATCACACACACTGGAAAGTGCTTCAGGGAACTAGTGACATTGATATGCATGTTTGGCAAGCCAGGTAAACATTATCCGGCTGCACCATCTGACACAGTCACACTAGACTCTCAAACCTTAAGGAATAAGTTTGGGAGATCAAACCCTAATAAATAATATAATGACTCTTATTTATCAGATGTAAGTAGCACTTGTCTCTCAGATCAAAAGACAAAATATGTGCTCAGTAATGGCTGCAACATACAGAACCTCCTATGTCTCCCAGCAGTTTAGGTTAGGATAATGCACTTTGAAGACTTCAGACAGCCTTACACCTAGGTGTGTAATCTGACTGTGAGCTAAAGATGGGCTGCTGCCTACACAAGCCTACAGTCATTAACCAAGGCCTGTAGAGAGGGGGCAGAGAGAAAATCATGGAATGCCTCCAGTAAAGACCTATACTGGACATGCTGCATTTATCAACAGAAGGCACGTCTAAGAGCGCTCCTCATTTCACTCTTCAATTCCGAATTTAAGAAGCCAAAGCAAACAAATTTGTGGTGACCTAGTTACAAAAGCAATTTTATATTTTCATAAGACCAGGTTGTGTTCATTCCTTTGTGTCTACAGAGCAACTGCAGCAATACAATTATTATAAGGAACAGAGAACTAAGAAAGCTTACTTTTTCCCCCTGCCACGTCTAGGTGTTTTTGGTGTAATGTACCTAATTATTTGTGTCATTAGTCAGAGCAGAATTGTGTTTTTGTTTTTTGCAAATGACCACATAAAAACAAAACTAGAGTCCAATTTATACCTGGGGTTGTTTCTGCAGTAGGTAGGTATTTATCATCAGGCTAATAATTGAAGTCAGTTTTACAGTAAGTTGCAAGCTGAGTTGGTGTGCTTTGCACCAAGCTTATGAAACATAACATGGAGTCTTAAATTTGGTGCATCTTTAAACCTAACCCTAAAAAAATGTTACTCCAATTTTACTACGCCACTCTTGCATCCTTGTACTGGAGGAAGTTTGTGACTTTTTAAGAAGTATCAATGATAAATCTGGAGTGAAGCTCATTAACATAGTTAAGCTATAGCTACATAACTAGCCCCATTAAGGCTATTTTCACACTAGCGTTCTGAGCGGGTCCGTCTGATGTTTCATCAGACGGATCCGCTCCTATAATGCAGACGGTGGCTCCGTTCAGAACGGATCTGTCTGCATTATAACTTAGAAACATTTCTAAGTGTGAAAGTAGCCTGAGCGGATCCGTTCAGACTTTACATTGAAAGTCAATAGGGGACGGATCCGCTTGAAGATTGAGCCATATGGTGTCATCTTCAAGCGGATCCGTCCCCATTGACTTCCATTATAAGTCGGAATGGATCCGCTCGCCTCCGCACGGCCAGGCGGACACCCGAACGCTGCTTGCAGCGTTCAGGTGTCCGCTCGCGGAGCGGAGGCTGAGCGCTGGCAGATCCGCCTCCACTGAGAATGCATTAGGGCCAGACAGCTGCGTTCAGGGCCGCTTGTGAGCCCCTTCAAACGGAGCTCACGAGCGGACACCTGAACGCAGGTGTGAAAGTAGCCTTACTCACCAGCTTTTATTTAGCAACTTTTTTAGCCAGAATTCGGGAGTATAGGGCGTGATAAATTCCCCCAGAGTGTTTTCAAAAACTGCACATTTTTGAAGAAAAAAAACCAAAACACTGTAGACCGACATTACGCGCTGGCCAATGGGAAATTATGGAATTCCCTTCAAACACTTGGGGTAATTTATCAAACTGGTGTAAAGTAGAACTGGCTTAGTTGCCCATAGCAACCAGATTCCACCTTACATTTTTGACAGCTCCTTTGGAAAATTAAAGGCGAAACATTTTTTGTTTTAGGTCACTTTCACACTCGTGTTTGGTGTGGATCCGTCATGGATCTGCACAGACGGATCCCAAACGATAGTACAACCACATGCATCCGTTCAGAATGGATTAGTTTGTATTATATTCAACATAGCCAAAACGGATCAGTCTTGAACACCACTGAAAGTCAATGGGGGACGGATCAGTTTTCTATTGTGCCATATTGTGTTAGTGAAAACGGATCTGTCCCAATTGACTTACATTGTGCGTCAGGATGGATCAGTTTGCCTCCGCATTGTCAGGCGGAAACCGTCCGCCTCCAGAGCAGAATGGAGGCGAACTGATGCATTCCAAGCGGATCCTTTTCCATTCAGAATGCATTAGGGCAAAGCTAATCCATTTTGGACCGCTTGTGAGAGCCCTGAACGGATATCACAAATGGAAACCAAAACGCCAGTGTGAAAGTAGCCTTAGGGTCCATTCACACGTCCGTTTTTTCTTTCC
The DNA here is from genome assembly GCF_014858855.1 of Bufo gargarizans. Lineage (NCBI taxonomy): Eukaryota > Metazoa > Chordata > Amphibia > Anura > Bufonidae > Bufo > Bufo gargarizans. The sequence goes on along the minus strand of NW_025334170.1, from coordinate 1,422,936 downwards.
TGATCTGTTCTGTTTTTTGCGGAACAGGTCAGGACCAGATCAGGACCCATTCATTTTCAATGTGTGCTGTCCGTTTCCGTTCCGCATGTCCGTTTAAATATAAAACATGTCCTATTATGTTCCTGAAAAATCGGATCCTGGTACAATGCAAAGTCAATGGTTCCGCAAAAAACGGAAGACATTCGGATGTCATTCCGTATGTCTTCCATTTTTGGCGGAATCCGTTCCTGGAAACACATAGCAAATTTTTACTGTCCCCCATCTGTATATCCGTTCCACAGATTATAGACATGTCCTATTCTGGTATGCAAAATACAGTGCACAGACCCACTAAAGTAAACGGGTCCGTAATAAAAAAATACAAATAAATGCAAATGGAACATAGTATCCACTGTTTACAGACCGCACAACAGATACAGTCGTGTGCATGAGGTCTAATGCAAACAGTTAACGTGTCCGGAATACACTTGTATGAACAGACTCTTAGGCCTCTTTCACATGGGCGTCACAGATTTGTGCCGGATAAGATGCGGGTACATCGCGGGAAAACAAACAATTTTTCCACGCGAGTGCAAAACATTTTAATGCGTTTTGCACGCACATGAGAAAAAAAATCGGCATCACCATGGTGATGGATCATGTGACGGACCATGTGATGAGCACAATGACGTCACCACAGGTCCTTTTCCTCAAAGAAGAAGAGAAGCCGGGCTGCGCAAGTGGATTAAGGGGAGTTAAATTAAAAAAAATAAAAAAATTATTAACCCCTCCATCACTATTTTACTTAGCATTCTGAATTAAGAATGTTATTAATTTTCCCTTATAACAATGTTATAAGAAAATAATAATGATGATCGGGTCCCCATCCTGACAGTCTCCTAGCAACCATGCGTGAAAAATCACACCGCACGGCTATAATGGGGACGGGGGTGGAGCTCCGGTGCAGCACGGCGAAAGGCCGCCAGACTAAAATTACTGCATGTCAGGCTTTTTAGTCCGTCGGCTTTCGCCGTGCTGCGCCGGAGTTCCGCCCCCATCCCCATTATAGTCAATGGGGACAGAGCGGCAGTCTGGCGAAATAGCCGCAGGACGGATCCGACATAGTAAACAGCCTGTCGGATCCGTCCTGCCACAAGTGTGAAAGAAGCCTTATATAGCACAATCTACAAATATTAAAAATGTATTCTGACCAAATACTGGAATTATGAAAATGCTTATATAGCAATTCCACTTTGTGTTATCATAGGAAGGACTGTTAGGCCTTTTGCACATGAACTATGCGGATTAGGTCTGGATGCATTCAGGAAAACTCACACCATATAGAAAATGCAGCAATTTTCACGCAACGCACAAGTGACGTGTGAAAAAGAACGCTCATGTACACAGACCCATTGAAATGAATGGGTCCGGATTCAGTGCCGGCGCAATGCGTTCACATCATACATTGCACCCCCACGGAAAACTTGCTTGTGTAAAAGGGGCCTTACGGCTTCCAAATCCATGTGCTTTCTACCAAAACAACCCACATTTTGGAACTGATTTTTAGTTGCAGAAAACAAATCTGCCTTGTGTGAATTCAGCCATAATCCATCCATACAATTCAGACTGACCTGCAAGGAAGTAGGAATTTCCAACAGAACTAGATGCTAATAAATTATTATAAGCGCACACAAAATTACATTTCCAAAAATAGCACCAAACAAAGAGAAACCTCTCACATTTACAGAAACGTAATAGCCTACAATCTGGGAAATCAGCATCTGGATCTGATTGTGAAGTATTCCACCAGGTACTCCAAGGATCTATTATATGGAGTGAACAGAACACATTTGATAAAGCCTTTCTTCTTGTAAAACCATTCAGACAATATTTACAGAAGGGAAATTACTACTGCGAAACCCACCACTATCACTATATCCTTGACAGAGGAGAAACAAAGCTAATCTTTGTTCATATAAAAGAATTTGAATATTCAGAACTCCCTAATTTGTGTTTAATTTGCTGAAACTGTAATGAATTGATGGCAAAGTGTTCTGAACTTTTGATCCTTTCTGAGTGCCGTTTGATTGCCTTTTTTCCCCCTACAAACCGTGCAGACCAACGTGATCATACGAATTCAAGGACCTTCACCTTGTACATGCAGGCGATGATTAATGAGTTTCATTTTAACAAAAGAGAAAACAATGATCTTTGTTCTGTGCACAAAGAACAATTTTTGTGGCGTCCTCAAAATAGTCTCCTGCTTACCAAAAATCATGTCCAAATCTCCGATTTATAGACATTGCTTAGTTTAACCCTCACACTATTTTATATTCCTTCAAGTTTAGCCTTTTTTTGGGGGAGGAAGTCTATGTGGAGTTACATACCATGCCTTTATCTCACCCACAACACAGCAGAAAAAAAATCTGCAATTTAAAGAATGCATAATTTATGTCTGGACCCCTTTGTTACTTAGGAAAAGGAATCTACCAGGCCATGGTACAATAGCAATTTTATTTAGAGAGCAGAAAATTCACAAGTCTGGAAATTGGACAAACTACAAATCACAAGCGACGTACCTCAAAATTTTACATTCTTATAAAAATGAACTAAAATTAAGGCTTCTTTATTTTCATATAGACTGTATAAGCGCACACAGGCAAGCAGTCATAAGCAAGCAGTCATTGCTTCTAAAAACTGGCATGTTCAATACTGAAGGCTTTAGAGAGAAAAAAAAAAAAAAATCTATACAGGCAATCAATAATATTTTTACTGCCCCCCGTAAGTTCATGTGAATGTCTATTGATCTTAACCATGACTCCACAGCAAAGATCTCTACTTTGAGACTGAGCCTTTTATATGGTTACTGACAGGCACATTAAGAAAAAGCTACTCCTGGAGAAAAATGACAAATACCCACACAACTTTCGAGAATTGCTAAAATCTTCACCGACACATCCACGCTCTTCCCAGCACATGAAAGTGTTACAGATAGACACTTCTGAAGCCTTATAATTGCATGCAAATCTATGCAAAATGTGAACCACTCAAAGGAAGGAGGAAAAAATAAAATAAAAAAATTAGTATACTCTCGTGTCTTAATTTTAGGTAAAATTTAATTTCTTGTAATAAATAGATTTCCAGGGTCTTCGAAGAACGGCGCTTCTTGGTTATTACATGAAGACAAGTGAACCGTAATCTGGAAAGCCATGAAAGGGTTTTCAAGGCCACAGTACCCCCAAGGAGACGATAGGCCATTCTGTGACGCCTCATGGGTTAAATTCCTGGCTAGCCACAGTAAGCACCGACTACACCAAGATCTCACAGGACCAGCAGCCTTCTAAATTGGGTCATCACAGATTTGCATACACCACCTCCATTTTAGCCTCTACAGTACCATATGGAAGGAGGATGGAAATACAAACCCCAAAAAGCAAGTTGATTCTGATGAAGCCCCCAATACTATTCTAGCTCATGAAGGTATAAAAATGACCACATCAATTCAAAGCGCCGTAATAAACAAGCACAACGTCACGACAGCAAACAGCACAGGAAAAAAAAACAAACACACAAAATACAGGGGTGTAATAAGACTATATTACAGACACTATTCGGTATACAGACTTCAAGGGATGAATGGAAGGAAACTGTCTGCTTTATAAAAGTATGCAAACCCAATGTATAAAAGCCACTGAATCATCAAGAAAACATCTCACAGATGCTACACGTTCTACTCTTGAAGTTTACCTTCAATCTAAAATGAAACCCCAGGTCAGAAAACAGCGACTAAACATGAGCACAGCAAAAAAAGAGTCCAATTAAAATTCTACGACTAGCTACGTCGAGATAAGGCTACCATACACAGGGCAAATTTTTTGTAAAGTATCGACCCAAAATAGTAAATAAAATAAAAATATAAAAATCTAAGAACAATTAGTTAATGTAATAAAATCCTGACTGGATCGTTACGTCACCTGAGGTAATTCTGACTGAATTTCTGTCAGAAATAATACAATTGCCCCATGTATGGCTGGCACATAATTCCTTCACACTTTTACCTCATAAATATAACATAATGCGTCCCAATGTATTAATAATCCGTAAAAAACCACAAAACACCACACAAAATACATTCAGAACAGTAAAGACAAAACATCTTCAAGGCTAAAGTTCTGTCAGGTCCAGAAGGTGCAAAACCCCAGAGAAAGAAGACAGGCTGCCGACAAGAAGCCACACAGGCGGCTGAGATGAACGAAAAGGTTTTGTCTATTTAATAAAAAATAAAAAGTTTCGCCGTGAAGGATTAGTGAGAGCAGGAGCAATGAGGAATGAGGAGGGAAGGAGCTGTGTGTGTCTGTGTGTATGGAGAGGGGAGGGGGTGAGGAGCGCAGCCTGGCACCACAGCGCCACCAGCATCATCATGCACAACAACCAGCGGAGGAGGCAAGTTCAATAAAAGAAGCTGGAAAAAAAAGTCCAATAAAAAAAAAAATAAACTTGAAGAAGCTCTAACAAGAGGCGAGAGAATTTAAGGCTGGAAAGCGGACAGAAGTGTCCCGGTGCGGGCACAGGAGAGGGAGCAGGAAGAGAAGGAGAGCGGCGCCACAGAGCCGGCGCCATCTTGGCTGATCGATGAATTGAACAAAGAGGATCAATTTCTGATAAAACGTTATCAATGAGAGCGGGCAGAAAAGCGGCGGTTTTGCCCTGCTCAGGGACGGTGCAGAGGGGAGCGGAGCGGACGGATAGAAGGCGGGGAGGGAGCGGGAGAGGGTGGCGGAGGAGAGGAAGTAAGAAAACGGAGCTGACCTGCAGCTGCTGTAAATCAAAGCGCTTCCAATATTGAAACATCGATCCCGCATTGGCCGCCATCTTGAGACATATTGAGACGGAGTGAGAGGCTGATAGAGAGGGGGCTGGAGTTCAGGAGCAAGCGGCGGAGGAGGGGGAAAGGAAAGGAGGGAGGGAGCAAGAGCAAAACACGGAGCGGACTTCCACACCCACCCTCTGCCGGCACGGAGCGGGGCCTCCCCGGCTTCGCTTGTCTCACAAACCGCCCATTTTAACGGGGGAACTGGCTTCCATCTCTCCCGCCTGCTGCTCGCTCGCTAGGCGGCCCTCTGTCCCTACCAGGAGCCCCGGCGGCGCAGGCCGACCGCATCCCGACATGTTACCTCGGCAATGAGCGGCTTTTCCACACGGAAAGTGCTTTTAGCGCCTGAATTTTTATTCAGCTTTTACATAATAGTGAATGTATAAAAGCCGTCGGTATACTGGCTGACGTGTACGACACCTGCCCCTCGTACACACACGGCGACATATTACCTCACGTACATGTATTTGCCGCGGTTGTGAGGTACATGATTTACATTATATGAGGTGAGCAACGACCGTATAGTAAGCGTACGGTTATTACACGGTCGGTAACGCTTCAGGACCATACGTCACATCGGCGGACATGTGGTCGCCGGGACAGGAGTCCCCAGCGCGCCATGTAATCACCTCAGCGCTATTAGACTGGCTGAGAGCAGCTGAGGTGAGGGGCCATGGCGGGAGGGGGAAGGGCAGGGGCAACACACGGACTAAATGGCTTCGTTTGTGTTTTGTACACTAGGCTGTCAGCGGCCGCTTCTGTCAGATGGGGGCAGTAGGGAGGCGGGGCTACGGAGCACAAGGCAGAGGACATAGTAGGACGCGGGTTCGAGTCCCAGCTGAGGAAGATATCATTTATATATATATAGATGCGCCTCTGGTGATAAGATAATTTAAATTTGTTATATGGTTTTATTAATTATGGTCTACTGCTAATACACACGGGGAGGTTGTATTTCTGTTCCACATATTTGGGGCATATACATGTCTTTTATGTACAACAGGGGTTGTCTTCCAAGGCTGGGTGAGAGTTCAGAGACGCTTCTAAAACCTGTAAGGGGCTGTTCACATGGAGTTGTTTGGCATGGATAATGCACCTCAGAGTGGAGACCACCTCTCACACCGTTCCTGCAGCCACGGCTTCTTTGAAAACTGCACAGTGGTTTTTGCAGCAGGATCCATATCAGATTTAGGCCTCGTCCACATCTCCATGTCAGTGACACGTCTGTGAAAAAAACAGTATGTGTTTCATCCGTGGTTGGTCATGTGTCTATTTTTACCCTCAGCATGTCATCCGTAATTCACTGACGTTGCTCACCTGAAAATTAATTTCCAAAGAATCTCCTATCAGTCATCAATGAACAACGGATGCACCACGGATGCCATCTGGGGCGTGTCCATGATTTTCACAGACCCATAGATTTCTATGGACGTGCTTGGTCCGCATCACGGTTCAAAGTAATGCATGCCCCCGTGTTTGTTTTTTTTGTTTTTTTTTTTAATTGACCCACGTTCAGTAAAAAAAAAATACTGACATGTGAACAGACACATTTAAATCAATGGGTAAGTGTGCTGTCAGCAGAAAATGTGGACAACACACGTCGGTGAAAAACGGAAATGAGGGCTATTCACACGTAATTTTTTGCGAACAGCCACAAGACCAAGCGTATTCCGTGTGAGAAGTACGCTCCGCATGTCAGAGATATTTCCCGTCCTGAATGCTGCTTCAGTGACATGGACCCGTGGCATTTTCATAGTTTTTATTTAATGAATTGTGCTCACATAATGCCTTCCGTACAAATCACCACAGTTGAGGTCAGGCAGAAACATATAAATCATTATAATGCCACGGGTCCATGTTATAGGAACAGCAGTCAGGACGGAAAATCCCTCCGACACATGGGGGGAGATTGATCAAAATGGTGTGAAGTAGAACTGGCTTAGTTGCCCATAGCAACCAATCAGATGCCACCTTTCAATTTTGAATGAAAGTTGGAATCTGGTTTTACTTTACGCCAGTTTGATAAATCTCCCCCATGGACTGTACCTCTCGCACTTAATACGCTTGTTTGACATTGGCCTAAGGGTAAGATAAGACGGCCTGGATGTCGCACACGACCAAAACCTGGCAGTGGCCATTGGTCGCACATTTTTGCATGTGGGTAGAATTTCTGCCATGGGTAACTTACAGACAGTCTGCTCTTATCCTAAGAGTTCAATAGGTAAGTATATCGCAAGATGTTCGCCCACAAACGCCAAGCAGCATGCGGTTTTATGACTATTTCTCACAGTTTCTGTAGTTTTACTTGTGAGAACAGCACAACCAAAACCAGGCATTGTAAAATTTGTTAATTTGCAATAAAACCACATGTTGGTCCCTCCACTAAACCTTGGAAGTGCATGTGACCTCACCCCGTGTCGTCTGTCACCTACCACCATTATCTGTCAGTCCCATGTGGTCACAGTGACGTTATCTTTGTAGTGGTATGACATCCACCAGTGGCAGTCTATGGCTGTGTTCACATCACAGATTCCGTCATATTTGATTCGTGCAGTGCAGTTTTTCCCATTGAAACGTTTATGTCACCACCTTCCGAGAGCCGTTACTTTAACCACTTCAGGACCCTGCCATTTTTCACCTTAACCACTTCACATCCGGGCTATTTACCCCCTTCCTGACAGAGCCTAATTTTTCAAATCTGAGGTGTCACTATGTGCTATTAACTTTGGAACGCTTTTACTTAACCAAGCCATTCAGAGTGTTTTTTCGTGACACATTGTACTTCATGACAGTGGTAAATTTGAGTCAATATATTTCACCTTTATTTATAAAATAATCCCAAATTTACCTAAAATTTAGAAAAATTTGCTATTTTCAAAATGTAAATTTTAAAACATAAAGTGATACCTCATAAAATATTTATTACTTAACATTCCCCAACTGTCTACTTTATGTTGGCATCATTTTGTAAATGTTATTTTACTTTTTTAGGACGTTAGAAGGCTTAGAATTTTAGAAGCAATTCTTAAAATGTTTTACGAAAATTTCCAAAACCCACTTTTTAAGGTTCAGTTCTGAAGTCACTTTGCGGGGCTTACCTACTTAAAACCCCCCATAAATCAGCCCATTGTAGAAACTACACCCCTCAAGTTACTCAAAACTAATTTAACAAACTTTGTTAACCCTTTAGGTGTTCCAAAAGAATTAAAGGAAAATGGAGATTACATTTCTAAATTTCACTTTTTGGGCAGATTTTCCATTCATTACCCTGATTCTGCGGTGTACATAAACACCCCACATGTGGTCGTAAACTGATGTAAGGGCACATGGCAGGGCGCAGAAGAAAAGGAGCGCTGTATGGTTTTTGGAAGGCAGATTTTGCTGAACTGGTTTTTAGATTCCATGTCCCATTTGAAGCCCCCCTGATGCACCCTTACAGTAGAAACTAGGAGATAAGGTGACCAGTTTTTTTTTTTTATACTATTTTAGGGTTCATATTATTTTTAGTTGCTCTATATTAAGTTTTTTGTGAGGCAAGGTAACCAAAAAATGGCTTTTTTGGCACTGTTTTTATTTTTTACAACATTCATCTGACAGCAGGTTGTTATGGACGCAATGATATCAAATATGTCTACTTTGTTTGTTTCAGTTTTACATAATAAAGCATTTAAACAAAAATGTTTTTTGTGTCTCCATTTTCTGAACGCCATATTTTGTTTATTTTTCTGCCGATCGTCTTATGCAGGGGGTAGTTTTTTGCAGGGAGAGTTGACGATTGTATTGGTACCATTTTTGGGTACATTTGATTTTTTGATTATTCGTTATTACTAGAGATGTCCCAATATCGGGACAGATACCGGACATTTGCACGACTACTTGTACTCGTGCAAATGTTGCCGATACCTCATGGCCGTGCAGCGGCGGGTCCCAGATGATCTGCTGTGGGGGCTGCGGCGGTGGCGGGTCCCGTGTTGTTTCCAGGCGATGGCGGTGCTGCTCCCAGCTGATCAGCGTGGGGATGGCAGTGTGCCCCAGCTGATTGGCGTGGGGGCGGGACTTCTGTGCGGCGGCTCCCAAGTCCCATGCGGTTGCCTAGCACTGGGAGGAAGCTAAAGCCACTTCCTCCCAGTACTCTGGTGCATCTGCATGGAAAAGATTACAGCAGGCCAGGTCGGTATGGTGCATGAAATGGAGGAGAAATTCAGTTAATTTCTCTCCATTTCATGTTAAAACAGACAGTGAATAATAAAATTAGGTGGGAGGGGAATGGGCATTTAAAAGTGATCCCCACCAGTGTGCCTCCAGCTGTTGCAAAACTACACCTCCCAGCATGCCCGCACAGCCAAAGTCTGTCCGGGCATGCTGGGAGTTGTAGTTTTGCAACAGCTGGAGGCACGCTGGTTAGGAAACATTGTTATATGCCCATTCCCCTCCTTATATGCCAGTGTGCCTTCAGCTGTTGCAAAACTACACCTTGCAGCATGCCCGCACATCCAAAGGCTGTCCGGCCATGCTGGGAGTTGTAGTTTTGCAACAGCTGGAGGCACGTTGGTTGGGAAACACTGTTATATGCCCATTCTTTCCCTTCATATGCCCATTCCCCTCCTTATATGCCAGTGTTTCCCAACCAGTTGTCCATAGCAACCAAATCCCAGCTTTATTTTTTCTCATTGCTATCAGCAACTGCGCCGCTGTCGTAATTGGTATCGGTGAGTACTTAAAAGTATCGGTATTCATACTCAGTCTTAAAAAAAATGGTATCAGAACATCCCTAGTTATTACATTTTATGGGGCAAGGTGACCAAAAAATTTGTTGTTTTAGCAGTTTTTATTTATTTTTATAGCATTCACCTGAGGGGTTAAGTCATGTGACATTTTTATAGAGCAGATCGTTATGGATGTGGCAATACCTAATAATATTTATACTTTTTCTTATTTATTTAAGTTTTACACAATGATAGCATTTTAAAAACAAAAAAAAAATGATTTCTTAGCGTCTCCATAGTCTGAGAGCCATAGCTTTTTTATTTTTTGACCGATTGTCTTAGCGTCTCATTGTTTGCAGGATGAAGTGACGGTTTGATTTGTACTATTGTGGGGGCATACTCCTTTTTGATCGCTTGGTGTTGCACTTTTAATGATGTAAGGTGACAAAAAAAATTCCCCCCCCCCCCAAAAAAAAAAAGTAATACAAAATTATCCAAACATAAAGTAGACATATGGTAAACGTAAAGTAATAACTATTTTAGGAGATATCACTATGTGTTTTAAAAGCAAATTTATGGTCAGTGTTTGCTGACCTCACTGAGGGTAGTATAAAATAATAACAGAAATGCTGATTTCAGCAGTGTGTCACTTATAAGCTAAAAGTAAGTGGTTTCTGAGAACCAGCATCATAATCATTGCAGCCCAGGCCTTGAAAAGAGTCAAATCTACCTGAGAAGAGTCATTGTTATTCATAAATTCCTGCTCTCCTCGCCCATCTGCTAATGACTCACAGGCTTGTACCTAGTTTTCTCTCTAGGAAAGAACTGCCAATCATCAGCAGTTGGGCAGGAGATTGTGAATAACCATGACTCTTCTCCAGTAGATTTGACTCTTTTTCAAGGCCTGGGCTGCAATGATTACGATGCTGGTTCTCGGCAACCACTTATTTTTAGCTGATGAGTGACGCACAGCTAAAATCAACATTTCTGTCACTATATACTGCCCTCAGTATGGTCAGCATAAAGTTGATGACAGGTTCCCTTTAACTCTTTAGGTGTTCCACAAGAATTAAAGGAAAATGTAGCTGAAATTTCAGAACTTCACTTTTTTGGCAGATTTTCCATTTTTTTCCAGTAACAAAGCAAGGGTTAACAGCCAAACAAAGCTCAATATTTAGTACCCTGTAGTTTACAGAAACACCCCATTTGTGATACTGCTGTATGGGCACACGGCAGGGCGCAGAAGGAAAGGAACGCCATATGGTTTTTGGAGGGCAGATTACACTGGGATAATTTTAAGTTTCCATGTCACATTTGAAGCCCCCCTGATGCACCCCTAGAGTAGAAACTCCCCAAAAAAAAAAACATTTTGGAAACTACAGGATAAGGTGGCAGTTTTGTTGGTACTATTTTAGGGTACATATGATTTTTGGATGCTCTATATTACACTTTTTGCGAGGTAAGGTAACAAAAAAATAGCTGTTTTGGCACGATTTTTATTTTTTGTTATTTACAATGTTCATCTGACAGGTTAGATCATGTGGTATTTTTATAGAGCAGGTTGTTACGGACGCGACAATACCAAATATGACTACTAATAAAACATTTTTGAAAAAAAAAAAAGATTTTTTTTTAGTGTCTCCATATTCTAAAAGCCATAGTTTATTTTAATTTTTTGGGCGACTGTTTTATGTAGGGGCTAATCTTTTTTTCGGTATAAGATGACAGTTTGATTGGTACTATTTTAGGGTGCATATGACTTTTTGATCGCTTGGCATTACACTTTTTGTGATGTAAGGTGACAAAAAATAGCTTTTTTGACACAATTTATTATTATTTTTACGGTGTTCACCTTAAAAACCTTTTATACAGCAGGTTCTTACAGACGTAGTGATACCTAATATGTATACTTTTTTTAATTTATTATAGTTTTATACAATAACAGCATTTTTGAAACAAAAAAAATCATGTTTTAGTGTCTCCATATTCTAGGAGCCATAGTTTTTTTAATTTTTTTGGGCGATTGTCTTAGGTAGGGGCTCATTTTTTGCAGGATGTGGTGACGGTTAGATTGGTACTATTTTGGGGGGCATACGCCTTTTTGATCGCTTGGTGTTGCACTTTTAATGATGTAAGGTGGCCAAAAAAATGTATTTTTTTTAGCACATTTTTTTTTTTTTTTTTTATGGTGTTCATCTGAAGGGGTTAGGCCATGTGATATTTTTATAAAGCCGGTCGATACGGACGCGGCGATACCTAATATGTAAACTTTTGGATGATTCGTTGCTATGCGGGCGGTCAGGCGCTATGCCTGCGAGTCCTTGAACTTTAAATCACCGCATCTTTATTACCTTACAAGGAAGCTCCAGTAACAGACAGAGCGGGCGGCAGTGTAACGTCACTTACTCACGTGACGCGCATGCTCCGCCTGCTTCATTCATAAAGTGGGTGGAGCACGCGCATCACGTGAGTAAGTGATGTTACGCCGCCGCCCACTCTGCCTGTTACTGGAGCTTCATTGTAAGGTAATAAAGATGCAGAGATTTAAAGTAATTGTTACTGCCGGTTAAGGAATACTACTGTGAGCGGCGGAGCCGGGGATGTTATGAGGAGGGGGATCTGTGGATGGCACTGTTATGGGGTGGGGATCTGTGGATGGCACTGTTATGGGGTGGGAGATCTGTGGCTGACACTGTTATGGGAAGGGGGATCTGTGCATGACACTGTTATGGGGAGGGAGATTTTGTGAATGACACATATAGCATAAGATGCTATATAGTGTCATCTATAGATCCCTCCATAGCATGGCCATCCACAGATCCCCCTCCCCATAACAGTGTCATCCACAGATCCCCCTCCCCATAGCAGTGTCATCCACAGATCCCCCTCCCCATAGCAGTGTCATCCACAGATCCCCCTCCCCATAACAGTGTCATCCACAGATCCCCCTCCCCATAACAGTCATCCACAGATCCCCCTCCCCATAACAGTGTCATCCACAGATCCCCCTCCCCATAACAGTGTCATCCACAGATCCCCCTCCCCATAACAGTGTCATCCACATATCCCCCTCCCCATAACAGTGTCATCCACAGATCCCCCTCCCCATAACAGTGTCATCCACAGATCCCCCTCCCCATAACAGTGTCATCCACAGATCCCCCTCCCCATAACAGTGTCATCCACAGACCCCCCTCCCCATAACAGTGTCATCCACAGACCCCCCTCCCCATAACAGTGTCATCCACAGACCCCCCTCCCCATAACAGTGTCATCCACAGACCCCCCTCCCCATAACAGTGTCATCCACAGACCCCCCTCCCCATAACAGTGTCATCCACAGACCCCCCTCCCCATAACAGTGTCATCCACAGACCCCCCTCCCCATAACAGTGTCATCCACAGACCCCCCTCCCCATAACAGTGTCATCCACAGACCCCCCTCCCCATAACAGTGTCATCCACAGACCCCCCTCCCCATAACAGTGTCATCCACAGACCCCCCTCCCCATAACAGTGTCATCCACAGACCCCCCTCCCCATCACAGTGTCATCCACCGACCACCCTCCCCATCACAGTGTCATCCACCGACCCCCCCCTCCCCATAACAGTGTCATCCACCGACCCCCCCCTCCCCATAACAGTGTCATCCACAGACCCCCCTCCCCATAACAGTGTCATCCACAGACCCCCCTCCCCATAACAGTGTCATCCACAGACCCCCCTCCCCATAACAGTGCCATCCACAATTTGTTTTAATATGGCCTTTAAACATAATTTTTCAAGTAAAATCATATAAACCCCCTTTTTTTTTTGTCATTTTGGTGTTTTTTCCCGATTAATCGATGAAATTATCGACAGCTAGTCTGACCCCCTTTGCAATGCATCACAATACTTCTGTAGTGTAATGCATTGGCTGAAAGTGTATTACACACTGTACACTTACAGCTTCCTGCCTGTGAGATCCAGGTGGCTGGATCTCACAGGCTGTCATGGAAGGCAGCCACGATGCCTAAGAAAGGCATCGTGCTGCCATCGGGTTCCCCCTCACAGCAGCGCGGAGACCCGATGGACACCACGCACCTGGCAGGATCCCGCACTGTCAGCGTACAGCAGGGGTCTGGCTATCAGTGACTGCTGGACACCTGGTGCTGCGCCCACCCGATCAGCATGACGTACCTGTACGTCACTGGTCCCTAAGTCACGGTCAGATATGACGTACATGCGCGTCATGGGTCCTTATGGGGTTAAAAAAAAAAAGATTCTGTGGATATAACTTTTTTTGTGGTATGGGTTACATTTTGGAGCATTGTTTTGGGGTAAATATAATATATTGAAAAATATTGATTAGTTTTTTTGGGCGATTGTCTTAGGTAGGGGCTCATTTTTTGCAGGATGTGGTGACGGTTAGATTGGTACTATTTTGGGGGGCATACGCCTTTTTGATCGCTTGGTGTTGCACTTTTAATGATGTAAGGTGGCCAAAAAAATGTATTTTTTTTAGCACATTTTTTTTTTTTTTTTTTTATGGTGTTCATCTGAAGGGGTTAGGCCATGTGATATTTTTATAAAGCCGGTCGATACGGACGCGGCGATACCTAATATGTAAACTTTTGGACGATTCGTTGCTATGCGGGCGGTCAGGCGCTATGCCTGCGAGTCCTTGAACTTTAAATCACCGCATCTTTATTACCTTACAAGGAAGCTCCAGTAACAGACAGAGCGGGCGGCAGTGTAACGTCACTTACTCACGTGACGCGCATGCTCCGCCTGCTTCATTCATAAAGTGGGTGGAGCACGCGCATCACGTGAGTAAGTGATGTTACGCCGCCGCCCACTCTGCCTGTTACTGGAGCTTCATTGTAAGGTAATAAAGATGCAGAGATTTAAAGTAATTGTTACTGCCGGTTAAGGAATACTACTGTGAGCGGCGGAGCCGGGGATGTTATGAGGAGGGGGATCTGTGGATGGCACTGTTATGGGGTGGGGATCTGTGGATGGCACTGTTATGGGGTGGGAGATCTGTGGCTGACACTGTTATGGGAAGGGGGATCTGTGCATGACACTGTTATGGGGAGGGAGATTTTGTGAATGACACATATAGCATAAGATGCTATATAGTGTCATCTATAGATCCCTCCATAGCATGGCCATCCACAGATCCCCCTCCCCATAACAGTGTCATCCACAGATCCCCCTCCCCATAGCAGTGTCATCCACAGATCCCCCTCCCCATAGCAGTGTCATCCACAGATCCCCCTCCCCATAACAGTGTCATCCACAGATCCCCCTCCCCATAACAGTCATCCACAGATCCCCCTCCCCATAACAGTGTCATCCACAGATCCCCCTCCCCATAACAGTGTCATCCACAGATCCCCCTCCCCATAACAGTGTCATCCACATATCCCCCTCCCCATAACAGTGTCATCCACAGATCCCCCTCCCCATAACAGTGTCATCCACAGATCCCCCTCCCCATAACAGTGTCATCCACAGATCCCCCTCCCCATAACAGTGTCATCCACAGACCCCCCTCCCCATAACAGTGTCATCCACAGACCCCCCTCCCCATAACAGTGTCATCCACAGACCCCCCTCCCCATAACAGTGTCATCCACAGACCCCCCTCCCCATAACAGTGTCATCCACAGACCCCCCTCCCCATAACAGTGTCATCCACAGACCCCCCTCCCCATAACAGTGTCATCCACAGACCCCCCTTCCCATAACAGTGTCATCCACAGACCCCCCTCCCCATAACAGTGTCATCCACAGACCCCCCTCCCCATAACAGTGTCATCCACAGACCCCCCTCCCCATAACAGTGTCATCCACAGACCCCCCTCCCCATAACAGTGTCATCCACAGACCCCCCTCCCCATCACAGTGTCATCCACCGACCACCCTCCCCATCACAGTGTCATCCACCGACCCCCCCCTCCCCATAACAGTGTCATCCACCGACCCCCCCCTCCCCATAACAGTGTCATCCACCGACCCCCCTCCCCATAACAGTGTCATCCACAGACCCCCCTCCCCATAACAGTGTCATCCACAGACCCCCCTCCCCATAACAGTGCCATCCACAATTTGTTTTAATATGGCCTTTAAACATAATTTTTCAAGTAAAATCATATAAACCCCCTTTTTTTTTTGTCATTTTGGTGTTTTTTCCCGATTAATCGATGAAATTATCGACAGCTAGTCTGACCCCCTTTGCAATGCATCACAATACTTCTGTAGTGTAATGCATTGGCTGAAAGTGTATTACACACTGTACACTTACAGCTTCCTGCCTGTGAGATCCAGGTGGCTGGATCTCACAGGCTGTCATGGAAGGCAGCCACGATGCCTAAGAAAGGCATCGTGCTGCCATCGGGTTCCCCCTCACAGCAGCGCGGAGACCCGATGGACACCACGCACCTGGCAGGATCCCGCACTGTCAGCGTACAGCAGGGGTCTGGCTATCAGTGACTGCTGGACACCTGGTGCTGCGCCCACCCGATCAGCATGACGTACCTGTACGTCACTGGTCCCTAAGTCACGGTCAGATATGACGTACATGCGCGTCATGGGTCCTTATGGGGTTAAAAAAAAAAAAGATTCTGTGGATATAACTTTTTTTGTGGTATGGGTTACATTTTGGAGCATTGTTTTGGGGTAAATATAATATATTGAAAAATATTGATTAGTTTTTTTGGGGGAGGTTGTTTTATGGGCTTTATTTTACATAATTTACAGTGCTGTTTAAAGAGGAGCTGTCCCCTCTCCTGACATGTCTGTTTAAATAGCTTCATGCATTCCCCAATTCTAGAGCATCTATTCCTATGGCTCTGTGTTGTGCCATTCCTTTATTATTTCAACTAAAAGTTATGAATGAATTGCTAGCAGTCTACAGTAAAGGTACAGAGGAGTGGTAGAAATAATAAAGGAATGGTGCAACATACAGACATAAGAATACAGGGAGTGCAGAATTATTAGGCAAGTTGTATTTTTGAGGATTCATTTTATTATTGAACAACAACCATGTTCTCAATGAACCCAAAAAACTCATTAATATCAAAGCTGAATATTTTTGGAAGTAGTTTTTAGTTTGTTTTTAGTTTTAGCTATTTTAGGGGGATATCTGTGTGTGCAGGTGACTATTACTGTGCATAATTATTAGGCAAATTAACAAAAAACAAATATATACCCATTTCAATTATTTATTTTTACCAGTGAAACCAATATAACATCTCAACATTCACAAATATACATTTCTGACATTCAAAAACAAAACAAAAACAAATCAGTGACCAATATAGCCACCTTTCTTTGCAAGGACACTCAAAAGCCTGCCATCCATGGATTCTGTCAGTGTTTTGATCTGTTCACCATCAACATTGCGTGCAGCAGCAACCACAGCCTCCCAGACACTGTTCAGAGAGGTGTACTGTTTTCCCTCCTTGTAAATCTCACATTTGATGATGGACCACAGGTTCTCAATGGGGTTCAGATCAGGTGAACAAGGAGGCCATGTCATTAGATTTTCTTCTTTTATACCCTTTCTTGCCAGCCACGCTGTGGAGTACTTGGACGCGTGTGATGGAGCATTGTCCTGCATGAAAATCATGTTTTTCTTGAAGGATGCAGACTTCTTCCTGTACCACTGCTTGAAGAAGGTGTCTTCCAGAAACTGGCAGTAGGACTGGGAGTTGAGCTTGACTCCATCCTCAACCCGAAAAGGCCCCACAAGCTCATCTTTGATGATACCAGCCCAAACCAGTACTCCACCTCCACCTTGCTGGCGTCTGAGTCGGACTGGAGCTCTCTGCCCTTTACCAATCCAGCCACGGACCCATCCATCTGGCCCATCAAGACTCACTCTCATTTCATCAGTCCATAAAACCTTAGAAAAATCAGTCTTGAGATATTTCTTGGCCCAGTCTTGACGTTTCAGCTTGTGTGTCTTGTTCAGTGGTGGTCGTCTTTCAGCCTTTCTTACCTTGGCCATGTCTCTGAGTATTGCACACCTTGTGCTTTTGGGCACTCCAGTGATGTTGCAGCTCTGAAATATGGCCAAACTGGTGGCAAGTGGCATCTTGGCAGCTGCACGCTTGACTTTTCTCAGTTCATGGGCAGTTATTTTGCGCCCTGGTTTTTCCACACGCTTCTTGCGACCCTGTTGACTATTTTGAATGAAACGCTTGATTGTTCAATGATCACGCTTCAGAAGCTTTGCAATTTTAAGAGTGCTGCATCCCTCTGCAAGATATCTCACTATTTTTGACTTTTCTGAGCCTGTCAAGTCCTTCTTTTGACCCATTTTGCCAAAGGAAAGGAAGTTGCCTAATAATTATGCACACCTGATATAGGGTGTTGATGTCATTAGACCACACCCCTTCTCATTACAGAGATGCACATCACCTAATATGCTTAATTGGTAGTAGGCTTTCGAGCCTATACAGCTTGGAGTAAGACAACATGCATAAAGAGGATGATGTGGTCAAAATACTCATTTGCCTAATAATTCTGCACTCCCTGTAGATGCTCCAGAATTGTTGTTACATGGGGAATGCATGAAGCTATTAAAACAGACATGTCAGAAGAGGTGACAGGTCCTCTTTATATGACAACTTAATTCTACAGGTTAGTATAATTATGGAGATACCCAAAAAAATCATTTTTTTGTCACCATATCATGTAAACCATAACTTTTTGCTTTGCTGTTAATGGAGTCATACAAGTGTTTTTTTTTATTTATTATTTTTAACAGTGTTCACCATTTCAGGTTAAATACTATAATTTTATAGTTCATGATGATGACTTGGAGTGGTGGACATATGACTCCCACTGCAGATGAAGCAGACACAACAACCGTGCCAACTGACTCACCATGACATACTATTACATAATTTCATAGGAAGTGTACAGTTGTAATAGTACATCACGGGGTGTTATGGTGTTAAAGCGGTTTTCTGGAACTTAGATATAGATGGTCTATTCTAAGGCTAATCCATCAATATCAGATTGGTGAGGGTTCAACACTCTCAGCTAATTTAGGAGGCATTCCCCTTCATTGGTTACCAGTCCTTGAAAAAAAAACTTTAAAGGGGTTGTCCAAGGTTTGCTTATGCTTTAAAATCCAACACCAGACCTGTGAAGGGTAGAATACTTACCTGTTCGCCACCTCTTGGGTCCAGCTCCATGTGTACTGAGATGTCTTCACTGCACTTCAGCCCTGCATGTAAACTTTTAGCATGGACAGGGTCATGTGGGCTGCTGCAGCCAACGACTGGCCTCAGTGGTGACATGTCACCAAGCAGCTGGTCACATGACAACAGCGACAGAGCAAAATGTGAAACCATGAGCAGTATGATCTGACATTATAAGCCATCAAGGACACTTTGGAATAAGCGGAGAATTGCTGGTGAGGACGGGAGTCAAGAAATTGTGTTTATTTATGAAGTGAGGATAATTTAGTGCCCTAGATCATCTACTAGAGGTCAGCAATCCAAAATTACCTTGATTCATTCCTGTAGTATTTCTATATTTTATGAATAGTTACCAGCCTTCTTAGGGAACTGCCACATGGTGAGATTCCTGCATGCAATTTTGGGAGGCAAAATCAGGAGTAGATTGTAAAAAGAGAAAATAAATAAGGATAGAGAAGACCTCTTTTTTTATTTCACTCCTGCTTTTGACTTCCAAAACTGCCTCAGGAACCCTGACTGTACCCTAATGTTGTCAGCCTTTGGGAACTCTATGCAATTTACGTGTATGGCCTTCTGGGATGATGCAAGACATTCAGGGTTGGATCCTTGTTTGTCTAAGGGCTCTTTCACACGAGCATGTCCCTTGCGGGAATCACGCTCTGTGTTAGAGAGGGATTGTGCGGTCTGAACTTACAGAAGCGCAAGGTATTATCATGATTGATAATTCTGTGTGCCTCTGCTTGACCCTTCTGTAATATAATCATACTGGCAGCTCTATGTCAGTATGATTCCGTAACAGAAAGGTCACACAGAGGCACACAGCATTATCAATCATGATAATCTGCATTTCTGTAGTCCAGACCACACAATCCCTCTCTCACACAGAGCGTGATTCCCTCAAAGGACACACTAGTATGAAAGAGCCCTAAGAGTTGGTGAAGACGGTGCTATATGTGTAGCCAGAGTTTAGCTCAGGAGCCACATATAGTACAGTTTTCACCATCTCTTAGGGCTCTTTCACACGAGCGCGTCCCTTGTGGGAATCACGCTCTGTGTGAGAGAGGGATTGTGTGGTCTGGACTACAGAAATGCAGGGTATTATCATGATTGATAATTCTGTGTGACCTTTCTGTAACGGAATCATACTGACAGAGCTGCCAGTATGATTCTATTACTGAAGGGTCAAGCAGAGGCACACAGAATTATCAATTATGATAATACCCTGCGCTTCTGTAAGTTCAGACCGCACAATCCCTCTCTCACACAGAGCGTGATTCCCGCAATAGCAAAGAGTTTGTCTCTGATCTAGACCTTATTTAGAAGAAACCTTACAGAAAATAAAGAAACACAAAAAAATACCCCCCCCCCCCCCTTTAAAGGGAACCTGTCATGTTGAATATGGTGGTCTAAGCAGAGCATGGTTACAGAGCAGGAGGAGCTGAGCAGATTGATGTGTAGTTTTATAGGAAAAGATTCAGTAAAACTTGTCATTTTATTCATTTAAATTCCCTTCTCATTCTGCTGTTTGAAGTCAAGGAGGTGCAGGGGCGGCCCATGTTGTAGGAGTGAGGCAGGGCAACAAGTAGGGGGGTCAGCAATACCATAGTGCCAAATAGCATATAGCATAGTGCAGAACAATTTATATTGGGCCAAAAGCTGTCCCTCTGTGTTGGCCAGCAATAGCTGCCATTTTCTGTTCTCCTCCTCCATTTGTGTCTGATTAAGATATGGAGCAGGGGGATTAGGAGGTAAGATGCAGGTCATAGTTGAATTAAGGAGGGCATGTGTGGTCACAGGCCAGGTACATGAGTATATGATTCTCACAGCTTTAATTACCACTGACAGCTCTTTATGTACCTGGCCAGCAGCAGAGAGGGAAGGGGGGGGGGGGCAGGGCTTTGCCCATTGGTAAATTTTCCTGTAGTGTAGTGTCTATGGCCAGTCTGCCCCTGCGGAGGCGGTCCTATCAGTGACTGTACAGTCTAGAATAAGGAATAAATTACAAGTGATTCTAAATCTTTTCCCACAAAACTATATATCAATCTGCTCAGCTCCTCCTGATCTACAAGATGCTACCTTTAGATCACACTGCATTTTCATAGTGACAGGTTCCGTTTAAAAGGTTAGTCTTATTATGGACCCTATCATATAAAAACTGCCATGACAGTCAGCTGTATACTACAGTACAAGGGCCTCCCAAGCTTATTAGCTCTCCATCCTGGCTCATTCATGATGTCTATATGCCCCACGGAAAATTAAAGGAAACCTGTCACCTTCAAAAACCATCCCAAACTGCCAGCAGTACCAGAGAGTAGCCCGCAGTGTGTTTCTAATGATCATTTTCTTTCAGCAGTCAGATGCGGCAAAAGCTATGAAAACGTTCTTTTATTCCCTGCCCGCGCTATTTTCTAGTCATGCTTAACCCCTTAGGGACCGGGCTAATTTTCTTCTTAAGGACCAGGCCATTTTTTGCAAATCTGACCAGTGTCATTTTAAGTGGTGATAACTTTAAAACGCTTTGACTTATCCATGCCATTCTGAGATAGTTTTTTCGTCACATATTGCACTTCATGACACTGGTAAAATGGAGTCAAAAAAGTTCATTTTTATTTTTACAAAAATACCAAATTTACCCCAAACTTGGAAAAATTAGCACATTTTTAAGTTTCAATTTCTCTACTTCTATAATACATAGTAATACCTAAAAAAATAGTTATTATTTTACATTCCCCATATGTCTACTTCATGTTTGGATCATTTTGGGAATTACATTTTATTTTTTGGGGATGTTACAAGGCTTAGAAGTTTAGAAGCAAATCTTGAAATTTTTCAGAAATTTTTAAAAACCCACTTTTTAAGGACCAGTTCAGGTCTGAAGTCACTTTGTGAGGCTTACATAATAGAAACCACCCACAAATTCTATAAACTACACCCCTCAAGGTATTCAAAACTGATTTTACAAATGTCATTAACCCTTTAGGTGTTCCACAAGAGTTATTGGCAAATGGAGATGAAATTTAAGAATTTCAATTTTTTTGCTACTTTTCCATTTTAATCCATTTTTTCCAGTACTAAAGCAAGGGTTAACTGATGCACCCCTAGAGTAGAAACTCCGTAAAAGTGACCCCTCCTAAGAAACTACACCCCTCAAGGTATATAAAACAGATTTTACAAACATCGTTAACCCTTTAGGTGTTCCACAAAAGTTATTGGCAAATGAAGATGAAATTTTAGAATTTAAATATTTTGGCTAATTTTCCATTTTAATCCATTTTTTCCAGTAAGAAAGCAAGGGTTAAGACCCAAACAAAACTCAATATTTATTGGCCCGATTCTGTAGTTCACAGAAACACCCCATATGTGTCCATAAACTACTGTATGGGCACACGGTAGGGCGTAGAGGGAAAGGTGCGCCGTGTGGTTTTTGGAAGGCAGATTTTGCTGGACTGGTTTATTTACACCATGTCCCATTTGAAGCCCCCCTGATGCACCCCAAGAGTAGAAACTTCATAAAAGTGACCCCATTTTGAAAACTACGGGATAAGGCAGTTTTGTTGGGACTATTTCTAGGGTACATATGATTTTAGGTTGCTCTATATAAAAGGTTACCAAAAAATAGAAATTCGGAAATTTCATCTCTATTTGCCATAAAGGAGGAACACCTAAAGGGTTAGTAAAGTTTGTAAAAATCAGTTTTGAATACCTTGAGGGGTGTAGTTTCTTAGATGGGGTAACTATTATGGAGTTTTTACTCTAGGGGTACATCAGGGGTTCTTCAAATGGGACATGGTACCCCGAAAAAAAAGGCCACCAAAATCTGCCTTCCAAAAATCATATGGTGTTCCTTTCCTTCTGCGCCCTGCCGTTTGGTCATACAGCAGTTTACAACCACATATGGGGTTTTTCTGTAAACTGCAGAATCAGGGTAATAAATGTTAAGTTTTGTTTGGCTGTTAACCCTTGCTTTGTTACTGGAAAAAAAATGGTTTAAAATGGAAAATTTGCCCCAAAAAATTGCTGTTTTGGCACCGTTTTTATTTTTTTATACAGTGTTTATCTGAGGGGTTATGTCATGGGGTATCTTTATAGAGCAGTTTCTTACGGACGCGGCGATACCTAACATGTCTACTTTTTATTTATTTATTTAGGTTTTACACTAGATTATCCTTTTATAAACAAAAAAAAAAACATTTTTGTATCTCCATAGTCTGAGTCAGTTTTTATTTTTATTTTTTAGCCAATTATCTTAGGTAGGGGCTAATTTTTTGCGGGATGAGAGGACGGTTTTATTGGCACTCTTTTGTAGGGCATATGACTTTTTGATCGCTTGCTATTACATTATTTGTGATGTAAGGTGACAAAAAAATACATTTTATTTTTTACCGTGTTCATCTGAGGGGTTAGGTCATGGGGTATTTTTATAGAGCAGATTCTTATGGAAGCGGCGATACGTAATATGTCAACTTTTTTAATTTATTTTAGTTTTACAAAATAATATTTTTGAAAAAAAATAATATTTTTTGTTTTAGTGTCTGAGAACCATAGTTCCCCCCCCCCCCCCCCGATTGTCAGTGGCTAAATTGGGGAAGGGGAATATAAATTTAGTACTCCATGGAAGTGTGGTACTCCCTGAAGCAATAATGCAGAGGCCCGGATGATCAGGGCACGTGTCACACTAAGTGGTGGTGTCCTTCCGTATCCCCCTCCTGTGACACACTCTGCACCTTTTTGGGGTCCGTCCCTTCTTTCCAGTACGGGGGACGACACCTGGAAAGTGTTGGCCAGGGACGATCCGGGCGCCTCCAGTTCCCGAGGTACTCTGGCCTGCTCTTTCCCGGTCAGAAAAGATCAGGTCCTTGAGGACTGCCTCTTAGAACTGAAGGAATTTCCCTGTGTTGCCAGCGCTCCGGGACAGCACAAAAAAGTTGTACAAGGCAACCTGGACCAAGTAGACTGCAACTTTTTTGTACCATGCCAGGGTTTTGCGCATGGCATTATATGGCTTGAGGACTTGATCAGAGAGATCAACTCCTCCCATATTCCGATTGTAGTCGACAATACAATCGGGCTTGAGGACCGTTGCCACGGTACCTCGCACAGGGACAGGGGTGATGCCGTTACCGTGAATTGTGGACAGTACAAGGATATCCCTCTTGTCCTTATATCTGACCAGCAACAGGTTTCCACTGGTAAGGGCACGGGTCTCGCCCCTGGGGATAGGTACCTGAAGGGGGTGGGTAGGGAGGCCGTGTTGATTTTTCTGCATGGTCCCTCAAGCGGATGTGGATCTGGCAGCGAGGGACTGGAACAAGGGGATACTAGTATAAAAGTTATCCACGTACAGGTGGTAACCTTTATCTAGCAGTGGGTGTATAAGGTCCCACACAAGTTTCCCGCTAACACCCAGAATGGGGGGACATTCTGGGGGTTCAGTACAGGAATCTCACCCCTCGTACACACGAAACTTGTAAGTGTACCCTGAGGTACTCTTACAAAGTTTGTACAGCTTCACGCCATACCTCGCCCGCTTAGAGGGAACATACTGGCGGAAAATTGGTCTCCCCTTGAAAGCAATGAGAGACTCATCAACCGCGACCTCCCTTCCAGGTACATAGGCCTCCAAAAATTTGGGCCCAAAGTGATCGCTGACCGGCCTGATTTAGTACAGGCGGTCATAGGCAGGATCACCTTGGGGGGGGACATGCTGCATTATCTGCATAATGCAGGCATTTCCAGATGGCCTCAAATCGGGAGCGTGTCATGGCCGTACTGTAAAGTAGTTTTTTTGACTAGGCCCATGTGCAGCACGAGGCACCAAAACGTCCTCATCTCAGCTGCACTGACCGGAGTCCAGCCACTGGCCGTAGCCAAAAAGGAGTGCGGGTGTTGAGCAACGAACTGTTGGGCGTACAGGTTTGTTTGCTCCACCATCAGATTTACAAAGTGGTCACTGAAAAAAAGACTAAAGTAGTCGTATTCAGTGAAGCCCACTGTGGAAATATGGATTCCTGGTTGGCCTACAAAATCAGGAATCGCGGGATCAAAATGCTCTGGGGTACATCATGCATGTTCACCGGTAGGGGGCTCCGGTGGACTTAACTGGTGGGCCAGAAAACTAGTACGAGCCCCAGAGCTGCTCGTACTAGTCTGGGCCACAGGGTCCCTAGCATGGCGGTCCGGCTCCCCAGACATTGTTAGATGATGAGGAGGACGCGGATGGCAAAAGGAAAGTGGGGTCATCCTCGTCCTCACTGGGGCTCTCGGACTCGGAGGCAAGCTGGGCGTATGCGGCGGGCCATAGGGGAGTGTGTGTTTGCATGTTAAACTTTATTTGGTGTGCGTGTGTGTGGGGGCACGGGTGTTTGCGGACTTACCCTAAACCTAACAGACAACAAAAAACGAAATAAAAAAAGGCCAAAAAATGAGAAAAATAAAATAAAAAAATCAAACTCGCTGATCAACCCTCCGAAGTTGATCAGCGGTGGGTTGTGCGATGCGCTAAGAGTGCCGGCCACAGTCAGCGTGCGCAGAAAGAAAAAAGGAGAAAATGCTTGCGCCCCAAGCTGCAGCATCCTAACCTTTCCCTGAATATCCCTGCCTAACCTAACCTATCCCTAACCTTTCCCTAAATACCTTGGTGAAGGTGAAGGGGGTGCTGGGCACAGATGAGGGTGCTGGGTCTGGAGATCCGTGCAGCTCTCGCCTCGGCTCCCGGACACAAAAGGAGGAGGAGAGGAGTGCTGCAATAATTTGAATGGCCCGACCGCCTCTGCAGCCAAAGAGGGACGATCATGAGAGGTGATGTCACCATCATCTCTCTCAGGATCGCATGATGGTGATTGGTGGTGTATTATCACACCACAGATCACCATCCTGTTCCGGATTTCCGAATAACCCGGAAATGCAGAAAACCACAGGTCTGAATTGACCTGCGGTTTGCTGCGATTGCCGTAACGGTACGTCATGTGTCCCCAACAGGTTAAATTCAAGGTAACCGCGCCCCCTTCCCTGCCCCTTCGCTTATGACTGACAGCCGTAGTTCCGCAAAGCCAGCCGAACTCTCATGCATAAGCGTTGTCAGTCACAGCGAAGGGGCAGGGAAGGGGGCGCTGTTACCTTGACTTGAAGTTTTATTGATTTTGTTTTTACTGTCCAGTAAAACTGACATGATTTATTCTGTGGATCGGTACAATCACAGCGATACCAAATTTATATATTTTTTCGTAGGCATCACTATTTTGTGATCCCCATAACGTTTTTATATTTATGTCTACAGAGCTGTGTATGGACAGCATTTTTCATTTATACCACTTGGAGTGTGTTTGACTCTTTTGCCACTTTTTATTATATGTTTTGGGGAAGATGAAGCGACCAAAAATGGCAAATCAGCAGGTTTTTTTCTCCCATTAGGCTGTTCACCATGTAACAGCGGCTGCTGTGCGCCGCTGTTCCACTGCTAACCGCCACGGCCCCGCGCGCCGTGTTCAGCGGTGATCTGCTGCCAGTGCTTCCCATTCATCGCTGCAGTCTTGGGCTCTGTCTGTGTAGGTACTGTTGTTCTGGGATCCGCTCCACAGTTTCCTATCAGCGCTGGCCACAGCTGCTTGTTTCCTGCAGCACTTCCTTAAGGACCGTCACGCGTCACTCCCTGTACTTTATGGGTTAGGTCATGTGACCTCTCTGACCAATCATAGCCCTCCTGCACATATATAAGTGGCTCAGCCCCCTTCCCTGATGCCTCAGTGACAATGTCCGTGTGTCCTGTTAAGGTTTCTGATATCCGCTTGTGTTTATGTGTTCCTGACTACTTGTATTCCTGGACTTTGCTACCTGTTTGATCCCTGCCTGATTGCCTCGACTCTCCTGTTGCCGATCCGGATTGCCTGACCTGTACCTGTGCCACCTGCCCTGACCTATTGCCTGTCTGACTTCGCCTCTGCCTCATCCTTTGGTCCTGCACTGTTGCTCCTGGTTACGACTCAGCCTGCTGACAACGCCTGTACCTCTGGTACCTTTCTCAGGTACCTACTGGTCCGCCTGTACCAGCTGCCTCGTATGCCAATCCTCCTCAAGAGGTAGCGACCTGGTGTTACCCTCGGGAAAGTCTATCCCCACCATCAGGGGTACTGTGAAGATCAAGGGGTTCACTTAGACAACGTCCTTAGAGGAGGTAGGACACGTGATACAGTGTTTACACCCACTGTTTTGTGACACTATGTGGTATAAATACTTACACTAATGCATGACCAAAATCTGACTTCAGTGTAAAAAAAACTCGACTTTGTGCACACCCCGCAGAAATGGTAGAATTTTTTGGTAGCTA
The DNA here is from genome assembly GCF_014858855.1 of Bufo gargarizans. Taxonomy (NCBI): domain Eukaryota; kingdom Metazoa; phylum Chordata; class Amphibia; order Anura; family Bufonidae; genus Bufo; species Bufo gargarizans. The sequence continues at coordinate 1,395,857 of NW_025334170.1, read as the reverse complement.
ATTTAAAAACCACGTCAGAAATGCCATGTTACTTCTTTGAAACATATTTGATAGAGGATTTCATAGACATTAATGGGGAGGCAGAGAAACCTTACCTAAAACTCCTCTCCTCTAAAACAACCACCAAATTACTAATCTGCCACCAAAAACTACCTGTTTTCGGGTACTAAATCTGTTACTGGTTTTTCTGCCACAGATTTTAGCCATGTGAACATACCCTGCTAACTGCTTCCAAAACTGCATCTAGATCCTGAATGTGCGGCCGTACCCTAAGGCCCCTTTCACACGGGCGAGTTTTCCGTGTGGGTGCGATGCGTGCGGTGAACGTATTGCACCCGCACTGAATCCTGACCCATTAATTTCTATGGGGCTGTGCACATGAGCGGTGATTTTCACGCATCACTTGTGCGTTGAGTGAAAATCGCAGCATGCTCTAAATTGTGCGATTTTCACGTGACGCAGACCCCATAGAAGTGAATGGGGTGCGTGAAAATCGCATAGCATCCGCATGGTTGTTAGGTGACAGTCTATTCACTGTATTATTTTCCCGTACCTTTGATGACGTCACTCCGGACGTCACATGGTACGTCATATGATCTTTTACCATGGTGATTCACCATGGTAAAAGACCATGTGATGACCGGAGTGACGTCATCAAAGGTCCTTTATCTCTATTTAGTGCTCACCACAGGTCCTAGTCAACAAAAGAGACACAAGGAGATGCCGGGCTCCGCGATCAAGTGGACTAAGGTGAGTTAAATTATTTTTTATTTTTTTTAACCCCTCCAGCGCTGTTTTACTATGCATTCTGTATTCAGAATGCTATTATTTTCCCTTATAACCATGGTATAAGGGAAAGTAATACAATCTACAGAACACCAATCCCAGACCCGAACTTCTGTGAAGAAGTTCGGGTTTGGGTACCAAACATGCGCGATTTTTCTCACGCGAGTGCAAAACGCATTACAATGTTTTGCACTCGCACTGAAAAATCGCGCATTTTCCCGCAACGCACCCTCCTCTTATCCGGGCAAAAAAACTGACGCCCGTGTGAAAGAGGCCTAACAGTTTAGATGATTATAATATTCAGTATTGAAAAATATTTCTGTCACATTTTATATGCTAGACGTGCATACACACATTAACCTGTTATAAGTCTCCTGATATTTAGGAGCACAGGGGTTAATACTGCACATACACATTACCAGAGCTTTGTAAATTATAGGTCATTTATTATTAGTCTTAGAAATTATAAGGTAGCCAACATAAGCATAATTCCCTAACTTTTGTGTAAGAAAAATGAGTGAAGCTGAACGCCTTTGCTGCTGTATGACATGTATTATTGATGAGATAGTTACTATAATGTATTACAGTTTCATGTAATTTACCATCATAAATCCATGATTATGTTTTCTTTGTCACAGTGACTGATCGTTAGCATGTAAACAAGCAATAATATAACAAAAAAGTAATGCATTCAAATATTTATTGGCCAGAATTTCAGTCAGTGAATATCTGACTGTTCATTATTTACTTAATTGCTGTTTTGCTTGTAAGTATCATGTCGATCTTTAAAGGAAGGCATATTCTGAGTGACAGACATTACCTCATTTTGTCCTTTACTTTTAACATCTCCACTCAATCATCTGTGGCCATCCATCAAGCTTCTGAGTGTCATTATACCTTAAATAGCAGCTAAGGAAAGGAAGATTGATACACTAAGCACTCTTTTATGGGTATGTATGAATGATATTCATGCATTATCAAACCATTCTGCACTGAAATTCACTTGACTACTGATGCATTCGCTAGTTTATTAGGTAAACTACTGCAAGTAGGGAGAGGGATAGCTGATTATGTAGTGAGCCACATGTGATGGCTGCCATTGAGGAATACTAGGAAGATATACCGTATCTACCAAACTATTGTTATACTTTATGATCATAAACGGAATGATCGGCTTGCATTCTAATTTCTCTGGTCAGTATCTGTAACATGGTAAGGTACTGTTCACACGATTTAAATACACACCAGAAAATCCTACCTGCATTTGCAGTGCAATTTCTCTGATTTCTGCTATTGATTTGCAGTAGAGATGAGCACATTTCTTGAATTTGTTTGTTATGTTAAAAATCGGTCAGAGAAATCCGAGTTGATTCCGGACAAATCGAAAAATGGACCAATTGGTCTGAAAATTTGTATATGACTCTACGGTTTCTTAGAACTCTTTATTTATTTATTTTTATTTTATTTTTCTCTGTTGGCTTTCTCTTTTTTTCTATTTTTAAAATGTTTTCTCTCTCTGTCTCTCCCCATTCAAGCATTTGCAATAGTAAATAATGCCAGATTGCCACTAACATAAAAACCCAAAGGACCCATGGTTAACAATGTTAAAACAATTAAACTATTAAAAGCACACTTGTTGGATTTGTTATGCTTTTAAAAAAAGTTTAAAAAATTGTCCAGTGGTATTGGAAGCAACAGTGGCTTGTTTTGAACAAGCAATCCAAAAATTATACCTTAACGGAGCACATGCTTGCCTGTATTCACAGGGTAGTATCGGAAAAAACAATGGCTTATTGCACACGTATAAACTGCAGAAAAATTGCAACAGGTTTTTGGGTAAAAAAAACAGATGTAATAGGACATCTCTGGGTGCGATCAAAATTACACTGCTGTTGATGCAGTAAAATACACTTATTTACGTTCTTTGTATACTTATAAATGATAAAAATATTGCAACAGTTTTTTTAGCAAAAAACTAGAGATGAGTGAATTTTTCAAATATTTTCGATTCGCCGATCCAAATATATTCGCTGTGAATTAAAGGGAACCTGTCACCATGATTTTGCGCATAGAGCTGGGGACATGGGCTGCTAGATGGCCGCTATCACATCTGCAGTACCCAGGTCCCATAGCTCTCTGCGCTTTTATTGTGTTAAAAAAACATTTTGATTGATATGCAAATGACCTGATATGAGTCCTGTATCCGGAGATGAATCAAGCGGAAAGGAGCCCAGCACTGTCCCGCGTCCTCCAATCTCCTCCTTGCTGGCTGACGTCACAGAGCTGGAGCGCCTAAATCTCGCGATGAGCGAGATAGCGCAGTGTTGGCATCATGTTCATTCCCTGTACTGGCATCAGCACAGGGAACAAACTACGCAGGTCATTTGCATATCAATCAAAACTGTTTTTTAACACAATAAAAGCGCAGAGAGCTATGGGACCTGGGTACTGCAGATGTGCTAGCGGCCATCTAGCAGCCCATGTCCCCAGCTCTATGCGCAAAATCATGGTGACAGGTTCCCTTTAAGTGAATAAAAATGGCTATTTCCTGGCGCTGAGAGCCTTTATAGTGGTGTAGAACACTGTGTCTTGTAGTAACACATAGGGAATCTGCTTTGGTAGTAAAATAATACTGTGAGTCCGTATGACATGCAGATGACAGGCGTCGCTCTTAGAATCACTGCACACTTCACTTATTAGGGCAGTCACGCGGCCAAATAACTCAAGTATGAACTCAACCTTACAGGTCGATGTTAGTGCCAAGAAGAGGTGCACTCCGTTTACACAGTCGCCAGCTGATTCCACATACATGTTATCAGAACCTGTTCTATTAAACACTTATACAAGTAGAGCCCCCCACGACAGAGTGGAGAGGGTGTCAGCAGTAAGTTTGTGTTGACAGCACTGATTAATTTGCCCTTCCTCTGATCCGTCAGAACAATAACCCACAAAATACGGATCCTGTCTGTGGAGCATACGCCTTCACTCGGTCAGCATTTGCTCAAAAATCCATCGATATTGCTAATGCCCAAAAAAACAAGAGTGGATCTAAAACAAAGATGACACGTGAATGGAATATTTGCATGTCTTCTGTGTTTTGTACCCACTCCTGCTCTTGGCTACCAAATCATAAGCCAATTCTAATGGGACCATACAGGCCTTACAGCTGCTACACAGACAGGATTCGTTGCGCATCTCATTTTTCCTTCCTTCTGACAGATCAGAAGAAGGGTCAAACAAATGATAATGTCATCCAGGCCGAAAGGCAAAATAGTGGCCCAGTCATGAAGTGGGGAGGGTGGGAACAGCATGAGGAGACCACAGAGTGGCCCAATGACAGGGTCTGGAGGTTGAGGCAGCGTCAGGAGGCCACATAGTGGCACAATGACAGTCTGGAGGTGGCAGCAGTATGAGGAAGCCACGAGTGGCACAATGACAGAGTCTGGAGGTGGTGGCGGTAGCAGCATCAGGAGAAGGCCACCGAGTGGCACAATGACAGAGTCTGGAGGTGGCAGCAGTATGAGGAGGCCACAGAGTGGCAAGGTGACATAGTGTGGGGATTGCGGCAGCATTAGGAGGCCACAGAGTGTCAAGGTGACATAGTGTGGGGATTGCGGCAGCATTAGGAGGCCACAGAGTGTCAAGGTGACATAGTGTGGAGGTGGCAGCAGCATGAGTGGGCCAGAGAGTGGCACGACAATGAGAGATTGTGGAGGTGGCAGCAGCATGAGGAGGCCACAGAGTGGCCGCTTCGTCTATTCATTTATAGGGAATGTGGAACAGAATAGAAGGTTAAAATTTCTCAACTTTATAAAGTGTTGCTTAAAACACAATTTAATAATACACGTTCTCCGGCACAAAAGGTTTGGCGATTTGATTGTCCATGAATTTCCCTTGAAGATTTGGATAATATATTGGCAAATTTAAGTTTACTTTCTTATAAATTTAATCAAGTTTAATATTCAATATTTAATACATTTAATGATAAAAATTGTTGCCTAAGACAGGAGAGAATCTGCCAGTCTTCTGTTTATTAAACAACATGGTTACGATGGAGAAAGCATTACAAAAAACTATTTCTCTCCATCTGGAGACAAATCCTGTCAAGATCGATGCAAGTGCGGTATCGGCTGCTCATCGACCCATATATTTCTGGGGAACCTGCCTGGCATGAACAGGCCTCTAGTAGCTACAGACAATGAGAAGACAAAGCGTCAAGATAGCTTTGAGCCCGGAAGAGTCGCAAAGTTCATCAAGATATGTCACTAAAGATTTTACCGCATATAACTGCAGCGCTGACCGCTGAATAAATTTAGTTTTTCGACCGAAATACGTCCCAAACTGTTATCATATAACTTCGACCGAAATACGTCAATAAAGGATTTTACCACATATAACGCAGATGGAGAGGGTCTTCGGATTCCCCCTGCAGCTTCTGGGAAGGTCATCGAGCGTCCCGGTCATCCGGCATCTATTGAAAGTGAAGGATTATTTTGAAAGTGTGTAGAAGCCACACGGGACCCCGATGCTGCTGATTTATCATGGAGATTAAACCGCATATAACCGCAGCGCTGACCGCTGAATACATTTTGTTTTTCGACCGAAATACTTCAATAAAGATTTTACAACATATAACCGCCGCCGACGTGAACTGAGAATGTATTTTTCTTTTTGTACTGAAATAGGCCACTAAACACTTTCAAGACATATAACTGCACCAGTGAAGTGCATATATATTTTTCTTTCTGTAATGAAATAGGCCATGTGACAAATGCCACACCTCGTGCCCGCTTGACGTCACCTGTGTTGAGCTCAAGAGACGCGGTATGGTTACGAGTTACCAAAGCGTGACGTTACGCCCTCCAGAGGAGCAGGTAAGGTCAGCTTGGTACAGTTTACACAGACACCTCCTCTCCATGCAGGCACAGAGAGGCAACAAGCTAAGAGAGCCTTTTCACTGCCGCAGTGAAAACAGCGCTGTCTCAGCCCGGGCATCTGCCACCAGCTTCTGGTTTGATATAAGCCCGGTCCACTAACAGGATTATATAGGGTGAGAAACCAACCCGCGGTAGCTTATAACTAGGCCAAAACATGGACATGGGGATTCGTGATCGAGATACAAGATAGCACAAGATTAAATTATATGTTTAATCGCCTTAAGGGCACACTACATATAACACAATAAACAGATAATATATACAGTGGTCTGAGGTTACAGATACAGGTGATATAGGTACTACAGGGTTAAGCAGAGCAAAAGTCAGTTACCGGGTAGTTGAAAGTTCTATGATGGTGGAATAGTCCTTAGCTGCAGTCACGTGGGCGGCGGTGATGTCAGCGGTTTCCAGGTCTCTCCAAACACATTTGCACGATGTGACCCCCTTTCAGAGAAAGAAGCCGCCCGCTGGCTTGCATGGGCTTATGACCTGTAGCCGAACGCTCCCCTCCCTGCCTATGGGTAGAGTCCACCCATCCTACTCTGGTGCTGGCAGCAAATAACCCATAAAACCCCTTTGGGCTCATAGTCCCAGACCAGAATGTCGCAGGAAGATGGTTCCGGGCCCAATTGATCTGCTACAACTAGAGTCCAAGCATGGTACCGTTATTTGATTTCTGTGGGATGATATCTCCCCTGCCGGGCATCCTAGCCTCAAACAAAGAGCATGGGCACGTTCATCGTGGCCACCGGGACACAAATATGTATCCGGTTTGCGCCTGCGATGGCCAGGCGATTCATAATTCCTTATGAAATATAGGTGCCAACATGTCTGGGAGGTATCATTGATCCTGGCAGGGGTTGATACCTCCATGCCGTCTGACTGGAGGTGTGAAATGTAATCAAATGTGGCCTCCTAGGAGTTTTCTGCTATCTGGCTGCGGCTTTGAAGCAGGGGCCCCCTGTGGAGCTTGATTTCCTCTGCCATCTTTCAGCAAATGGTCGGTGTGAGGACATGGCTGACAGTAAATATTAATCCATATTCCTCACAGGCCACTAAACCCTTTTGCCACAAATAACTGCACCAGTGAAGTGCGTATATTTTTTTGCTTTCTATAATGAAATAGGCCACTGAACGCTTTTGCCACAAATAAGTGCACCAGTGAAGTGCGTATATATTTTTTTCTTTCTGTATTGAAATAGGCCACTAAACGCTTTTGCCACAAATAAGTGCACCAGTGAAGTGCATATATTTTTTTTCTTTCTATAATGAAATAGGCCAGTAAAACCCTTTTGCCACAAATAAGTGCACCATTGAAGTGTGTATATATATTTTTTCTTTCTGTACTCTTTCAACACATATAACTGCAGAAGTCAACTGCGTATATATTTTTCTTGTTTGAAAAGATAAGCCACTAAAGGCTTTTCGACATAGCATTTTCACCCCAAGAACAAATTGCGGAATGACAGAGCTGTATAATGGCTATTTGGATCCCCAAATATTCTTTCCCTGCACTTGTAAATCGCTTTTCTAGCACTGTTCCTAGTGCCTTCTGATGTCTCTCCCGGCACTAAGATGCTGTGAAATGATTCCTCCCTATCATTTCCCTGCACTTGTAAATCGCTTTTATGGCACTGTTCCTAGCGCTTTCTGACGTCTCTCCCTGCACTAAGATTCTGTGAAATGATTCCTCCCTATGCTTTCCCTGCACTTACAAATCGTTTTTTCATATTTTTTTCACAATGAGCTTTTTCCAATTGCTGTCCTTAGCTGTCCCTAGCGCCTTCTCATGTCTGTCCCTGCACTCAGAATGCTTGAAAATTTCTGACTCTAAGATGTCCACGTATTTATAAGGCTGTGACATCACAGGGCTGTCTGGCTGCTGATTGGCTGCATGCATGGCATGAAGGGTCAGCCCACCTTCCCAGAGTTCCTTGCCCCATGTCCTCACACATTTTATGGAAAATTGCGATTCGTTACCACGAAGCGTGAGGAAATTCGCATTTGTTGCAAATCAAATTTTTCCTGAAATTTGGATCGAATTCCACTTCGTCAACTTCGATTCGCTCATCTGTACAAAAAACCCAACCCATCAAATAATAAAGTACAATCATTGACAGTGAAACCTTACCTTTCTTGTCATAAATATGGAGATTCATGGATGTCTGATAAAATGTTATAAAACCACAGAATACTATGGGGTGAATTTATCAAAAACGGTATGCTATTTTTTTTTTTTTTTTTTTTATGTGCCTCTCAATAAATCTTGCACATTTTGTGCCAATCTTAACCCCTTAGTGACCACCCATATGTCTTGCTATGGCTGTCACTAAGCGGCCTTAGGCTGGGCCGCCGCTTTTTTACTGCGGCCCAGTCTAAGTGTTGCACGGGTCCCCCGGGGAGCGGGGACCCTGTTCTGACAGCCCAGACCGGCAGGACTGCCGATCCGGGCTGTTTAACAATTTACATGCCACGGGCAATGGTGCCCGCTGCATGTAAAATGCTGACAAAGGGAGCGGACTCCCTCTGTCTTCCATCGGCACCCTGCAAATGCAATAGCGGGGTGCTGATGTGTGTGAAGGCTGGCAGGGGTCTGATGTAGGCCCCAAACACGCTGTAAAACGCTCAACACATGAAAACCAATGCTTCCCTATGGCCCTGTTTCATACTTGAGCATTTTACAGCGCGTTTGAACGCGCTGAAAAACGCCCTACGCTCAAAAAAGTTCTTGAGCTTCTTTGGGGCGTTTTGTCGCGCGTTCCCGTACATAGACTTTCGGGAACGCGTGACAATGGGCGTTCGCTTGTCTCTGTATGCGCGATTGCAAACGCCGGTACAATCGCGCATACAGAGCGCTCCTTTCAGAACGCTCAGGTGTGAACCCAGGGTAATAGTCCCCTTGTGGGACTATTAAAGGGGTTGTCCAAGTTATATTTATTGATGGCCTATCCTCAGGATAGGTCATCAATATCATATCGGCTGGGGTCCGACATCCGGAACCCCCTCCGATCAGCTGTTTGAAGAGAAGGCGTGCGCGGTGTCAGCGCTGCCTCCTCTTCACTTTTTACCTTCTAGCCGTTGCATCTGCAGTGGTGAGCAGGTGTAATTACACCCAAGCCTTCCTATTGAAATGAATGGGACGGCTGGGGTGTAATTACACCTGCTCACCACTGCAGATGCAACGGCTAGAAGGTAAACAGTGAAGAGCAGGCAGCGCTGACACCGCGCACGCCTTCTCTTCAAACAGCTGATCGGAGGGAGTGCCGGGTGTCGGACCCCTGCCGATCTGATATTGATGACCTATCCTGAGGATAGGCCATCAATAAATATAACTTGGACAACCCCTTTAAGTGGTAAAAAAAAACACACATTTATTCAAGAACAAAAATCCCATAAAAAATTGTGTCCATGGGCCCTGTAATACTTTATAGTGTGCCTCTATATTGGAGTTTCTGTAATTTACTAATTTATTCTTAGTTGCCACCGAAAAAACTTAATAACAAGAGATCAAAAAGCGTAATTTACTCCAAAATGATACCAATCAAAAATACAAGTTGTCCTGCAAAAATCAATCCCTCACACAACTCCATAGACATAAAAAAAATTTTTTATGGGTCTTGTGAAGTGGTAATGCAAAAACTTTTTTTTCTTAAAAAAAAAAGGGGTTTTATTGCAAAAAAAGTTGTAAAACGTAAAAAAAGCCATATGTATTTGGTATCGCTGTAATTGTACTGACCCAGAGAATAAAGATTTTTTGTTATTTATACCGTACCATAACGTAAAAATGCAGTGGCAGTATTGCAGTTTTCCCCATCTCCCTCCCAGAAATAGTTAATAAAAGTTAGTCAGAAAGTTATGTGTACTCCAAAATGGCGCCATTAAAAACTACAACTTGTCCCACAAAAAACAAGCCCTCATAAAGCTATATAGACAGATAAATAAAAAAGTTATAGCTCTTGGAACTCGACGATGAAAAAAGGAAGAAAAACACCTGTTCAGTAAGGCCCAAAACAGACTGGTCACTAAGGCTACTTTCACACTAGCGTTCAGGGCTTCGCTTGTGAGTTCCGTTTAAAGGCTCTCACAAGCGGCCCCAAACGCATCCGTCCAGCCCTAATGCATTCTGAGTGGATGCGGATCCGCTCAGAATGCATCAGTCTGGCAGCGTTTGGCCTCCGCTCCGCTCAGCAGGCGGACGCCTGAACGCTGCTTGCAGCGTTCGGGTGTCCGCCTGGCCGTTCGGAGGCAAACGGATCCGTCCAGACTTACAATGTAAGTCAATGGGGACGGATCCGTTTGAATTTGACACAATATGGCTCAATTTTCAAACGGATCCGTCCCCCATTGACTTTCAATGTAAAGTCTGGACGGATCCGTCTGAGCAACTTTCACAATTAGAATTTTTTTCTACAATATAATGCAGACGGATCCGTTCTGAACGGATCCATCGTCTGCATTATATGAGCGAATCCGTCTGGGCAGACCCCAGACGGATCCGCTCTGAACGCAAGTGACTTTCAATGGGTCCGTGGAAAAATCAGAAAATGCACCGTTTTGCAGCCGAGGCCGTGATCCGTGTATCACCTGTCCTATTTTTTTGACGGACAACGGTTCACGGACCCATTCAAGTCAATGGGTCCGTGAAAGAACACGGATGCACACAAGATTGGCATCCGTGTCCGTGATCCGTGGCCGTAGGTTGCTTTCATACAGACGGATCCGAAGATCCGTCTGCATAAAAGCTTATACAGATCTAAGTTTTCACTTCGTGAAAACTCATATCCGACAGTATATTCTAACACAGAAGCGTTCCCATGGTGATGGGGACGCTTCTAGTTAGAATACACTACAAACTGTGCACAAGACTGCCCCCTGATCAGCCGTGATCAGCACAATTAACCCCTTCAGGTGCGGCACCTGAAGGGGTTAATTGTACTGTCATATCCCCCTGTAAGAGCTCAGGGCTGCCAGGCAGCAGGGGGCAGACCCCCCCCCCTCTCCCCAGTTTGAATATCATTGTGGCCAGTGCGGCCCCCCCCTCCCTCCCTCTATTTTAATAAATCATTGGTGGCACAGTGTGCGCCCACCCTCGCCCCCCCCTCCCTCCCTCTATTGTAATAAATCGTTGGTGGCACAGTGTGCGCCCACCATCGCCCCCCCCCCTCTATAGCAGTAACAACATTGGTGGCAGTGTGCGGCCTCCCATCTCCCCTCCCCCCAGATCATTGGTGGCAGCGTCGTTCCGATCGGAGTCCCAGTTTAATCGCTGGGGCTACGATCGGTAACCATGGCAACCAGGACGCTACTGCAGTCCTGGTTGCCATGGTTACTTAGCAATAGTACAATAGTAGAAGATTCATAGTTACCTGCTTGCTGCTGCGATGTCTGTGTCCGGCCGGGAGCTCCACCTACTGGTAAGTGACAGGTCTGTGCGGCGCATTGCTAAAGAACTGTCACTTACCAGTAGGAGGAGCTCCCGGCCGGTCACAGACATCGCAGCAGCAAGCAGGTAAGTATGAATCTTCTACTATTGTACTATTGCTAAGTAACCATGGCAACTAGGGCTGCAGTAGCTTCCTGGTTGCCATGGTTACCGATCGGAGCCCCAGCGATTAAACTGGGACTCCGATCGGAACTACGCTGCCACCAATGATGGGGGGGGGGGGCGGAGATGGGAGGCCGCACACTGCCACCAATGTTGTTACTGCTATAGAGGGAGGGGGGGCCGATGGTGGGCGCACACTGTGCCACCAACGATTTATTACAATAGAGGGAGGGAGGGGGGGGCAATGGTGGGCGCACACTGTGCCACCAACGATTTATTACAATAGAGGGAGGGAGGGGGGGCGATGGGGGGCGCACACTATGCCACCAACGATTTATTACAATAGAGGGAGGGAGGGGGGGGGGCCGCACTGGCCACCAATGATATTCAAACTGGGGGGGGGGGGTCTGCCCCCTGCTGCCTGGCAGTCCTGATCTCTTATAGGGGGATATGATAGTACAATTAACCCCTTCAGGTGCGGCACCTAAGGAGTTAATTGTGCTGATCACGGCCCCCTGTAAGAGATCGGGTGCTGCCAGGCAGCAGGGGGCAGTCATGTACACAGTTTTTCAGTATATTCTAACCTGAAGCGTCCCCATCACCATGGGAACGCCTCTGTGTTAGAATATACTGTCGGATCTGAGTTTCACGATGTAGCTCATATCCGACAGTATATTCTAACATAGAGGCGTTCCCATGGTGATGGGGACGCTTCAAGTTATGTTCGGGTGTCCGCCTGGCCGTGCGGAGGCAAGCGGATCCGTCCAGACTTACAATGTAAGTCAATGGGGACGGATCCGTTTGAAGATGACACACTGTGGCTCAATTTTCAAACGGATCCGTCCCCCATTGACTTTCAATGTAAAGTCTGGACGGATCCGTCTGAGGCTACTTTCACACTTAGAAATGTTTTAACAATATAATGCAGACGGATTCGCTCTGAACGGAGCCACCGTCTGCATTATATGAACGCAAGTGTGAAAGTAAAGGGACTCCTGACTTTACATTGAAAGTCAATGGGGACGGATTCGTTTGCAATTGCACCATATTGTGTCAACGTCAAACGGATCCGTCCCCATTGACTTGCATTGTAATTCAGGACGGATCCGTTTGGCTCCGCACGGCCAGGCGGACACCAAAACGACTTTTTTTTTCATGTCCGTGGATCCTCCAAAAATCAAGGAAGACCCACGGACGAAAAAACGGTCACGGATCCACGGAACCCGTTTTTGCGGACCGTGAAAAAAAACTGTCGTGTGCATGAGGCCTAAGAGGTAAATAAATCTTAATCATTGATGTGGAATAAATCTAATAGCCTATGCACAAAATTAAATGTGATTGTGTCAGTTTTGCTGTGCACTGCTTGTTCAAACGACAGAGAAGCCAATTAAAATCTAACAACCAATGTGGCAGCACCTCCTCTTGTCCCCCTTAGGCCTCTTTCACACTACAGTATTTTGCGTTCCGTATACGGTCCGTTTTTTGCGTTCCGTATACGGTCCGTATACGGAACCATTCATTTCAATGGTTCCGCAAAAAAACGGAATGTGTTCCGTATGCATTCCGTTTCCGTATTTCCGTTTTTCCGTTCCGTTGAAAAGATAGAACATGTCCTATATTTGGCTGCAAATCACAGTCCGTGGCTCCATTCAAGTCAATGGGTCCGCAAAAAAAACGGAACACATACGGAAATGCATCCGTATGTCTTCCGTTTCCGTTCCGTTTTTTGCGGAACCATCTATTGAAAATGTTATGCCCAGCCCAATTTTTTATATGAAATTACTGTATACTGTATTTGCCATACGGAAAAACGGAACGGAACAACGGAACGGAAACGGAACCACAACGGAAGCAAAAAACGGAACAACGGATCCGTGAAAAACGGAACGCAAAACACTGAATTCAACATACTGTAGTGTGAAAGAGGCCTTACAAAAATATCTGCCACAACTGAGCTGAGAAAACTATAAACTATCCCCCCATTACATGAGTATCTTTTCTTACTGTTTATTAGCAGATGTTATATGTGTATACAGGTGCACAGAAGTAGACAGATTTAGTAGCGGTTAAAACACTGTCTTGGGGTTTATTCCAACCATGGTGCTATTTGTGTGGATTTTTTATTTTCCCTGTTTGGTTGTGTGGGTTTCCTCTGTGTGTTGGTTTCCTCCACACTTCAAAAATTTCAGCTGTAGTCATATCATGATGAAATTAACCCTTGTGTGTTAATACATAGGTGATTCAAGGACGGAAATTCTAAAACATCTTCAACCCAAAAATATGGATAAAGGTACAAATAAAGGATACTAAGGCCCCATTCACACGTGCGCAATTTCGTTCCGCATTTTGCAGAACAGAATTGCGAACCCATTCATTTCCGGGTGTGCATTTCCGTTCCCGTAAAAAATAGAACATGTCCTATTCTTGTCCGCAATTGTGGACAAGAATAGGCATATTCTATTAGTGCCGGCGATGTGCGGTCCGCAAAACACACTATGGAAGTGTGAATGGAGCTTAATTTTAGCAGTAAATGATGCACCGTAGGGAATTTATTAAACCCTAAGTGACCAGCCCATTTTGGGCCATACTGACATCATCGCCTTCCAAGAGCTAACTTTTTCTTACTTTTTTTTTTGTCTATGTAGCTGTATGAGGGCTTGTTTTTTGCAAGACCAGCTGTAGTTTTTAATGGTGCCATTTTGGTTACATATAACTTTCTGATTCCAACTTTTATGAACTTTTTCTGGGCAGGAGATGGGAGTTTTTACGTTATAAATTTTGCAGCGTTCATTTTTTTTGCATAAATAACATAATATCTTTATTCTCAGTACGATTACAGTAATACCAAATACATATCGTTTTTTTATGTTTTACTACTTTTGTGCAATAAAACCCTCTCTTTTTGAAAATAAGAAAATAATTTTGCATCATCGCATCCGAAGACCCATAACTTTTTTTGTTTTGCTTCTATGGAGTTGTGGGAGTTGTGCGAGGGCTTGATTTTTGTAGGACGACTTTTTGTTTTCATTGGTATCATTTTAGGGCAAATAACACTTTTTGATTGCTTGTTATTAAGTTTTTTCGGTAGTGACTAAATAAATTAGCAATTCTGACTCTTTTTTTATTTTTTTTTACTGTGTTCACCGCAAGGGATAATATCCATATTTTTGTAATGTGGGTCGTTACGGACGCAGCAATAACAAATGTGGGAGAAATTTATTTATTTATTTTTTTCATTGAAAAGCATATTTTCAATGGAAAAAAAACATTTTTTTATTGGAATTTTTTTAATTCAATAGTTTTTTTTTACAACTTTTTTTAACCACTTAATAGTCCCACAAGGGGACTATAACAGGCGATCTTTTGATTAATTCTAAAATACAATGCACTATCCCTATAGTGCATTGCATTTTAATATCAGTGCTATACTGACATTGACCAGCTCTAGAACACTCAAAGCAAGCTTGGGGCTTACACCAGGTCCCAGTCTGCCTGTACACACATTGGCACCCCATGGTAGCATTTGCAGGGTGCCGGTGGGAGACAGAGGGAGTCTGCTCCCTCTGTCAAAGTTTACATGCAGTGGGCGTCATTGCCTGTGGCATGTAAGGGGTTATGGTAGTATGCCAAAATAGGGATCTGGTGGGTGGAGATACCCTCCAGGTCTCACCTATTTTTAAATAAACCCTTTTGGGCACCAGTAGTGGTCGATTGAAAGTGGTGGTTTCTTGTCGAGCTGCTTAAGTGTGTAACAGTGTTATATTTGTAAAAAAAAGGTAGTGAAGGTAAAAGGATGTGTATAGAGATATCAATGTGTAGGGTAAAAAATTTATATATATACACACATATGTAAAAAATCTGCATAAAAGGTCAGATGATTATGCACATATATAAATTCTGACGAAAGGATAAAAAGATTGTACACATGGGTAGGACTACTGCATACCGTCTCGGGTGCCTGAGAGACCGTGTTCTGCAGTATATTACACAATATAGTGTAGTACAGTTAGGCAAATCAATAGGTAAAAAATTTTTGTTTAAAAGGATGCCAATGCATAAATTAAAATAATGTGGTATCGTGGGTATATTTATGAGCCGGATTTATATGTACATGCAATAAAGACCTTTGAAGAGAAGCACCCGTGTGATTGGCTGCATTCATCCGTTAAAACCAGGCTGGGGGGGTACTCGGTTTACAGGTGTATTATGCTTATCCTGGTAAACCGCCCCCCTCGTGAAGTGAGTAAATATACCCACGATACCACATTATTTTAATATAAGCATTGGCATCCTTTTAAACAAAAATTGTTTTACCTATTGATTTGCCTAACTGTACTACACTATATTGTGTACGATACTGCAGAACACGGTCTCTCAGTCACCCGAGACGATATGCAGTAGTCCTACCCATGTGTACAATCTTTTTATCCTTTCGGCAGAATTTATATATGTGTATAATCATCTGACCTTTTATGCAGATTTTTTACATATGTGTGTATATATATACATTTTTTACCCTACACATTGATATCTCTATACACATCCCTTTACCTTCACTCCCTTTTTTTACAAATATAACACTGTTGCAAAACCTATTACACACTTAAGCAGCTCGACAAGAAACCACCACTATCAATCGACCACTACTGGCGCCCAAAAGGGTTTATTTAAAAATAGGTGAGACCTGGAGGGTATCTCCACCCACCAGTCCCCCTATTTTGGCATACTACCATATTCTATACGGGCAGACACCATTGTCGACCTGACTAAACCCGGAGCAGCCTCTAGTACCTAGCACCCAACTTTCTTTCCACCCCACTCCTGTAAACCCGAGGCGCCTCAAGTCTTTCAGATCTAGTGGAATCCCTTCCAATAGATCAGTCTGACCCTCATACTTTCTGTAAGGGGTTAAACAGCCCCACTAAGTAATACGGCATTGCCCTGCATTACAAGTAATAGGGTGGGAGGTAGTGCACCCCTCCACGCCGTTCAACATCTCAATTCTCTAGTGGAGTGCTGACTGTATTTTTAATATAGTATTTTTTTGGTTTGTAAAATAGTTAATAAAGGTAAATAAAATGAGCACTCACTTAGTAATTCAGATTTTAATATATATAATAATAAAAGTTATAGGGGGACTGGTGGGTGGAGATACCCTCCAGGTCTCACCTATTTTTAAATAAACCCTTTTGGGCGCCAGTAGTGGTCGATTGATAGTGGTGGTTTCTTGTCGAGCTGCTTAAGTGTGTAATAGGTTTTGCAACAGTGTTATATTTGTAAAAAAAGGGAGTGAAGGTAAAGGGATGTGTATAGAGATATCAATGTGTAGGGTAAAAAATGTATATATATACACACATATGTAAAAAATCTGCATAAAAGGTCAGATGATTATACACATATATAAATTCTGCCGAAAGGATAAAAAGATTGTACACATGGGTAGGACTACTGCATATCGTCTCGGGTGACTGAGAGACCGTGTTCTGCAGTATCGTACACAATATAGTGTAGTACAGTTAGGCAAATCAATAGGTAAAACAATTTTTGTTTAAAAGGATGCCAATGCTTATATTAAAATAATGTGGTATCGTGGGTATATTTACTCACTTCACGAGGGGGGCGGTTTACCAGGATAAGCATAATACACCTGTAAACCGAGTACCCCCCCAGCCTGGTTTTAACGGATGAATGCAGCCAATCACACGGGTGCTTCTCTTCAAAGGTCTTTATTGCATGTACATATAAATCCGGCTCATAAATATACCCACGATACCACATTATTTTAATTTATGCATTGGCATCCTTTTAAACAAAAATTGTTTTACCTATTGATTTGCCTAACTGTACTACACTATATTGTGTATTATACTGCAGAACACGGTCTCTCAGGCACCCGAGACGGTATGCAGTAGTCCTACCCATGTGTACAATCTTTTTATCCTTTCGTCAGAATTTATATATGTGCATAATCATCTGACCTTTTATGCAGATTTTTTACATATGTGTGTATATATATAAATTTTTTAAAAAAAGGTAGTGAAGGTAAAAGGATGTGTATAGAGATATCAATGTGTAGGGTAAAAAATTTATATATATACACACATATGTAAAAAATCTGCATAAAAGGTCAGATGATTATGCACATATATAAATTCTGACGAAAGGATAAAAAGATTGTACACATGGGTAGGACTACTGCATACCGTCTCGGGTGCCTGAGAGACCGTGTTCTGCAGTATAATACACAATATAGTGTAGTACAGTTAGGCAAATCAATAGGTAAAACAATTTTTGTTTAAAAGGATGCCAATGCATAAATTAAAATAATGTGGTATCGTGGGTATATTTATGAGCCGGATTTATATGTACATGCAATAAAGACCTTTGAAGAGAAGCACCCGTGTGATTGGCTGCATTCATCCGTTAAAACCAGGCTGGGGGGGTACTCGGTTTACAGGTGTATTATGCTTATCCTGGTAAACCGCCCCCCTCGTGAAGTGAGTAAATATACCCACGATACCACATTATTTTAATATAAGCATTGGCATCCTTTTAAACAAAAATTGTTTTACCTATTGATTTGCCTAACTGTACTACACTATATTGTGTACGATACTGCAGAACACGGTCTCTCAGTCACCCGAGACGATATGCAGTAGTCCTACCCATGTGTACAATCTTTTTATCCTTTCGGCAGAATTTATATATGTGTATAATCATCTGACCTTTTATGCAGATTTTTTACATATGTGTGTATATATATACATTTTTTACCCTACACATTGATATCTCTATACACATCCCTTTACCTTCACTCCCTTTTTTTACAAATATAACACTGTTGCAAAACCTATTACACACTTAAGCAGCTCGACAAGAAACCACCACTATCAATCGACCACTACTGGCGCCCAAAAGGGTTTATTTAAAAATAGGTGAGACCTGGAGGGTATCTCCACCCACCAGTCCCCCTATTTTGGCATACTACCATATTCTATACGGGCAGACACCATTGTCGACCTGACTAAACCCGGAGCAGCCTCTAGTACCTAGCACCCAACTTTCTTTCCACCCCACTCCTGTAAACCCGAGGCGCCTCAAGTCTTTCAGATCTAGTGGAATCCCTTCCAATAGATCAGTCTGACCCTCATACTTTCTCTCACTCTCTCTCTCTCTCTCTCTTATACCCATGTAAGGGGTTAAACAGCCCAGATCGGCACTCCTGCCCGCAAGAGATTAAAATCTATAAGAGACTGGGAAAACACAGTAGATGAGGCTAAAGGCTGCTCATGTGGCTTATTGCAGATGGTAGGCTTTCCTGAAAACTTATGTTTTCAGGTTACTATTAAAAGTTTAGGTGTTGGGGGAGAGTCTGATGTGTTCGAGTAGAGAGTTCCAGTAGGGGAGAGGTACATGAGAAATCTTGTAGTTGATTGTTTGAAGAACAGATGAGAGGAGAACAGAGGATGAGGTATTGTGAGGATCTGAGATTATGTTTGGGGATGTATTGAGAAAACAGGTCAGAGATACACTGTTTAACCGCCTCCGGACCGCCTAACGCAGGATCGCGGTCCGGAGGCGGCAGTCTGAGGTACAGTCACGCATATATGCCTCATCTCGCGAGATGACGCGCTCAGCCGGCCCGCGCATGCGCATCACGGGCCGGCAAAAGTTTGAGGGGGGTCACGTCATCAGCTTGCCAGCCAATGATTGTGGCTGGCAAGCTGATGATTTTTAACAAAACAAATCACAGGCCAGTTAGCACTTTATATTTATAAATATAAAGTGTTAAATGGCTGCTGTGCTCCTCTGCTGGTCCTTTTCATTGGTTGGTCTCAGCAGAGGAGCACAGTTCACAGTGAGTACACAAGACACAACACTTAGCCCCCAGATCACCCCCCTCCATCACCCCAATTAACCCCTTTGTCACCCCTTGATCTCCACTGTCAATCACCTAGTGAAAGGGAAAAAAGTGATCAGTGTGGTAGTTAGCAATCGGTTAGCGCCCAGACCACCGCACCGCAGTCACTGATTCGCGTATCGCTAATCAGCATTTGTACTTTTAGGCCTCTTTCACACGTGCGTCAGTTTTTTTGCCCGGATAAGAGGCGGGCGCGTTGTGGGAAAATGCACGATTTTTCCGCGCGAGTGCAAAACATTGTAATGCGTTTTGTACTCGCGTGAGAAAAATCGCGCATGTTTGGTACCCAAACCCGAACTTCTTCACAGAAGTTCGGGCTTGGGATTGATGTTCTGAAGATTGTATTATTTTCCCTTATAACATGGTTATAGGGGAAAATAATAGCATTCTGAATACAGAATGCTTAGTATAATAGTGCTGGAGGGGTTAAAAAAATAAATAAAAAAGTTAACTCACCTTATCCTCTTGATCGCGTAGTTCCCGGTCTCTTCTTTACTATGGGCTAAATGACCTGTGGTGACGTCAGATCACATGCTCCAATCACATGGTCCATCACCGTGGTGATGGTGCATGTGATCTGACATCATCAAAGGTCCTTTACCTGTATTTAATGCTCACCACAGGTCCTTCTCAACAAAGGATACAGAAGGAGATGCCGGGCTTCGCGATCAAGTGGACTAAGGTGAGTTAAATAATTTTTTATTTTTTTTAACCCCTCCAGCGCTGTTTTACTATGCATTCTGTATTCAGAATGCTATTATTTTCCCTTATAACCATGTTATAAGGGAAAATAATAATGATCGGGTCTCCATCCCGATCGTTTCCTAGCAACCGTGCGTGATAATCGCACCGCATCCGCACATGCTTGCGGATGCTATGCGATTTTAACGCACCCCAATTAACTTCTATGGGGCCTGCGTCGCGGGAAAATCGCACAATATAGAGCATGCTGCGATTTTCACTCAACGCACAAGTGATGCGTGAAAATCACCGCTCATGTGCACAGCCCCATAGAAATGAATGGGTCAGGATTCAGTGCGGGTGCAATACGTTCACCGCACGCATCGCACCCGCACGGAAAACTCGCCCGTGTGAAAGGGGCCTTATAGGATCTGTAAGTGATCAAAACTGATCACAGTCAGATCTATAATAGTATTAGTGTCACCTTAGCTCGCCCTCCTCCCAAAACGCAGTGTTTGCCCGATCAGGCCTGATCGGTCGCCCACACGTGCGTTCACCCACGCCCGCCCCGCCGCAGTGACAAAAAAAATTATTATTTTTTTTTATCACTGCACAATCACTTTACAAGCGCTGCGACGATAAAAAAATCAGTTTTGATAATTTTTATCAATCGCAGCGGCCTCCAGTACTTCGCTAGCCTCCCATTTGTAAGACAGGCTTGCTTTTTTTCTTGGGTAGTCTCAGGGAATACCCCCTAAATTTAGTAGTCCAAATGTCAAACAAGGGGTATTCTTCTGAAGAGGCCTACAGGATTCTGACCCAGTCGGATGAGGAATGGGAACCCTCATCTGACGAATCTAGCGGGTCAGAATATGAACCTGTAGAAAGCAGTGGCAGTCTGACACAAAGTACGGACGAGGAGGTTGAGGTCCCTGATACCACCAGGCGTACCCGGCCCCGTGTTGCTAGACCACAGGTTGCGCAGGATCGGCTTCAAGGGCAGCAGAGTGGGGCTGGCGCTGTCGGATTACGTGGTGAGGCATACACCAGCAGTGCAGCCCACCCTGGACCTAGTACCAGCACTGCCGTGCAACATGGTGAAGTGGCGAGCACCAGAAGGGCAGTTGAAGCTGGTACGGTGGCACGTGCAATAGTTACCCCGTCGCAGCCACCGCACAGACAGGCCCGTAGACCCCCTAGAGTCCCTGAGGTGCTGGCAAACCCTGATTGGCAGTCCCCAATTCAGCCGCACCATTTGTTCCCCCTTTCACCGCCCAGTCTGGAGTTCGGGTTGAGACAGCTCAGATCGGTTCGGCCCTGGGATTTTTTGAGCTGTTCTTGACTGCGGAGCTCTTGGACTTAGTCGTGGCAGAAACAAACCGGTATGCCACTCAATTTATTTCCGCCAACCCGGGAAGCTTTTATGCCCAGCCTTTCCGGTGGAAACCCGTCCAAGTTTCCGAATACATTTTTTTTCTGGGCCTTCTCCTCAACATGGGTCTAACCAAAAAGCATGAATTGAGGTCATATTGGTCCACGAACCCAATTCATCACATGCCCATGTTCTCTGCTGCCATGTCCAGGGCACGATTTGAGGCCATCCTGCGTTTCCTGCACTTTAGTGACAATAGCACCTCTCGTCCCAGAGGCCACCCAGCTTTTGACCGGCTCCACAAAATGCAGCCCCTCATAGACCACTTCAACCAGAAATTTGCAGATTTGTATACCCCTGAGCAAAACATCTGCGTAGACGAGTCCCTTATACATTTTACCGGGCGCCTTGGCTTCAAACAATACATCCCAAGCAAGTGCGCGGTATGGGGTCAAATTGTATAAGCTCTGTGAAAGGGCCACAGGCTATACCCACAAATTTCAGATCTATGAGGGTAAAGATCAGACCCTGGAGCCGGTCGGTTGCCCTGACTACCTGGGGAGCAGTGGGAAGACAGTCTGGGACTTGGTGTCACCCTTATTTGGCAAGGGGTACCATCTTTATGTGGACAATTTCTACACAAGTGTGCCCCTCTTCAGGCATTTGTTCCTAGAACAGATTGGCTGCTGTGGCACCGCGCGAACTAGTCGCACGGGCTTCCCCCAACGGCTCGTTACCACCCGTCTTGCAAGGGGGGAGAGGGCTGTCTTGTGTGATGAAGAACTGCTCGCGGTGAAATGGAGAGACAAGAGTGACGTTTACATGCTCTCCTCCATTCACGTAGACACGACAATACAAATTGAACGAGCAACCAGTGTCATTGAAAAGCCCCTCTGTGTCCACGACTATAATTTGCTCATTGGAGGGGTGGACTTCAATGACCAGATGTTGGCTCCGTATTTAGTTTCCCGACGCACCAGACCCTGGTATAAGAAGGTGTCTGTATATTTGATTCAATTGGCTGCATATAATAGTTTTGTTCTCTACAGTAAGGCTGGGAGAACAGGATCCTTCCTCAAATTTCAGGAAGAGATCATCGGGTTTGCCAGGGCATACGAGCTAAGTGGGTATGGATGTTGGGCGGAGCGCCTATGTCCTGGCAGACGCCTTTCCCTCCTTTTTTTTTTTTTTTGGCAGACATTTTTTCATCCACATTGATCGATGCGAATGAAGAAATATGTGCCGTTCATTTTTTCTTTCCCAGAGGCTGAACGAAAAAAAAAAAATATCTCATTACCCGTATGCTCAATTTAAGGAAAATAGCAGAAACTCCTAATGCTGGCCATACACGTAATGATTGCGGAGACCCTCAAATGCCAGGGCAGTACAAACACCCCACAAATTACCCCACTTTGGAAAGAAGACAACCCAAGGTATTTGCTGAGGGGCATATTGAGTCCATGAAAGATTGACATTTTTGTCTCAAGTTAGCGGAAAGGGAGACTTTGTGAGAAAAAACAAAAAAAAATCAATTTCCTCTAACTTGTGCCCCCAAATTTTTTTTTTCTATGAACTCGGCATGCCCCTCATTGAATACCTTGGGTGTATTCTTTCCAAAATGGGGTCACTTGTGGGGTATTTATATTGCCCTGGCTTTTTAGGGGCCCTAAAGCGTGAGAAGAAGTCTGGGATCCAAATGTCTAAAAATGCCCTCCTAAAAGGAATTTGGGCACCTTTGCGCATCTAGGCTGCAAAAAAGTGTCACACATGTGGTATCGCCGTACTCAGGAGAAGCTGGGGAATGTGTTTTGGGGTGTCATTTTACATATACCCATGCTGGGTGAGATAAATATCTTGGTCAAATGCCAACTTTGTATAAAAAAATGGGAAAACTTGTCTTTTGCCGAGATATTTCTTTCACCCAGCATGGGTATATGTAAAAAGACACCCCAAAACACATTGCCCTACTTCTTCTGAGTATGGCGATACCAGATGTGTGACACTTTTTTGCAGCCTATGTGGGCAAAGGGGCCCACATTCCAAAGAGCACCTTTCGGATTTCACAGGCCATTTTTTACACATTTTGATTTCAAACTAATTTGCACGCATTTGGGCCCCTAAAATGCCAGGGCAGTATAACTACCCCACAAGTGACCCCATTTTGGAAAGAAGACACCCCAAGGTATTTCACGATGGGCATAGTGAGTTCATGGAAGTTTTTATTTTTTGTCACAAGTTAGTGGAATATGAGACTTTGTAAGGAAAAAATATATAAAAAATCATCATTTTCTAACTTGTGACAAAAAATTAAAAGTTCTATGAACTCACTATGCCCATCAGCGAATACCTTAGGGTGTCTACTTTCCGAAATGAGGTCATTTGTGGGGTTTTTCTACTGTCTGGGAATTGTAGAACCTCAGGAAACATGACAGGTGCTCAGAAAGTCAGAGCTGCTTCAAAAAGCGGAAATTGTGGGATTTTACTAGTCATACGACGTAAAGTCATGATTTTAGTAAGACACGGAGGCGAGTATTGCTTTTCTCTTTCTTTACTAAAATTATAGCAGCAAAACACAGGAAGGGAAAAAAGTGCCCCTGTAACCTAGGCAACCAGCCACTCCCCCGGACTAGCCGGTATAAGAGTCAGCTCCAACCCACAGTCCTCCTCTTTCATGTAACTCCTCATAGCGAACAGGAAGAACCAAACGAACTGGAACCTCGGAATGCCACTCATCGTGCCAGTCACGGAACCGCATCAACCGGAACACGAACAGTCCTGGAACCTCATGTCAATGAAGAAAAACCGACCGCCAGACAGCGAAACCAAATGGAACAACTGGAGCTGCGCATCCTGGAGGTACCTCTGGAACTGCAAAGTCCTGGTGAATCAACCTAAGGCAAAAGACACGAAACACGGTGACTCGACACTATCCCACCAAGGAAGGAATGTCTGAGGCATGCAACCGGTAAACAAAGAACAACCTCAACGTCCTACTATGGAAGGAAAAAACATCACGCATGCAATTGGTATACAGACAATGACATCAACAATCATATATCTCATGCAGAGAAGTACTTACCATACCCAAGACCCAACAAGGGCGGGAACAGAACATATAGGGAGGGCAATACTCGCCTCCGTGTCTTACTAAAATCATGACTTTACGTCGTATGACTAGTAAAATCCCACAATTTTAGAACAGACACGGAGGCTTCGTATTGCAAGTTCAAAGCTGCATGACTACCGCAGAAAACGCATGAGGAGACGGGCGGAAATAGAAATCCCGGAACGTAGATTCCCGCGACCAATCAGCCGCCCTAAGGATATCTTGCAACCCAGCCCCAGAGGTCAACATAGCGGTGGCCGAAGCGCTGCGCGTGGAATAAGCCAAGAAAGTGGAGGTGTCCACCCCCGCAAGCGAAAGCACCCATTTGACCCAACGAGCCAACGTGGTGGAAGAAACCGGGGCAAAGGGAGCGCGACAGGCTAGAAAAAGATTCGGACAGGCAGGAGAGCGGTGAGCCCTAGTTCTGACCTCATATTCGCGAAGGCAAGCGACCGGACACAAATCCGGTCGGGCCGCAAACGCCGGGTAAGAGATAGAGTGAGAAGAGGATTTGGTGTGCCTGGAAATCGAAAAGGACACCCCCTCGGGCGTAAACGACCGAGCCGAAATGTCCAGGGCCTGGACGTCGGAAACCCGCCTGCATGATACTAAACACAGCTGGGAGACCAGCTTGGCCGAAAGGTGGCGCAAGGACAACTCCGAATTCGAAGGCCAGGACGAGAAAAGTGACAGAACTAACGACACGTCCCAGGTAGAAGAATACCTCGGCTTAGGGGGACAGGACAGGCGCGCGCCCTTCAACAGGCGGCACACAAGAGGATGCTGCCCGACCGGGCGACCCCCAACTCCCTGGTGGGAAGAAGAAATGGCAGACCGATACACATTGATGGTCCGGTAAGCCCGGCCCTGCTCAAACAAGGATGTCAAGAAGACCCTGGAGTTCACCGGAGATCCTCCAGGCCATTAGAGACCGAGAGCCCTCCATCAGAAGTGGGTGAAGCTGATCGAGGGGCCCCAGTACCAGGTCCGGAAGGGCTGGCAACAACCTGGGGACATCCACCGCCAGCTCGAGGAGCTGAGGGAACCACGCCTGAGATCTCCACAGCGGGGTCACCAACACCAGTTCGGCCGACTGGTGCCTGACCTGAAGGAGCACCCTGGGAATGAGAGCGAAGGGGGGAAAAGCGTATAGGAACTCGCTGGACCAGTCCTGGAGAAACGCATCCACGGCCTCCGCTGCGGGATCCGGTCTCCAGCTGAAGAAACGCGGGAGCTGGGCATTGAGCCGAGACGCAAAAAGGTCGACTGACGGGGAACCCCAGAGAGAACAGATACCGCAGAAGACCTCCACGTTGAGCTTCCAATCGCTGGAGTCCGCCCAATGACGCGAGCTCCAATCTGCCTCGGTGTTGTGGAGGCCCGGAAGGTAGTCTGCCTGGACCACCAGATTCTTGGAGAAACAATAGTTCCAAAAATCTTTCGCCAATCGCGCCAGCAGAGTGGAACGAGTGCCACCCAGATGATTGACGTACCGCACGGCGGACACGTTGTCCATACGGAGGCGAATGCAAACATTCACCTTGTCGCATGTGAAACTCCGGATTGCAAAGGACCCTGCCAGCAACTCCAGGGTATTGATATGGAGGCTGGATTCCTCCAGGGACCAAAGACCCCCCGTGGACACCCCCTCGCAGTGGGCGCCCCAACCGAGAAGGCTGGCATCGGAATCCACCGTGAACTCCGGACGAGAACCGAAAATGGCCCTGCCGTTCCAGGCCGACAGGTTGTGGATCCACCAGGAGAGCTCGTCCCGAGTCTCGGCATCCAATGAGATGACATCCGCATAAGAGGCACCCCCCCGAAGATGGGCGATTTTCAAGCGCTGAAGAGCCCGATAGTGAAGGGATGCGGGAAAAACCGCCTGTATGGATGCCGCAAGGAGACCAATTATGCGGGCCAACTGTCGCAGGGAAACCTGGGGGCGCCGCAGAGTTCGTTGCAACTCCTTGCGAATGGCGCGCACCTTCTGCAAAGGGAGGCTGAGAGATTCGGCCTCCGAATCTACCAGGAAACCCAGGAACTCCATGCGTCTGGACGGTAACAGGCAAGACTTCTCCCAATTGATCAGGAAACCCAACCGAGACAGGAGATCTGTCGCCAAACGAAGGTGGGACAGGAGCAGGTCCCTGCTCCGGGCCATTAGCAGGATGTCGTCCAAATAGACAATGAGACGGACACCCCTGGCCCGAAGCCAGGCCACAACCGGCCGCAGGAGTTTGGTAAAACCCCAAGGGGCGGAGGAGAGACCAAAGGGCAGACAAGTAAAGCGCCAGGTCTCCCCGTTCCAGAGAAACCTGAGCAGGTCCCGGGAGAGAGGCGCGACTGGGACCGTCAGGTACGCATCCTGGAGGTCCAGTTTGACCATCCAATCCCCCGGCAGAAGAAGATCCCTCAGGAGGTGGATACCCTCCATTTTGAAATGTCTGTAGCGCACCAGGGTGTTCAGGGCTCGGAGGTTGATAACCGGACGCATCTGACCTCCCTTTTTCTCGACTAGAAAAATATTGCTTATCACTCCCGGGGAGGAGGCGAGCGCAGGTTCCACGGCTCCTTTCCTGTAAAGGGTAGAGAGCTCCTCCTGGACCAAGGCGCGGTCCGTCGCGACAAGACTTAGCGGGTGGGGGCGCGGGATGCGGTCCGGTGAGGAGACCAATTCTATCTGGAAGCCCAGAACCGTTGACAGGACCCAGCTGTCCGATGTAATGGCCTGCCAAGCAGGGAAAAAATGATGGAGTCTGCCCCCTACAGGTGGGTTGAAAGAAACACGAGAAAGTGGCAAACTTACCATACGGCCGTCTTGATCCGGGAGTGCCTCGGAAGCTTCTGGAGCGCCAAGGTCTTCCACGGGAAGGGAAGAACGGGGTTGGCTGGCGCGAATCCTGGTAGGAGGTACCCTGGTAACCCGTTGGCTGGGAGAAGGAGCCTCGGCCCCCAGTACGGGCCTGATAGGATGAACGGCCGGACAGGCGGCCCCTGACTCTGCCGGCCCTGGAAGAGACCCGTCCCTGAAACACCTTCCTCATAGAGGACTGCGCCTTGTCCAAGGCCGTGAAGGCACCTACGTAACGCCCCAGGTCCTTTATAAAAGAGTCCCCGAACAAGAGGCCCTGGGCGTCTTTGCCTGGTTCAGTAAGGGCGAGGTTCGCCAATTTAGGCTCAATTTTAAAGAGTATGGCCTTGCGCCTTTCTATGGAGAGCGAGGTATTGACGCTACCCGCAATACATATCGCCCTCTGCACCCAACCTCGGAGATCTTCCGGGTCCACCTGCCTATTCTCGGCCTGAGCGGACTCCGCCAAGTCGAACAACTTAGCCAGGGGCCCAAAGATATCAAGTAGCTTGTCTTGGCAAGCTTTCAATGCCGACTCCAGACCTTTTCGCGGATTCCAACCAAGTTTCGCAAGAAATTGCGTCATCTTGGGGTCAACTGTGGGGGTGTCACACACCTTATCAGGGATGATAGGCCTGGGACACTCAGCCTTAAGTTCATTCCGCGCCGCTTTGCTAAGCGGGCGACGGACCCAATTTTCAAGGTAACTGGAAACATGCTCAGCGGGGAGCCATTCCGCCGACCTGGGATGGTGTAATGCGTCAGGATCAAAAAGTGGGTCCCCATAAGGGTCTAGAAGCGCACCATCCTGAGCAACCGGAAGGGTGCATGATGCGCCAGAAGGTCGTGCGGCCAGGGGCGAGGGATCCGCTGGACCCGGGCCCTCCGTGTCTGTAGCGTCCCCAGATTCAAACACATACTCATCCTCAGCCTCCCCTCTAGACCCGATTTCTGAGTCGGAGTCGCTCTCAAATTGCGCTCTGGCGCATTTCCACTGCCGCACCCGTTCCGCCTGGCATGGTAAGGCTCTTTTGCGTGTCAATGGCACGCTATCCTGTGGGTGAACAGAGTCACCAGTCAAAGGGGTTCTGGAGGCCTGAGTATCTAGATGGGCTTCGCCCATGGAGGTGGATGGGGAAGGATCAGGGTTTGTCACATGCTGTGCGACTGGTGCGTCACCGGATTGATTCCGGAGCGCCTGTGACAAGGTGTGCGAAATGGTGGCTGACATGGAGTCCATAGCAGAGGCAATGGCCTCTGCCACTGCCTTTTGGAGTAAGGATGCGGCATCAGGGGCCGGATCCACATGATGGGGAGATGCGGCAGGCACAGGAGGGGGCATGATCGGAGCCGGTGGAGGGGCAGAGTCCCCAGGAGAGGGGGGGTTAATCGCTGGGCAGAACATAATGAAAAAGGCTCTAATATGGTCGCTGAGAAAAAACCTTAACCAGCCGGATCCGAGGCTCCCAGGGTACCGCAGGTCGCAGGCGACTAGCTAAAATGGCCGCCGAAGTCACGCGAGAGGACGGGGCAAAGCAAGCGCCGGAGCATCGGCGAGACCAAGATGGGGCAGGGAGACGGCTGCAGAGGGAACCGATAAAGACAGGGGCCACAGGTAATGAAAGAAAAGATCCCCCCTGGCGAAACAACGCACAGGGGGACGAGACCTAGAAAAAAGGTAAGGTTTAAAACGCAATACCTGTGAAAAACATATACATATAACAATCCAACACAACACACATATAGCAGATACTCATCTTCCTGTGAGCAGCAAGAAAGAGGAGGACTGTGGGTTGGAGCTGACTCTTATACCGGCTAGTCCTGGGGAGTGGCTGGTTGCCTAGGTTACAGGGGCACTTTTTTCTCTTCCTGTGTTTTGCTGCTATAATTTTAGTAAAGAAAGAGAAAAGCAAGCCTCCGTGTCTGTTCTAAAATTCACATTTTTGTATCATAGTTTGTAAACGCTATAACTTTTACCCACACCCTTTTTTTTTTTTTACCCAAACATTTTTTTTTATCAAAGACATATAGAACAATAAATTTTGTGAAAAATTTATATATATGGATGTCTTTTTTTTTTTACTTTTACAACTGAAAGTGAAAAATGTCATTTTTTTGCAAAAATTTCGTTAAATTTCGTTTAATAACAAAAAAAAGTAAAAATGCCAGCAGCAATGAAATACCACCAAATGAAAGCTCTATTAGTGAGAAGAAAAGGAGGTAAAATTCATTTGGGTGGTAAGTTGTATGACCGAGCAATAAATGGTGAAAGTAGTGTAGTGCAGAAGTGTAAAAAGTGGTCAGGTCATTGTGTTTAAGCTAGGGGGGCTGAGGTGGTTAAGAAGGGGACAGGATGTATGTAGGTGTAAGTATTTTAAACTGAATTTTCTGGGAAATGGGGAGCCAGTGAAAGGCAGAGAAGAAACGATTGGAGAGGTAGATTAACCTAGCAGCAGAGTTGAGAATAGATTGGAGGGGAGCGAGAGTGCTGGACGGGAGGCCACACAGGAGGATATTGCAGTAGTCCAGGCAGGAGATGACGAGAGTAGGCACTAGTATTTTAGCTTACTCAAATGAGGCGACATTATGAGAGATGTTCTTAAGTTAAAAGAGGCAGGTGGAGGTGAGGGTTTGGATGTGTGGCTTAAAAGACAGGGCAGAATCCAATGTTACCCCCAGGCAGAGGGCCTGCAAAACTGGAGAAATCGCTGTGCTAATAACTATAATGGACAGGTCAGGTAGGGAAGTTGAGTGACACGGGGGGAAGACAATGAATTCAGTTTTCTCCATATTGAGTTTTAGGAAGCAGGAGGGGAAGAATTTAAGATATTGCCAACAGAAATGCTGTGATTCTGGATAGCAGGGAAGTGACATCTGGGCCGGATAGGTAAATTTGAGTGTCGTCAGCATAGAGGTGGTATTGGAAGCCATGCGACTGTATGAGCTGCCCCAGGCCGAATGTATAAAGGGGGATTCAGGACAGAGCCTTGAGGGACACCAACTGAGAGGGGGCATGACGAGGAGGTAATGTATGAATGGGAGATTGGTCCCTGCTTTGAAGGACCAGGTCTGTACATGCATTACACCATTCAATGACATGATGTAGCTTCCCTCAACAATAACAGTATGAGGGTTAATGTTTTTCTCAACAAAATGCTAGTGGCAAGTCCCCAAACGCCTTCTCTAATCCAGTAACAACCCTGTCTTTTGGTGTGACCCTGGTTCAGGAAGGTCACATTTACTCACAGATGACATCAGGACTTGGCCTCCTGTTTATAGGAGACTCCAGCTTTGTCTCCTGGCTTGCAGGTAGAGGTACACTTTCTACTTGACTATTGTTCCTGAATTATACTCTCATTGTTGCATCCTGACTGTTGTTCCATTTACATGTTCTTCGACACAACGCCCTCTACATGTTCTTCAACACAGCGCCTCGACACTAAACGTTGACTATTCTTGAGATTGCCCTTAGAATCAAACTCAGTTCCAGTCTAGCCAGCACCAAAGTGATTTTGCTTTACAAATTCCAGTTCTCTATTGAGAAATGTGACATAGAAAGGCTGATCAGCTACAATCAGCTAATTGCCACAGTTGCTGCCATTTTAAAATAGTCATTTCTACCTTGTATGATCCTGGTGTTTTTGGTCGAACATTCCATTCTGATTAATTTTTATAATAGCTATACAATTCAATGCTATTTTTTTTTTTTCTGATACCAAGCTCCAACATTCCTCTATCAATATAAATAAAAATGATAATAATATGTGGACTTCCTGCAGCCTTCATTATGGGGACCATACTTTAATGTCCTGAATGCAATAATAACGCATTGGGGAAGATTGATTAATCCTGCCTAATTTCTACACAGTGTACAAATGCGCCAAATTTATCACAGTGACTAATACTGGATGATAAATCTGGTGCACTTTTAGGCTATCTAGACTTATGGGGGAATCTATAATGGCTTTTTTTTTAAGTGGATGAGAGCTTGACAAATTTTAATATTATTTGCACCAGAAAACTGGTGTAAATTCCACCAGAAATCTATGCCAGCTCCGGATGCACATCTTTTGTTTCTGATGGACTGACCTGAGATCCACTAAAATGATTAAGAAGTGTGTGCCAAGTTTATAGTACCAATTAGTTGGTTTACTTTATACTAGAAATTGGCAACGGAATTTCGAATCATTTTACCACTGCATCTTAAGCCATGCCCTATTTCCTGCTTAGCCACAGCCCCATGTTAGGCAAGTGAAAAGAAAAAAAAAGTTAAATAATACATGTGTTGCAAAACATGTATGCCAGTATTTTTGGTGCAAAGTGTGCTGGAATTCTGCCACATTTTGATGGAGTAAACCCTCCCCAGTATACTTTCCATGCTCCCTCTAGTGGTGACTGCTGTTAGCCAGCATGCTATCCGCTAAAAAGGAAATTAAAATGGAAACATATCACTAAAAAAATAGGCCATACACACTTATGTAAGGTTAAAACACTAGTTCACTGTAGGAAACAGCAAGGCTTCAATGGTATATAATGGAGACTGTACTGGTACAAAGTACTGATGAACATCCACTAAAACATCTTCAGTCTGGTGAATAAATATGTAACATGTAAAAATATAAGGCTTCTATAAGGTGGCAGTCAAATGGATACGTATAGTGCTCCATGCTGGCATACAGCCTATTGATCAGACATTTACTATTAGATTTGGGAGGCTGTCCAGCACCACTGTAAGTACACAATACTTGTACTGACACCCCATTCTCCCTCAACATTACAAGGCCTGACTGCATCCTGCAAAAATGATAGACTTAAGGTGTTGGTTGGTATTTTGGCCAAACTATGCAAGCTTCCAACTTTCCTTAACGGTCCTCATAAATTCAAAAGCATTTCACTAAAAAACTAAATAAAAGTACAACATATCACAGATGACAGGCCATACTCACTAGTGCAAGGCTAAATCACTGTGCATTTGGAATACTAAACAACCACTCCCGCTCATAGACAGGAATTCTTTGAGTGAAAGTTCATCAATGTTTTGCACCCATCATATACCATAGGGGTCTGGCTGCATCTTGTAGTTAATTTGTTTTTTTTTTTTCCATTAGTGAACTTGGCCTTTTTTTTAGTAATATGTTGTAAGTTTGACTTTCTTTTCAGTGCATAATATCCCTGCTGCCTGTATTCACCACTAGAGGGAGCATATAAGCTGGCTGCATACTGTGTAATTTTGGAATTGTGTATTACAGTATACAGTAAGCTATTGGCCACTGCAAGTGGGCAGGGGTCTCAGCTGTGTGCGGCATGCGGACCATGTGGTTTTACCCCAAGTCCAGTCCAGAACTTGCTTATTTTGCATGATACAATACAATGACCACAAATAATTTTTATTGTGGTTTAACTTTTCCGCAAAACATTTTCTAAAGTTGAACTGAATAAACTTAGTTTGTACTTGCCTTTCTATGAGAAATAAGTATGATATAAATGATTACCGCTCATAAGTAGCTATTTGACACAGTGGGAAGGATTCTTCATTAAGAAAGCTATAGATAGAACAAGACCATTAACACATACTTGAGAACTGAAGCTCTAATGTAATATTCATTTAAAATAATTATCATTATTTTTTATGAAGTATAAACATTTTTTTGTCATAGGTGTAACTTTATTGTTAATACAAAATAACCCCGCTAATGCAGGTACTGTACTAGGCATGACGTAAAGCTGCATTATAAAATTAACCACATTGCATAGTTAATCTGTACACAGCTTAAGGCTTTGCTCAAATAGGTGATATGTTTGTTCAAACAAGACATTATTTGCACCAGGATTTAATTGTTTCTGTAAAACTATTGGTTTGACTTAAAGTAGTGTGTTGAAACTTGTCTTCAATTATCCTTTTTTTTCCTGCGGACCAGACTTATTTTTGGGAATAAAAGCTTTGGAAAATTAATAAGCTCGATGAAAAACGTCCATGAATCTTTTTAAGCTCTTTCTTACTTTAAAATGTTAAATTGACAAAGCAGTTTTTATAATGAAACTTTTGACATTATGTTAATTATTCAGTGACACAATATAGTTTTCTCAAAGGT
This sequence comes from Bufo gargarizans, assembly GCF_014858855.1. Taxonomy (NCBI): domain Eukaryota; kingdom Metazoa; phylum Chordata; class Amphibia; order Anura; family Bufonidae; genus Bufo; species Bufo gargarizans. Next base: position 1,362,566 of record NW_025334170.1, on the reverse strand, counting down.
TACAGATAACATTTAGTGCTCTTCCAAAGATAATATCAGTTTGTTACAAAGCAGTTCAGAATTGTCTATTTCGATGTTTCCCTGTATGCAGCAAAAACGTCCTTTAAAAGCTACATTTATTAATTGATGTGCAAAAGAAAGGATGTAAGATTGGAAAAAGAGCTCCTCGGCTCTAGTACAATCAGTTCAATCTTTGTCAAATCTGCACAATGTGTGACCAGCGTTTAACCTCACGTACGGTGGCACATGGCGTCCCTATAGTTTTGTATCAAGAGCCATAGGCATTGCATTTACTACTGTATTTAGCCACTGTACTGTTCCTGATATAGGTCATGCATGGGAACATGCTACAATTTTATTTTGTCTGTACAAAAAACATAAAGTACAGGCCCCTAAATTTCTATGGGTGCAGCATTACAATATGTACAACACATATCAATAATAGGGCCAAGAACGTGATACCTGTATATTAGAAAAGGGTTTGAACCACCTAAAATTAGGCATAAACTGATTTTGTTTGCCAATCTAATGTCTGTGGGGACAGCCAAAGCTGACTCTACAATTTATGTTGTGGACTGAATGTGGCTAATCCTCTACAGTTACCACATGAATCTGGTTGAAGAGGCGCCGCCATGTTGCTTTGTGGTCCTGATTTTAAATCCAGCATTGTGGATTTTTTCATTGATAAAATGGGAAACCTATTTCACATAGATTTACCTGGGAACATACCCGAAGGTTACCCTTGCTGTAAGGTATCCCCCCTGCTGGAGATGTCTAGTATTTTTTTTACTTGCCAGCTAGGTAAAAAACACAAACTCACAAATCATAGTGCATGCTGCTTAAAAAAAAAAACTCAGGATAAACTCAGCATGCTCTAACATAGTAGCTTTTTCCCCCTCACAACATCTTTGTGTAAAATAAATTGTGACATGTTCCATTGCATGGTGTTTTACAGTATTAAAGACTACCATGTGCACGAGGCCATAGGCTATGTCACTAAGTACATCAATATAAGTGTTTTGAATGCCTATACTTATAAAATTAAAATTATTGATAGCCACCGAGGACGCACCATGAATGGAACTATGCATAAATGCGGGACAAATTCTGTACTAGTGAGATAGTTGTGTAGGGTAGTGAAATTACTCTACCTTACATAATACAAAATCAGTCATGTCGAGGGTGCTTGTTTTATAGTTCTTGCATCCCACATTTGGACCTGATCTATTTTCGCATCATCTTTTTGTAGGTGAGGTTTTCCAGAATTGAACACAGTATTCCAAGTGTGGCTAGAGCTCTACATAGCACTATAAACCCTTATAACAATTCAGCTTGAAATGCTGTATTCTATACATAAAGTACAAACTATCCATTATTTTTCTAAAAAGTAATATATATAGAGCAGTAAAGCAAATTTTCTCTTTTTTCAGAAAGCACACTTGTGATTCAGTAATAGTTTCATAAAATAAGATTGGTAGGTGTTGAAGTCGATAACGTATTGTGGTCCTGTTTTTCATGTGCATTTGTCCAGATGAAACATACAAAATTAATTAGCTTTTCACCCAGTAGGCAATGATTTCAGGCACTTTGGGGAAAGTGCAGAGAAAGTTAACAACCTTTCTATCTATACTGACCTAAATTTGCAAGAGACCTCTAGGGCATGTGTTCTAATTATATCCCAACACACAAAATAAATATTCAAGGATTTAACACTTCAAAGTTCAATTCCACCTACGCTGACGTGTGTTATACTTGAACTCATGACCCTTAATTTTCCTTTTTTTTAAATGTCAATTTAATTTGTTTGTCTAGGATTATTCCGTCTACAATACAAGATGTGTCTTTGAACTCCATTTTCCTAGCTTGTCTAATGTAAAACAAACAATAAAGTCAAGTAAAGGTGCAAAAAAAGTCAATCTAAGAAGTAATATAAAAGTAATGAAAAATTAAATGAGTATGGCATGAAAAATACAAAGTAACTATTTAAACATGCCCTACTAATGGTTTTGACCTGTTTTCTTTTTAGTGATGAATTGTTAGGTTGATGGAGCAAGTAGAGTAGTCATTCTCTCAGTTTATTGTAACATACTGACCCAGTCGTATTCCTGTGTTGCTGTTCTCAGTCATCACTGCTGGTGGGCAGGTTGGGCAGCATGTGCATAGTATACCTGGCTTCTCGGCCAATCACAGATGACTAACGCTCAGTGAGTCATACAACCCAGACAACCAGGAAGCCATGTCAGTCAGAGGGTGCAGTTCGGGTGCATTCACATGACCGTATCCGTTTTGTGGTCAGCAAAGGGCGGATCTGCAAAATGCAGATGCGGATCTCGCACTTTTTGCAGGCCCCATTGAAAAAAAGTATATTCTTCGCCGCAAAATTGACAAGAATAGGACATGTTCTATCATTTGTGGCTTAGCTGCACGAATGTGGATAGCACTCGGATGACATCCGTGTGCTGTCCACATTTTTTGCAGATCCATAGAAATGAATAGGTCAGTGTATGATCTGCAAAAAATGCAGATCGGACACAGATCCCAAATATGGTTAAGTGCATGGGGCCTTATCCTCTGTTTTTTTCTTTGCTACTCCTATTATTTGTCCTTCATTGCATTATTCGACTTGTCCCAACCCTGACGTCGCTTCTGGAACAACACCTTATGGACTGGACTTTGCTTCTGGATCAATCACTTGTAGTGTATTGCATATTCCCTGCTTCATACACAGTGGCAAGTTAAGTAAACCCTTTGTAATTACATGGATTAAGTCATATACAGTCTGGTTACTGACAAATCTGTTCTTTGCAGTGGTGTTATAGATATCAAAATGTTTTTTAAATAGCAGCGTAGTAGAACTCCTCCCTAACATTCTTGAGGCTAGTCATAAAATCGTCAATGTCTTATCCCCAAAACAAGATCACAAGGTCTGTCTAAGGGTACTTTCACACTTGCGGCAGGACGGATCCGACAGGCTGTTCACCCTGTCGGCTCCGTCCTTCTGCTATTTTGCTGGACCGCCGCTCCGTCCCCATTGACTATAATGGGGACGGAGCGGAGCTCCGGCGCAGTACGCAGTAATCCCTCCATGTTAGATATGTGCAGAACATTATGACTGGTTGAATAAAGGTAGCATAAAGTCGCTATGATGCCCACAAGAAAATGTATCTTAGTGGAGAGATTTTGAATCAAAACCTTTGTTAAGCTGACCTCATAAAACTTGGTTGTAAAAGGCCTTTATAATACACATAGGCCTCTCCATGACATCAGAGAAAGGAGGCCTAGTGGTGGAATTTGCAGATTCTTCTTCAGGCAGCTATATGTATCTAAGCTATATGACAGCTATATGTATCTAAGCAATATGACAGCTATATGTATCTAAGCTATATATATAGCTGTCATATAGCTTAGATACATATAGCTGTCATATAGCTTAGATACATATAGCTGTCATATGGCTTAGATACTTATAGCTGTCATATAGCTTAGATGAATATATAGCTGTCACATAGCTTAGATACATATAGCTGCCATATAGCTTAGATACATATAGCTGTCATATAGCTTAGATAGATATAGCCGTCATATAGCTTAGATACATATAGCCGTCATATAGCTTAGATACATATAGCTGCCATATAGCTTAGATACATATAGCTGGTCATATAGCTTAGATAGATATAGCCATCATATAGCTTAGATACATATAGCTCTCATATAGCTTAGATACATATAGCTCTCATATAGCTTAGATAGATATAGCCATCATATAACTTAGATACATATAGCTGTCATATAGCTTAGATATAGCTATCATATGGCTTAGATACATATAGCTGTCATATACCTTAGATACATATAGCTAACATATAGCTTAGATACATATAGCTGTCATATGGCTTAGATCAGGGATGCTCAACCTGCGGCCCTTCAGCTGTTGTAAAACTACAACTCCCACATGCCCTCCTGTAGGTTGATAGCTGTAGGCTGTTCAGGTATGCTGGGAGTTGCAGTTTTGCAGCAGCTGGAGGGCCGCAGGTTAAACATGCCTGGCTTAGATAGATATAGCCTTCATATAGCTTAGATACATATACCTGTCATATATCTTAGTTACATATAGCAGTCATATAGTTTTCATATATCTTAGTTACATATAGAAGTCATATAGCTTAGATACATATATCTGTCATATGGCTTATATACATAAAGCTGTCATATAGCTTAGATAGATATAGCCATCATATAGCTTAGATACATATAGCTGTCATATAGCTTAGATACATATAGCTGTCATATAGCTTTGATAGATATAGCCATCATATAGCTTAGATACATATAGCTGTCAGATAGCTTAGATACATATAGTTGCCATATAGCTTAGATACATATAGCTGCCATATAGCTTAGATACATATAGCTTAGATATAGCCATCATATACCTTAGATACATATAGCAGTCATATAGCTTTGATACATATAGCTGTCATATAGCTTAGATACATATAGCTGCCATATAGCTTAAATACATATAGCTGTCATATAGCTTAGATAGATATAGCCATCATATAGCATGTTTTTTTTTCTTAAGAAATCAAGCTTAACTAATGTATATGTATGTCCTGATGAGTTTTATAATTTTTTTAGTTTTTTTTTTCATTACTCGGATAACCCCTCAAAGTATTTTGATTTTAGGGAAAGGGGAATGATTTGAACTTTTATACTTTTTTGATATTATTTTCTATTTATATATTTTTTTAATTATTATTTTTAAGTTACCCTGGGTGACTAGAACTGGCAATCATTAGATTACACATTGTATTAATTGATGGCCATATAGCCATCATTAAACACTTAAACACCTGGTGGCCTGTATTGGTATATTTCACTAATAGCTACTAAAGCCTGCTTGAGCCTTTGGTCTATTAGTACAGAGTAACAGGTTCCCCGATCTCAGCCGGGAAGCTCTGTTACAAGAACGGGAGCGCGCGGCTCCCTCTTCCGGAATTCTCAGATGACGTGGTCACATTTGACCATGGCATCTGGGGGGGGGGGGGGGGGGGTGAATCGTATGCGATCAGCCTTGTGGCTGATCGCATACATATGCAACGGATCTCTGCTCTTTGAAACAGAAGAAACCTGACAGTCATGTTGCCCGCTGCACGTGCTACCGGGCACCATTTGAAAGATGCAATATCCGCCGTACATATACAGCGGAGGTCACGAAGAGATTAAAGGGACACTGACAGGGCCAATAAGCATATTGAGGTATATATATGGCACTACAGGTCTTATAATGGGTATTACAATCATATAAGTATCCCCCCTGTCCACATTATACATACAGTAAACTTTAAGTTTTATAACCTGCTCCAACAGTCTTCAATCTGCCCAAGGGGCGGCGTTTCACCTCTCTTGCGCCCAGCCAGCCTCCCCCAACTGCCGCTTTGAAGCGCTGCCCAGCTCATGAATATTCAGTTTGCTGGGCGGCTTCTGCGGTCCCCGCTCTGAAGCGCAGCGCTGAACAGTGCCCTGCGCATGCGCCGGATCTTGTGAAGTCGGGGACAGTAAGCGCAGCCCAGCGAAGTGAATATTGATGAGCTGGGCGGCGCTTACTGTACCGGACTTCACAAGATCCGGCGCATGCGCCGGGCACTGTTAAGCAAAGCGCTTCAGAGCGGGGACCGCAGAAGCCGCCCAGCAAACTGAATATTCATGAGCTGGGCGGCGCTTCAAAGCGGCAGTTGGGGGAGGCTGGCTGGGCGCAAGAGAGGTGAAACGCCGCCCCTTGGGCAGATTGAAGACTGTTGGAGCAGGTTATAAAACTTAAAGTTTACTGTATGTATAATGTGGACAGGGGGGATACTTATATGATTGTAATACCCATTATAAGACCTGTAGTGCCATATTTTTACCTCAATATGCTTATTGGCCCTGTCAGTGTCCCTTTAAGGCCTCATGCACACGACCGTTGTGTGCATCCGTGGCCGTTGTGCCGTTTTACGTTTTTTTTTCACGGACCCATTGACTTTTAATGGGTCAGTGGAAAAATCGGAAAATGCACCGCTTGGCAGCCGCATCCGTGATCCGTTTTTCCTGGCCGTGAAAAAAATATGACCTGTCCTATTTTTTTCACGGCCAACGGTTCACAGACCCATTCAAGTCAATTGGTTTGTGAAAAAACACGGATGCACACAAGATTGTCATCCGCGTCTGTGATCCGTGTCCGTTTTTTCCTATCATTTCAATGGCAAACTTGACTTAGATTTTTTTTTTTTCATGTCCGTGGATCCTCCAAAAATCAAGGAAGACCCACGGACGAAAAAACGGTCACGGATCACGGACCTACGGACCCCGTTTTTGCGGACCTTAAAAAAAACGGTTGTGTGCATGAGGCCTAAAGGCTACAAAGGGATTGCTACAGACCAGGGTATACATCAGTTCAAAGACAAATTTTGTATAAGTGGGCATCCAGTTAAAGGGAAAGTATCATCACAAAATGACATATTGTTTAAATAACATTCAGTTGCAAGAAAAAGTATGTGAACCCTTTGGAATGATATGGATTTCTGCACAAATTGGTCATAAAATGTGATCTGATCTTCATCTAAGTCACAACAATAGACAATCACAGTCTGCTTAAACTAATAACACACAAATAATTAAATGTTACCATGTTTTTATTGAACACACCATGTAAACATTCACAGTGCAGGTGGAAAAAGTATGTGAACCCTTGGATTTAAAAACTGGTTGAACCTCCTTTGGCAGCAATAACTTCAACCAAACGTTTCCTGTAGTTGCAGATCAGACGTGCACAACGGTCAGAAGTAATTTTTGACTATTCCTCTTTACAGAACTGTTTCAGTTCAGCAATATTCTTGGGATGTCTGGTGTGAATCGCTTTCTTGAGGTCATGCCACAGCATCTCAATGGGGTTGAGGTCAGGACTCTGACTGGGCCACTCCAGAAGGCATATTTTCTTCTGTTTAAGCCATTCTGTTGTTGATTTACTTCTATGCTTTGGGTCGTTGTCCTGTTGCAACACCCATCTTCTGTTGAGCTTCAGATGGCCTTAAGTTCTCCTGCAAAATGTTTTGATAAACTTGGGAATTAATTTTTCCTTTGATGATAGCAATCCGTCCAGGCCCTGACACAGCAAAGCAGCCCCAAACCATGATGCCCCCACCACCATACTTCACAGTTGGGATGAGGTTTTGATGTTGGTGTGCTGTGCCTCTTTTTCTCCACACATAGTGTTGTGTGTTTCTTCCAAACAACTCAACTTTGGTTTCATCTGTCCACAGAATATTTTGCCAGTACTGCTGTGGAACATCCAGGTGCTCTTGTGCAAACTGTAAACGTGCAGCAATGTTTTTTTGGAAAACAGTGGCTTCCTCTGTGGTATCCTCCCATGAAATCCATTCTTGTTTAGTGTTTTACGTATCGTAGATTCACTAACAGGGATGTTAGCATATGCCAGAGACATTTGTAAGTCTTTAGCTGACACTCAAGGATTCTTTTTCACCTCATTGAGCAGTCTGCACTGTGCTATTGCAGTCATCTTTACAGGACGGGCCACTCCTAAGTAGAGTAGCAGCAGTGCTGAACTTTCTCCATTTATAGACAATTTGTCTTACCGTGGACTGATGAACTTTTGGAGATAATTTTATAACCCTTTCCAGCTTTATGCAAGTCAACAATTCTTAATCGTAGGTCTTCTGAGAGCTCTTCTGTGTGAGGCATCATTCACATCAGGCAATGCTTCTTGTGAAAAGCAAACCCAGAACTGGTGTGTGTTTTTTATAGGGCAGGGCAGCTGTAACCAACACCTCCAATGTCATCTCATTGACTGGACTCCAGTTGGCTGACACCTCACTCCAATTAGCTCTTGGAGATGTCATTAGTCTAGGGGTTCACATACTTTTTCCACCTGCACTGTGAATATTTACATGGTGTGTTCAATAAAAACATGGTAACATTTAATTATTTGTGTGTTATTAGGTTAAGGTTAAGCAGACTGTGATTGTCTATTGTTGTGACTTAGATGAAGATCAGATCACATTTTATGACCAATTTGTGCAGAAATCGTTAATATTCCAAAGGGTTCACATACTTTTTCTTGCAACTGTATTTTGATTATTTTAAATTTTCCATGTCAATATCTACTGTATATTTAAACAAAATGCATGAAATCATGCAGTTTTGTACGTACGACTAAGCCCAAGTGCCACTTTTTGGTCTTTACAGATCACTTTACTGCAGTTACCTGCTTATTGGTCATTATAATGCTGCCTGTAATGATATCATCTCTTTATATACAGTTGCAAGAAAAAGTATGTGAACCCTTTGGAATGAATGGATTTCTGCACAAATCGTCATAAAATGTGATCTGATCTTTATCTAAGTCACAACAATAGACAATTACAGTCTGCTTAAACCAATAACACACAAAGAATTAAATGTTACCATGTTTTTATTGAACACACCATGTAAAAATTCACAGTGCAGGTGGAAAAAGTATGTGAATCCCTAGACTAATGACATCTCCAAGAGCTAATTGGAGTGAGGTGTCAGCCAACTGGAGTCCAATCAATGAGATGAGATTGGAGGTGCTGGTTACAGCTGCCATGCCCTATAAAAAACACACACCAGTTCTGGGTTTGCTTTTCACAAGAAGCATTGCCTGATGTGAATGATGCCTCGCACAAAAGAGCTCTCAGAAGACCTACGATTAAGAATTGTTGACTTGCATAAAGCTGGAAAGGGTTATAAAAGTATCTCCAAAAACCTTGCTGTTCATCAGTCCACGGTAAGACAAATTGTCTATAAATGGAGAAAGTTTAGCACTGCTGCTACTCTCCCTAAGAGTGGCCGTCCTGTAAAGATGACTGGAAGAGCACAGCGCAGACTGCTCAATGAGGTGAAGAAGAATCCTAGAGTGTCAGCTAAAGACTTACAAAAGTATCTGGCGTATGCTAACATCCCTCTTAGCAAATCTACGATATGTAAAACACTAAACAAGAATGGATTTCATGGGAGGATACCACAGAGGAAGCCACTGCTGTCCCAAAAAAAACATTGCTGCATGTTTACAGTTTGCACAAGAGCACCTGGATGTTCCACAGCAGTACTGGCAAAATATTCTGTGGACAGATGAAACCAAAGTTGAGTTGTTTGAAAGAAACACCCAACGGATTGTTATCATCGAAGGAAAAATGAATTCCCAAGTTTATCAAGACATTTTGCAGGAGAACTTAAGGCCATCTGTCCACCAGCTGAAGCTCAACAGAAGATGGATGTTGCAACAGGACAACGACCCAAAGCATAGAAGTAAATCAACAGCAGAATGGCTTAAACAGAAGAAAATACGCCTTCTGGAGTGGCCCAGTCAGAGTCCTGATCTCAACCCGATTGAGATGCTGTGGCATGACTTCAAGAAAGCGATTCACACCAGACATCCCAAGAATATTGCTGAACTGAAACAGTTCTATAAAGAGGAATGGTCAAGAATTACTCCTGACCGTTGTGCACGTCTGATCTGCAACTACAGGAAACATTTGCTTGAAGTTATTGCTGCCAAAAGAGGTTCAACCAGTTATTAAATCCAAGGGTTCGCATACTTTTTCCACCTGCACTGTAAATGTTTACATGGTGTGTTCAATAAAAACATGGTAACATTTAATTATTTGTGTGTTATTAGTTTAAGCAGACTGTCTATTGTTGTGACTTAGATGAAGATCAGATCACATTTTATGACCAATTTGTGCAGAAATCCATATCATTCCAAAGGGTTCACATACTTTTTCTTGCAACTGTAGATAAGACAGTATGCACTATTCACAATAGGTTATTGTCAAAGATTATCCTTTCCTTGTACTATGAGCTATGCACAGGTCACAGAGCATGCATAGAAAACTCTCCTATAGAAGTCAATGAGGTCCCCTTCAGTCCATATTGTCTAAGGACCATGGGGCTTCCATAAAGCAATTTTCTTAAAGAGGCTCTTGTCACAAGGATCAACCCTATCAAACCAGACACACTGCCTGGTAGGACTTATCAGGCTGAACTATACCTTTCTTTTGTCTGTATGATAAACAGCTGCAGCGATATCTGTCTTTTTATTCATATGCAAATGAGATTTTTGAGCACCAAGAGACTGGGTTGGATCCTTTTAGCACCGCTATGTAACACACCCTTTGCTCTGCCCCCTGCCCTTAATTGACAGGTCTAGACATCAGGCTCAGGGCAGAGCTGTGTGCGAGCATGTAAATTTCTTATCACTATGTACTATAGCTTCACCACACTGAGATCTGCTCAGAAAGTTAATCCACATATTACTGCTTGATTCCCACACAATATATGATTATAAAGACACCAGTAATGCGTGTTAGCTTATAAGCATGGCAAAAACATACATTTGTGTGGGGTAATATTAGCTTGTTGGTAAATGATTTATTTTGCATGAAGAGATCCCGGGTTTGAATCTTGGGAGAGACGTCAACATTTTTTTTCTTCAGATATTTTTTTCTTCCACATTTATCCCATAAGAAAAGTCTATGGGGCATGTTTATTAAGACCGGCATTTTACACTCTGGTCTTAATAAAGCCCTAACAGCCAACAGCGCTTTAAAATTGGCAGATGGCGGCAAGACTTTTTAATCTTGTCGCCATTTGCGAGTGGACCGCAGGTCTGCAGCTGAAGAGATACTTTTAGTCCCGGATCGATACGATACCGGGTCTTACTATTTAAGGATACTAGGCTGCGCTGCCTAGTATCTGTTACAGAACATGGCATGCGCTGCTCTCAGCGCGCACCATGTTCTGAGCAACACAGGGGAGAAGGTGGCAGTCCCCCCCCCCCCCACCGCTGCCACCAATGGACTGATAGCAGGGAGGAGGAGGGGAAGGGCTGTGGCCATTGCGCCACCAATGAATATAATTAACACATTAATTTAAGTGTAGGCACCACCCTCTAACATGGCGCTGCAATCTCCAGCCATTAACCCTTTAGTTGCAGGGGATTGCAGCACCATGTCATAGAGGGCGGGTGCCGGGTATGTGATACCGCTGCCGGCACCCGCTGCCTACACTTAAATTAATGTGTTAATTATATTTATTGGTGGCACAGTGCACCCCCCCAAACCCCAGTATTATAAAGTATAATCATTGGTGGCGCAGTGCGCCCCCAATCCCCCCAGTAATATAATCATTGGCCACAGGTGCCCCCTCATTGATTTTATATTTATTGCTGGCAGTGGCCACAGGGTCCCCTCCTCCTCATTGGTGGTGCAGTGGTAGATTCTAATCAGAGCCCCAGCATTGAAATTCTGGGGCTCCGATAGGTTACCATGGCAGCCAGGATGCTACTGAATCCCTGGCTGCCATAGTAAGCTCTCTGCTGCTGTGTGTACTATGCACAGGGCAGCAGGGAGAGTGTGAAGTCCTATTCACCCTGATAGAGCTCTATTAGGGTGAATAGGACAAGGGATTAAAAGATCCCATGAAGCAGATTGTGAGGGGTGGTGCACAGAGAGCACTCTGTGTAGAGGGGAGGATGTATGGAGAGCGCTCTGTGTAGAGAGGGGGGGGGGGGTGTATGGAGAGCGTTGATGCCTGCTGATGTGGTTACTGGTTGCAGTGGCGCCTCTCAAGTGATTGGCCTTTTAAGGAGTGCAGTGGGGATAGTTTATTTGAACCCATTCTGTGTCACATATAGAAGAATATCTGTTTGAAACCCCCTTAAAAAAAATTAACTTCTTAAAGGGTTTGAATACACTAATTTCTGAGACTGGCAGGACCTTTTTCTGGTGATCATACTTACCTGATCCCCAATGCTGGGTCCCTGCTCGTTTACTCCTCAGCTTCCGTTGCTTGTCTGGAGTCCCTTCATGAAAACTTCCTGTTTGACGCCGTTATAGCCAATAACTGACCACTGCTTCCCTTGCATTATGTTAAATTGTCATGTGATGCAAGGGGAGCAGATCTCCACTGTTGCCAGTGATTGGCTGCAGCAGCATCAAGATAAAAGATTTCATGGAGAAACCCAAGACCAGTAGCAGAGGCCTGGAAGCGAATGAGCCAAGGCTCAGCACCCAGGGATCAAGGAAGCATGATCAGCAACGCGAATCTGGCTAGTCTAAGAGTTCATAGAAATGAGTGCACGACCCATCAAGGGCCTGAAAATTGATGGGGTTAGAAGAACGAATCAAAAGTAGAGACAAATGGGCAACCACACAAGGTAAGACATGTCTTCTTTTTTGAAATTATACCATAATTATATTCTATTTTAAATTTGGCGACTAAAAATTTAATTTGGCGACTACATTTTTCAGGTTAGGAGCCAATAGCTCCTTGATATTTTTTTAGTCTGGAGCACTGCCTGAGCAGGCCATGGATCCACCAAAATTATGAAGACTTATTTAGACCTGGCGTGAGTGGTGCGAAGTCGCAGATTGCGGCGCAAATACACCTAATTTAGGCGTAATTTAGCGGTATTTCACAATGATAAATAACCCTCTATGTCCTTATCATATTGAGAATATAGTTTTTTTTAGAAAGCAAATAAATATTACTGGTTTCTTTATAATCATATATTGTGTCTGTGAATAAACTAGTAATAGGTTTTAGCAAAAAACAAAGCACTATTTTCAATATAGTAAGGCCTTTTTATTATTAGATTTTTTTATTATTATTATGACTGTATATTATTTATTATAGTATAGCCTTTTAATAAGAGAGAAAAAAAATAGAATGAAAATCTCTTCTGGGACTTGAGTCTGAGAGTCTCTATATGCATGGTAAACCACTATACTACTATGCTATAGCATCACCACATATCGTGCTTAGAAGCTAACACATATTACTAGTGTCTTTATAATCATATATTGTTCTTATGAATAAAGCAGTAATATGTAGCTTTCTGAGCAGATCTCAGTGTGGTGAAGCTATAGTACATAGTGATATGATATTGCTAGCACACAGCTCTGCCCTCACAACCTGCTGTCTTGCCCTGCCAATCAAAGGACATGGGGTGTTACAAAGTAGTGCTCAAACGATTCAACCCCCCCTCCTAGTGCTCCAATTGCTCATTAACTTATGAATAAAAACACAGATTTTTCTACAGCTACTTATCATACATACAAAAGAAATGTATAGTTTTAATTAGCATGATGAGCCCTACCAGGCAGTTTGTCTGGTTTAAAAGACTTGATCCTGGTGACAGAGCCTCTTTAAAGGGAGTCTGTCACTAACTAGTCAGTTTTCAAATTGATCATATAGCTGTGTCGGACACTGATACATGACACTCATGCTATCTTTGCTTTGTTTGTGAGAGTCTCCAAAGCAGAAATAATGAAATTTTAAAGATATGAAAATGAGCCATCACAAGTGCATAGGTGTGGTGAGTTAGCTCCAAGTGCCCAGGCCCAGCACTGCATGTCACCGTGCCTTTGCCCACAGTGGGCAGTGTAATGTGCATGGCTGGGTCCAGCTGTGAGGCGCAGAGGATTTTGGCTGCAGGAAAAAAAATTTGTTAAGACAAGGGCTGGTCAGGGGATACACAGTGGAGGGGGTTGGCATGAGTAAGGCCAGGGGGCCTAGGCACTTGCAGCAAACTTGCTGCCCCAGGGCACTTTGCAATGGCTCATTTGTATATCTTTGAAACTCCATGTTTGCTGCTTTGGAGGCTCTCACAAACAAAACAAAGGCAACATGACTCTCATGTATTAGGCTGACTTCACACGGGCAAGTATTCCGCTCGGGTGCAATGCGGGAGGTGAACGCTTTGCACCCGCACTGAATCTGGACCCATTCATTTCTATGGGGCTGTGCACATGAGCGGTGATTTTCACGCATCACTTATGCGTTGCGTGAAAATCGCAGCATGCTCTATATTGTGCGTTTATCGTAGGCCCCATAGAAGTGAATGGGGCTGCGTGAAAATCGCAAGCATCCGCAAGCAAGTGTGGATGCGGTGCGATTTTCACTCACAGTTGCTAGGAGACGATCGGGATGGAGATCCGATCATTATTATTTTCCCTTATAACATGGTTATAAGGGAAAATAATAGCATTCTGAATACAGAATGCATAGTACAATAGCGCTGGAGGGGTTAAAAAAAATAAAATAATAATTTAACTCGCCTTAATCCACTTGCTCGCGCAGCCGGCATCTCTTCTGTCTTCTTTTTTGCTGTGTGCAGTAAAAGGACTTCACTCCGGTAATCACATGGTCCGTCACATGATCTTTTACAATGGCGATGGATAATGTGATGGACCATGTGATGACCGGAGTGACGTCACCACAGGTCCTTTTCCTGCACACAGCAAAAAAGAAGACAGAAGAGATGCTGGCTGTGCGAGCAAGTGGATTAAGGTGAGTTAAATTAATTTTTTTTAACCCCTCCAGCGCTATTGTACTAAGCATTCTGTATTCAGAATGCTATTATTTTCCCTTATAACCATGTTATAAGGGAAAATAATACAATCTACCCAGCACCTAACCCAAACCTGAACTTCTGTGAAGAAGTTCGGGTTTGGGTACCAAACATGCAGATTTTTCTCACGCGAAAGCAAAATGCATTACAATGTTTTGCACTAGCGCGGAAAAATCGTGCATGTTCCCGCAATGCACCCGCATCTTTTCCAGCAATGCCCGTGTGTCACAACCAGACAGCTGAGAAGCTCTGACAGAAGCCTTTCAGAACCTCCTCCTTGAGTTTTCTTTGTTGTGGTGTTCAGTTCCTCATCTCGTTAGCCTCTCTCAGCTGTCATGTAGTTGGACTGATTGCTTCCCTTTAAATTCCTCCCCATAATGCATTACTGGGCGGCTTATACTGATTCCTGGAGTGTGTGTGCATGCTGATCCTATTTCCCAGTCTGCTACTAAGTTAAGTGCTGTACATTTATCTGTTATTTTCTGTTTGCTGGATCCCAGGTGACCCTGACTCCCTCCGTGTCTGGTGTAGGGAGCCGGTGGTCGTGTCCCCTCACTATTGTAGGGTGTTCAGGTGTTATATAGTCGAGGTATGTGGATATGCAACCATCCACCTCTGGGATTTTTGCATAGGCTGAGCAGCCAGGGAAAGTGCCAGGTTTTGTGCAGGGGTCTCCCTTTTGGTTCCTTAGCTTTGGATCCAGTGAGTCTTATATGCATGTTGCATTGTCTTGTTTCCTGTACACCGTCCGTGACATTATAAGCCGCCAAAACCGTCTCAAGCATGGATCCGGTTTCACTTTTGGCTGAACGCTTCCAGGGTCTTTCATTGGAGGTAGCTCCGTAAGACTTTTTCTCAGCTTCAAGTGACCGGTTCAGCTTGCGTTCATGGAGTTTGTTCTGAGCCTAAGATCTCGCTCCCGGATACGTTCTCCGGGGGTAGTGAGAATTTTGTGCGTTTTAGAGAGGCTTGCAAACTCCATTTTCGCCTTTTTCCCCATTCCTCTGGTGATGAGGAACGGAGGGTGGGGATCATTATATCGCTGCTCAGGGGTAACGCTCAGTCGTGGGCCTTTTCGCTGCCGGAGGGGGCACGGCCTCTCCGTTTAGTGGATGAATTCTTTTTAGCCCTGGGTCAGATATATGATAATCCGGATCGTATTGCTCTGGCTGAGTCTAGACTACGTCTATTATGCCAGGGTAAACAATCCGCAGAGATATACTGCTCAGAATTTCGGAGATGGGCAGCTGATACTGGTTGGAATGATGCTGCACTCCGAAGTCAATTTTGCCATGGTCTTTCAGAGGGATTGAAAGATGCATTTGCCTTTCATGAGAGGCCTATTTCCTTGGACTCTGCTATGTCTCAGGCCGTTCGTATTGACAGGCGTCTTAGAGAGAGAGGAGAGATATCTCCTTCCTGTCATACTCAGTCCCAGGACAGTGTAGCGGTCTCATTCTGTGTGCAGGGGTCTTGGTCGCTGTCAGCCCCTTCTGAGCAGGAGCCCATGCAGCTGGGGTTGATTGCTTCTGACAATAGAAGATTCAGCTCGCATGGGAGGGTTTGTTTTTGTTGTGGAGGTATAAATCATTTGGCAAATGTTTGTCCCTCTAGGAGATTCAGGCAGTTTTCTGGGAGTAATAAAGAAACAAACAGGAAAAAATCATTTAAAAATGTTCCGTCTGTTACTATTGGCAGGGTTGAGGCGGAAATTGAAGGTTTTCCGTTTGCTTGTAGTTCCCGTTTTGTCCTGCCTGCTAGTGTGGCGCTAGAGAGCAAGAGCATTTTTTGTGAGATTTTTGTGGATAGTGGAGCAGCTGTCAATCTCATTGATAATCAATTTGCAAAAACTCATGGTTTCCAGGTGCGCACTTTGGGAAAGGATATTCCTGTTTTTGCTATTGATTCCGCTCCACTTTCTCAGAAATCATTAATGGGCATAGTTCACAATATCCGTTTAATTGTGAGTGATGCTCATGTTGAGGATGTGTCATGTTTCGTCCTTAGCGGTTTGCCTACTCCTCTAGTGTTGGGGCTACCCTGGCTCACTAAACATAACCCCACCATTGATTGGCAAGCGAGGCAAATAAATGGTTAGAGTGACTTTTGCAGAGGGAATTGCCTCACGACATCTGTTTCTGAGGTTGCTACTAAGACTGTACCATCTTTTCTCTCTGAATTTTCGGATGTCTTCTCTGAGAGTGGAGTTCAGGATTTGCCCCCGCACAGGGAGTACGATTGCCCTATTAATCTCATCCCAGGCGCCAAGCTGCCTAAATCTCATTTATACAATCTTTCCCAACCTGAGAGGATCGCTATGCGTGCTTATATCTCTGAGAGTCTGAGAAAAGGACACATACGACCCTCGAAGTCACCTGTTGCCGCTGGTTTTTTCTTTGTTAAGAAAAAAGATGGTTCTTTAAGACCTTGTCTGGATTTCAGGGAGCTGAACAGTATCACTATTCGTGACCCTTATCCGCTTCCTCTGATCCAGGACCTATTTAACCAGGTTGTTGGGGCTAAAGTCTTTTCCAAATTAGATCTAAGAGGGGCATACAACCTGGTCAGGGTCAGAGAAGGAGACGAATGGAAGACGGCCTTCAATACCCCTGAGGGCCATTTTGAGAATTTGGTTATGCCTTTTGGTTTGATGAATGCCCCAGCCGTTTTTCAGCATTTCGTGAACAGCATTTTTTATCATTTGATGGAAAAATTTGTATTAGTGTATTTGGATGACATTTTGATTTTTTCTCCTGATTTCAAAACTCATAAGGAACACTTACGTCAGGTCTTGCTCATCCTGCGGGAGAATAAATTATATGCGAAACTGGAAAAATGTGTGTTTGCGGTTCCAGAAATTCAATTTCTGGGGTTTCTTCTCTCCGCTTCTGGTTTTCGCATGGACCCCGAGAAGGTCCGCGCTGTGCTTGAGTGGGATCTTCCTGAGAATCAGAAGGCGCTGATGTGTTTTTTGGGCTTTGCCAATTATTACAGGAAGTTTATTTTGAATTATTCCTCTATTGTTAAACTACTCACTGATATGACCAGAAAGGGGGTAGATTTTTCTTCTTGGTCAGTAGAGGCGTGTAAAGCTTTTTCTAATATCAAGGAGAGTTTTGCTCTCATCTTGGTACAACCTGATATTTCTTTACCCTTCATAGTTGAGGTTGATGCTTCTGAGGTGGGTGTGGGGGCGGTCTTGTCTCAGGGTTCCTCTCCTGCCAAATGGCGACCGTGTGCCTTTTTCTCGAAAAAACTCTCCTCCGGAGAGAGAAATTACGATGTGGGAGATAGGGAATTGTTAGCCATCAAGTTGGCTTTTGAGGAATGGCGCCATTGGCTAGAGGGAGCCAGACACCCTATTACCGTATTTACTGACCATAAAAATCTGGCCTACTTGGAGTCAGCCAAGCGTCTGAACCCGAGACAGGCCAGATGGTCTTTGTTCTTTTCTAGGTTTAATTTTATTGTCACGTTCCGCCCTGGAGTTAAGAATGTGAAGGCAGATGCCCTGTCACGTTGTTTTCCGGGAGGCGGGAATTTTGAAGACCCGGGTCCCATTTTGGCTGAAGGTGTGGTGGTCTCTGCTCTTTTTTCTGAATTGGAGGCAGAGGTGCAGGCAGCCCAGTCAAAGGCTCCTGATCTTTGTCCTCCTGGGAGGTTGTTTGTGCCTCTCGCTTTAAGACACAAGATTTTTAAGGAACACCACGATACGGTCCTTGCTGGGCACCCGGGGGCAAGAGCCACACTGGATCTCATCGCTCGGAGATTCTGGTGGCCTGCGCTTCGTAAGTCGGTTGAGGGTTTTGTGGCAGCCTGCGAGACTTGCGCTCCTGCCAAAGTCCCTCATTCACGGCCATCAGGTCCTCTCCTTCCCTTACCCATTCCTTCCCGTCCTTGGACACATCTGTCCATGGACTTCATAACGGACCTGCCTCGTTCCTCGGGGAAGACTGTGATTCTGGTGGTGGTGGACCGTTTTAGCAAAATGGTGCATTTCATCCCTTTTCCTGGCTTGCCCAATGCTAAGACGCTGGCGCAGGCATTTATTGATGTGCGCTGTTTTGTGGCCGAGAATCAAGAGGATTGGTGTTCTATTTTGTCCCTTGCTGAGTTTGCTCTAAATAACCGTCGACAGGAGTCCTCTGATAAGTCACCATTTTTTGGTGCATATGGGTTTCATCCGCAGTTTGGGACTTTCTCGGGAGAGGGGTCTTCTGGTTTACCTGATGAGGACAGATTCTCCTCGTCTTTGTCATCTATTTGGCAAAAGATTCAGGATAGTCTAAAGAGCAAGAGTGAGAGATATAAGCGTGTGGCAGATAAGAGACGTGTGCTTGGTCCGGACCTGAATGTTGGTGATCTGGTGTGGTTGTCTACCAAGAATATTAAATTGAAGGTTCCCTCCTGGAAGTTGGGTCCTAGGTTTATTGGGCCTTACAAAATCCTGTCTGTCATCAATCCTGTTGCCTACCGTCTTGATCTTCCTCAGACTTGGAAGATCCATAATGTTTTTCATAAGTCCTTATTGAAACCTTATGTTCAACCCATTGTACCCTCGCCTTTGCCTCCTCCTCCGATTATGGTTGATGGGAATCTTGAATTTCAGGTCTCTAGGATTGTGGATTCTCGTCTTGTCCGCGGTTCTCTTCAGTACCTTGTTCATTGGGAGGGTTATGGTCCTGAGGAGAGGATGTGGGTCCCAGTGACGGACATTAAGGCCTCTCGTCTCATCAGGGCTTTCCATAGGTCCCATCCTGAGAAGGTGGGCTCTGAGTGTCCGGAGTCCACTTGTAGAGGGAGGGGTACTGTCACAACCAGACAGCTGAGAAGCTCTGACAGAAGCCTTTCAGAACCTCCTCCTTGAGTTTTCTTTGTTGTGGTGTTCAGTTCCCCATCTCGTTAGCCTCTCTCAGCTGTCATGTAGTTGGACTGATTGCTTCCCTTTAAATTCCTCCCCATAATGCATTACTGGGCGGCTTATACTTATTCCTAGAGTGTGTGTGCATGCTGATCCTATTTCCCAGTCTGCTACTAAGTTAAGTGCTGTACATTTATCTGTTATTTTCTGTTTGCTGGATCCCAGGTGACCCTGACTCCCTCCGTGTCTGGTGTAGGGAGCCGGTGGTCGTGTTCCCTCACTATTGTAGTGTGTTCAGGTGTTATATAGTCGAGGTACGTGGATATGCAACCATCCACCTCTGGGATTTTTGCATAGGCTGATCAGCCAGGGAAAGTGCCAGGTTTTGTGCAGGGGTCTCCCTTTTGGTTCCTTAGCTTTGGATCCAGTGAGTCTTATATGCCTGTTGCATTGTCTTGTTTCCTGTACACCGTCCGTGACACCGTGTGAACTCAGCCCTTAGTGTCCCGCTGAGCTATAAGATTGGTTTAGTCTAGTTGGTGAAAGACTCCTTTTAATGCTTTCTAAATACTGTTAAGAAACGCTCAGACACGATGGGAGCCCCCATAATAATGTTCAGGAAATAAAATAACTCTGCAATCAGAAAATAAAAACACAATGGAAAAAGAAAAGAGATGTGTTGCTGTCTGGTTTTAACTGGCAGATAACATTTTGGTGACACATTTTCTTTAACATCAGTTTAAAAGCATAACTGCCAGTCCTGAAAGAAGCGTAAAAGAACCCAGAGGTAACAGCAAATACCTACAGAAGACTATAAGCTGGAAAAACCTATGTTTCTGTGTCAACTATTGAACGAGAATGATAATCATTATAGCACACCATGAATGAAGCTGCAGATGAACATCTCAGGTTTGCCTGGATGTTTCTGAGAAAATGTTCTGTGGAGAAATGAGACAAAATTGGACATGTTTAGCACAAGGGCACAATGTTATGTTGTAAAGGAAACGTCATGGTTTAGGACTGTTTTGGTGCCTCAGGTCCTGGAAGCCTTGCAATAACTGAGGGAACAGTGCAGTCTAAAGTATATAAAAAATATTTTACTGCACAATGTAAGGCCAGCAACCCATGACCTCAAGCTGAAATGACATTAGATGATGCAGCAAGACAATCACCCAAAGCATTCTAGTAAATACATTTAAAGGGTTTCTCTAGGCTAACCCTATTATATGGCCCATCAAAGTAACCTGTAGGAACACTTTGGTTACATACTCACCCTCCTCCAGGCTGCTGCTTCCTTGCTCCAGTCATTTGACTTCACAGGACTTCTCTTCTTCCTGCCATTTTCTG
Source organism: Bufo gargarizans (assembly GCF_014858855.1). Taxonomy (NCBI): domain Eukaryota; kingdom Metazoa; phylum Chordata; class Amphibia; order Anura; family Bufonidae; genus Bufo; species Bufo gargarizans. Next base: position 1,341,927 of record NW_025334170.1, on the reverse strand, counting down.
CCCTCCTGCTGCTACAGTTGATGGAACATTATCCCTGGGCGAGGGGCAGGTTGCACTCCTGATGTATGCTCAGTACGATCATAGTATAGTGTCAGGGCCTCTGATCATTGCTTGCAAAATGCCATATCTCAAGCTGCTTAGGAGTCCCTGCTCTGACTCCATATATGGCTTAGGAGTCACTGCTCTGTGTCCATATATGGAGTCAGTGCTTCAGGGAGTGCCCAGCTCTGACTCTGTATATGGCTTAGGAGTCTCTGCTCTGTATAGATGAGCTAAGTTATGAAAAATTCGATTCGACTGCTTTTCGGAACTTCACAAAGAAATCCGATTTGGGACAAGTTACACTTTCAATCAAGATGGCCACGACACAGTCTTTGCATGCAAATGGACAAGGTATGTATTTTTTTAGCACTGGAGAAAATGGATTCATTACCATGAAGTACAAGGAAATTCTGCTTCGCGGTGAACCGAGTTCTCCCTGAAATTTGGATCAAAGTCAATTAGTTTGACTTCGATTCGCTCAACACTATTGCTCTGTGTCCATATATGGAGTCAGTGCATCTGGGAGTACCTGCTTTGACTTCATATATGGACTTAGTGGCTGTGAAGATGAAGTTAAAAACACAGGTGTATTCCCAAGCATAATGAAAGCACGTGGGACACCCCTGCTTGTTTAAATTGTATTAGGTTAAAAAACCTAAAATTATATTCATTCGGTGTTCAAACCCACAAAAATGGCCATTACTCTAACCACTGAGCTACAGAACGCTTTTTATGGCACATAATGATGGCGTAAAAGCTTGATTTTCATTATGTTCATTTCTGTATTATTATTTTAACCAGAGAATATTTCATATCTGTTATTGAGCTATATAGCTTAGTAGTTAGAGTATTGACTTTTCATTCAGATTGTTATAGGTTTGAATCCCCAGAGAAGAACATTTCTTTGTGGATATTACTATTATGGGGGCACTGCAGCTGTCACTGGATGTCATTGTTATGTCACTTGTGGGGGTATTATGCATGTCACTGTTAAGTAGGCGCTGTGGCAGTCACTGGATGTCACTGTTATGTCACTTATAGGAGTGTTGCTTATGTCACTGTTATGGGGGCACAATGGATGTCACTTGTGACGAATACCAGACCTCGTGCCCACGAGACGCGGTATGGTCCCGGGTTACCAAAGGGGTGATGTTACGCCCTCCAGAGGAGCAGGTAAGGTCAGCTTGGTGTTTACACAGACACCTCTTGTCCATGCGGGTACAGAGAGGCAACAAGCTGAGAGATTTTTTTATTTATTTATTTTATTCTGTTTATTTGAAGCAGATTCACAAGAAAACAAAAACAAAGGTCATGTGCCCAGACATCATACATTTCACATACTTTTCCCCATGTGACCTCCAAAGAAAGCCAGGGAGTCAAATACAGCATCACAGGGAACATGAGTACAGTAAATACAAATCTGCATTTTTTATTTTAACTGAAAGTAAATGAAAACAAAAGTAGAAAAGAAGAGAAAGGGAAGAAATGGAAGGGAGAGAGACATAGGGGGGAAGGCAGAACTATACTGCCAGGGGTCCCAAGGTATTACCTAGAGATGCTTTAAGATACCACGAGGTGTACTGAAAGGGTTTGACCAATTCCCCAATCTCTGTCGGGCTAAGGTGCGCCGCAATAAAAGTGCGCCATTTATTGAAGAATTTGGAAGCTGAACCTTCTTTGTGCCTAGACGCTTCAATCCTCTCGAATCCCAATAGAACTTTCAATTCAGAGATCACCGCTGGAAAGTCTGGCATGGCATCTGTGAGCCATCTTTGGAGTAAGACTCTTTTGGCTACCAATAAAACAGAGTGTAATATGATCGGGATCTGAGTCGGGTTTTCCGGACGTATATAATGGAAAATCAGGGTCTGGGATTGTGCAGGTAATTCCACCAACCAGGTAGTCTTGATATACTCAATCACCGCGGCCCAAAATTTTACTACCTCAGGACAGGTCCATATGCCATGCCAGAAATCCGTAGCTGCCAATTTGCAATTTGGACAATGTGTGATACGGTCCGGAAACTGAGGCGAGACTGGAAAGTTAAAACCATAGATTGCCCGATGCATCATTCTAAAAAACGTTTCACGCCAAGTCTCACCTATCACGCACTGGCGTACCTTACCCCAACCTTCCAGGATCTTCATCCCAATCTCATCATCCAAGGTGACATGCTCCCACTTCCTAAAAAGTGTGGACACTTTGGCTTTCGTGAAATTGCCTGAAAAAGCCCTATACAACCTAGAGAGAGAAACTGTTTGGGGGGAGAAACTAAGGATCTCGTCAAAGGAATTTGAGGTCGCCTCCCTTGACAGATCACGCAGTCTATATGAGCAGAAACCCAGAATCTGCATTATTTGCAGGAAATGGGAATCCGGCAGGGTGAATCTCTCCTTCAATTCTTTTGGAGTCAGCCAGCGTTTTTCCCCCGGGTGCATCAGATGCTCCGCCCTGGTCAAGCCTCTAGATACCCACAGCTCCGGGTGTCTCAAACTAGTTCCTGACGGGATTCTGGATGGCCCCGTAGCGGCATCCATTTCGAGATTGCATGAGGCAAATCCATTGCCTTCCTAATCGCCTTCCAGGCTGCCATCGTATCTCTCAATAAAAGCGAGGATTTAATCTCCCCAGGTAACGCGGCCAGGTTACAGTGAAGACACGAAACCAAGTTCCAAGGAGCTACCAGGTTTTGTTCTAATTCCCTATTAGAGAAAAGATCGGTATTGTGCACCCAATCGGATATGTGGCGCATAAGACATGCTAAATTGTAACCCCGTACATTTGGGAATTTCACCCCTCCTTCTGGTTTCCACAACATAAGCTTCGAAAGAGAGATACGAGGGCGCCTGCCCGACCACAGAAACGTGGTAAACGCTTTATTTAGGGCAGTGACATCAGTATGTTTCAGTAGGATCGGAAGCGTTTGGAGGGGGTAGAGCAACTTAGAAAAACTCATCATTTTAATGAGCTGACACCTTCCTAACAGAGATAAGGGAAGGGAATGCCATTTCTGTAGTTCAGATATTATTTTCGCAATGAGGGGAGGGTAATTTAGCGAGTACAGTGACCTCGGGAGCTTCCCTATTTTAATCCCTAAGTAAGTGACATATTTCTTAACCACAGACAGAGAAAAACCTACGTCCAACTAAAACTGCGGTGGGTTAGTGGCATCTAACTCCAGAATCTCACTTTTGGACGAGTTTATTTTATAACCCGAGAAAGACCCCAAAAAACTCAGGAACTCCATTAAGGGGCCTAAGTGTTGCTGAGGGGTTTCCATGAAAATCAGAAGATCATCAGCATATAGGGCTAGTTTGACCTCTTTCTTACCAATAGTGATACCTGAGTATAAGTCAGAGTCCTCTAAAAATCTAGCTAGAGGCTCGATAGCTAGGTCAAAGAAAAGGGGGGAAAGCGGACAACCCTGTCTAGTCCCTCTCTGAAGAGGAAAGACCCGAGACAAGAAACCACCCGAGAGAGCCTTTTCACTGCCGCAGTGAAAAAGAGCATCCTCAGCCCTGGAAATCTGCCACCAGCTTCTCGTTTGATATAAGCCCGGTCCGCTGACGGGATTATATAGAGTGAGAAACCAACCTGCAGTAGCTTATAACTAGGCCGAAACACGGACGTGGGGATTCGTTATTGAGATACAAGATAGCACAAGATTAAATTATATATTTAATCACCCTAAGGGCACACTATACTGTATATAACACAATATACACAGAGAATATATACAGTGGTCTGAGGTTACATATACAGGCGATATAGTTACAACAGGGTTAAGCAGAGTAAAAGTCAGTTACCGGGTAGATGAAAGTTCTTTTGGGTTAAAATGGTGGAATAGTCCTTGGCTGCAGTCATGTGGGGACAGTGATGTCAGCTGGTTCCCGGTTTCTCCAAACACATTGGCACGATGTGACCCCCTTCAGAAAAGACACCGCCCGCTGGCTTTCATGGGCTTATGACATGTAGCTGGCCGCTCCCCTCCCCGCCTATGGGTAGGGTCCACTCCTCCTTCTCTTGTGCTGGCAGAAAATTACTGATAAAACCCCTTAGGGCTCACAGCCCCAGACCAGAATGTCGCAGGAATATGGTTCCGGGCCCAATTGATCCGCCTGGGTTCCGGCTACAACTAGAGTCCAAGCATGGTACCGTTATTTGGTTTCTGTGGGAAGAGATGTATATTTCCCCTCCCTGGCATCCTAGCATCAAGTCAGGACCATGTGGATGTTTGGCTTTGCCCCAGGATCTCAAAAAGATAACTGAATTATGCCTGGGATGGACAGACGATTCATAATTCCTTATGAAATGTAGGTGCCAACATGTCTGCGAGGTATCATTGATCCTGGGCAAGGGCTGAGACCTCCTGCTGGGGGTTTTTCTGCAGGATTAGCTTGCCTCCAACCTGGCTGGTTGAGTTGTGACTTTATCAACCTGGGGCCTCCTTGAAGCCTGGACCCCTGGGGCTTCCTCCCTTGCTAGCTGACAGCAGATGGCTGGGGAGTGAGAACAGATTTTGCATTTACAATGACTGTGTACATGCCAAAAGGTGAATCAAATGACAATCAGGGCTGCCAATAAATGATAATCCATATTTCTCACATCACTATTATGGGGAGCACTGTGGATGTCACTGATATGGGGAGCATGTAGATGTCACTGCTTAATCACATATAGGGGCACTGTGGATGTCACTGCTATGTCTCTTATGGGGACCTGTGAGTGTCACTGTTATGTAGGGCTGCAACGATTACTCGATGTAATCGATACAAAAAAATCCTTTTTATTTTGATCATGTGACCACGTAGCATGAGTGAAGTGAAGCCCATCACTAACTGCTCCGTGGTCTACCGTCAGCACTGCGCTGCACTGTCCTGGGCCTGGCGTGCACACATCATCAGCGTGCGCTGTCTGATGCTGTGTGATGTCAAGTACGAGTGCATGTTGGGAAGAAGAAGATGCTGTGGTCCTTCTCCTGCGGACTTCATATCTGCAAGCCTCGCACCCTGCCAGGAAAGGTAAGTATTACAGTTGTCATTTATCAAGTAGCGGCCCGAATCTGCTGGGGGGCGGACGCTGATTGCGCTTGGGGAGTTAGAGACATGGCAAGGAGGGGCTGATGGCAGTGGGGGAGTGGGGGGACATAATGGCATGGAGAGGCTGAGGGCACTGGGGGACATGGCATTGAGAGGCTGATTGCACTGGGGGAGTGGGGGACATGGCATGGAGGTGCTGATGGCACTAGGGGACATGATGGCATGGAGGGGCTGATGGCAGTGGGGGACATGGCATGGAGGGGCTGATGGCAGTGGAGGATATGGCATGGAGGGGCTGATTGCACTGGGGGAGTGGGGGACATGATGGCATAGCGGGGCTGATGACACTGAGGGAGTGGGGGACATGATGGCATGGAGGGGCTGATGGCACTGGGGGAGTGGGGAACATGATGGTATCGAGGGGTTGATGGGAGTGGGGGATATGATGGCATGGAGGGGCTGATGGTACAGAGGACTGAAGACATGGGGAACTAATGGCACTTGGGGGAGCTGATGGCACAGAGGACTGATGGCATGGAGGCGGCTGATGGCACGGGGGGTCTGATGAGTTTTTATAAAGAAAAATGTTCTTTTAATTCGTTTTTTTCTTAATAGAGTACTCGATTAATCGTTGGATTAATCAATAGAATACTTTTACTAAAATAATCAATAGCTGCAGCCCTACTGTTATGGGAGCCTTGTCCGTGTCACTGTCATGGGGGCACTGTTTTGGAGACACCTTGGCTGTCACTGGATGTCACATATATGAAAATCCGAGCAGCACCATCAATTCCGTAATAAAGTGGTGTGCCAGCAGTTCAGATTTATCCGAATATCAAACCATAGAAAAGGAAAAAAAAAGCTGCAGCACATCCAAATGGTGAAGAAATGTGTTCTTTATTCACCCATACAGCGACATTTCAGTCCTCCTACCGGGACTGGTAGAACAGTCCCAGTAAGAGGACTGAAACGTCGTTGTATGGGTGAATAAAGGACAACACATTTTGTCACCATTTGGATGTGCTGCAGCTTTTTTTTTCTTTTCTATATACAGTTGCAAGAAAAATGTGAACCCTTTGGAATGATATGGATTTCTGCACAAATTGGTAATAAAATGTGATCTAATCTTCATCTAAATCACAACAATAGACAATCACAGTCTGCTTAAACCAATAACACACAAAGAATTAAATGTTACCATGTTTTTATTGAACAAACCATGTAACCATTCGCAGTGCAGGTGGAAAAAGTATGTGAACCCTTGGATTTATTAACTGGTTGAACCTCCTTTGGCAGCAATAACTTCAAGCAAACGTTTCCTGTAGTTGCAGATCAGACGTGCACAACGGTTAGGAGTAATTCTTGACCATTCCTCTTTACAGAACTGTTTCAGTTCAGCAATATTCATGGGATGTCTGGTTGGAATCGCTTTCTTGAGGTCATGCCACAGCATCTCAATCGGGTTGAGGTCAGGACTCTGACTGGGCCACTCCAGAAGGCGTATTTTCTTCTGTTTAAGCCATTCCATTGTTGATTTGCTTCTCTGCTTTGGGTCGTTGTCCTGTTGCAACACCCATCTTCTGTTGAGCTTCAGCTGGTGGACAGATGGTCTTAAGTTCTCCTGAGAAATGTCTTGATAGACTTGGGAATAAATTTTTCCTTCGATGATAGCAATCCATCAAGGCCCTGATGCAGCAAAGCAGCCCCAAACCATGATGCCCCCACCACCATACTTTACAGTTGGGATGAGGATTTGATGTTGGTGTGCTGTGCCTCTTTGTCTCCATACATAGTGTTGTGTGTTTCTTCCAAACAACTCAACTTTGGTTTCATCTGTCCACAGAATATTTTGCCAGTACTGCTCTGGAACATCCAGGTGCTCTTGTGCAAACTGTAAACGTGGAGCAATATTTTTTTGGGACAGCAGTGACCTCCTCTGTGGTATCCTCCCATTTAATTTATTATTGTTTAGTGTTTTAAGTATCGTAGATTAACTATCAGGGATGTTAGCATATGCCAGAGACCTTTGTAAGTCTTTAGCTGACACTCTAGGATTCTTCACCTCATTGAGCAGTCTGTGCTGTGCTCTTGCAGTCATCTTTAGAGGACGGCCACTCCTAGGGAGAGTAGCAGCAGTGCTGAGCTTTCTCCATTTATAGACAATTTGTCATACCGTAGACTGATGAACAGCAAGGCTTTTGAAGATACTTTTGTAACCCTTTCCAGCTTTATGCAAGTCAACAATTCTTAATCGTAGGTCTTCTGAGAGCTCTTTTGTGCGAGGCATCATTCACATCAGACAATGCTTCTTCTGAAAAGCAAACCCAGAACTAGTGTGTGTTTTTTTTATAGGGCAGGGCAGCTGTAACCAACACCTCCAATCTCATCTTAGCTATTGGACTCCAGTTGGCTGACACCTCACTCCAATTAGCTCTTGGAGATGTCATTAGTCTAGGGGTTCACATACTTTTTCCACCTGCACTGTAAATGTTTACATGGTGTGTTCAATAAAAACATGGTAACATTTAATTCTTTGTGTGCTATTAGTTTAAGCAGACTGTGATTGTCTATTGTTGTGACTTAGATGAAGATCAGATCACATTTTATGACCAATTTGTGCAGAAATCCATATCATTCCAAAGGGTTCACATACTTTTTATTGCAACTGTATATTATAATAAAATATATTTATATACATAGCTTACATATAAGGAGGCGGGGTCCACACATTTGGTGCTGGCGGACATCTCTTTCTTCAGCGCAGCCACGGCTTTACACTGCCGCTCTGTAAACTTTAGCGCTGCTTCTTGTTAAAATGAACGGGAAGCAAAAACCAAGCGGTCGCTGCCAAAATTTCGCTGGAAAAAATGCTATGTGACTGGGCCCATGTGCTAGCTTCACATCTGCATCCAGAAATCTAGCAGGCTGTTCCGGCAGAGAATGAGGCATAGCCAGGTAATGCCATGAACCGCCTAATGACTAATCCGATTAGTCTGGTTTCTGGCATCAATGCTGGCTGTCCGATGGACAAAATATCCTGCATGTCCTACTTTTTGTCCAGCTGAAAGCCGGTGTTCTGTCAGAAAACCTTAAGGCCTCATGCACACGGACGTTTTTTTTCACGGTCCGCAAAACGGGGTTCCGTTGGTCCGTGATCCGTGACCGTTTTTCCGTCCGTGGGTCTTCCTTGATTTTTGGAGGATCCACGGACATGAAAAAAAAGTCATTTTGGTGTCCGCCTGGCCGTGCGGAGCCAAACGGATCCGTCCTGAATTACAATGCAAGTCAATGGGGACGGATCCGTTTGATGTTGACACAATATGGTGCCATTTCAAACGGATCCGTCCCCATTGACTTTCAATGTAAAGTCTGGAGTTCTGTTATACCATCGGATTGGAGTTTTCTCCAATCCGATGGTATATTTTAACTTGTAGCGTCCCCATCACCATGGGAACGCCTCTATGTTAGAATATACTGTCGGATATGAGCTACATCGTGAAACTCATTTCCGACAGTATATTCTAACACAGAGGCGTTCCCATGGTGATGGAGACGCTTCAGGTTAGAATATACAAAAAAACTGTGTACATGACTGTCCCCTGCTGTTTTTAACTCATTGGTGGCCAGTGGGCCCCCCCTCCCCTGTTGTTAACTCGTTGGTGGCCAGTGTGCGCACCCCCCCCCCCTCCCTCTATTGTAATAATAGCATTGGGGCCAGTGTGCGCGCCCCCCCAACCCCCCCCCCCTCCCTCCCTCTATTGTAATAATAGTATTGGGGCCAGTGTGCCCCCACCCCCCCCGATCATTGGTGGCAGCGGAGTAGAAGATTCATACTTACCTGGCTGCTGGCTGCTGCGATCTCTGTGTCCGGCCGGGAGCTCCTCCTACTGGTAAGTGACAGGTCTGTGCGGCGCATTGCTGTCACTTACCAGTAGGAGGAGCTCCCGGCCGGACACAGACATCGCAGCAGCCAGCAGCCAGGTAAGTATGAAAATCTTCTACTCCGCTGCCACCGATGATGGGGGGGGGGGGGGGGGGGAGGGGGGTGTGTGCGCACACTGGCCCCAATGCTATTATTACAATAGAGGGAGGGAGGGGGGGGGGTTGGGGTTGGGGGGGTGCGCACACTGGCCCCAATGTATTAAAACAATAGAGGGAGGGAGGGGGGGGGTTGGGGGGGCGCGCGCACACTGGCCCCAATGTATTAAAACAATAGAGGGAGGGAGGGAGGGGGGTGCGCACACTGGCCACCAACGAGTTAACAGGGGAGGGGGGGGTCTGCCCCCTGCTGCCTGGCAGCCCTGATCTCTTACAGGGGGATATGATAGTACAATTAACCCCTTCAGGTGCCGCACTATCATATCCCCCTGTAAGAGATCGGTGCTGCCAGGCAGCAGGGGGCAGTCTTGTACACAGTTTGTAGTGTATTCTAACTAGAAGCGTCCCATCACCATGGGAATGCTTCTGTTAGAATATACTGTCGGATCTGAGTTTTCACGAAGTGAAAACTCAGCTCTGAAAAAGCTTTTATGCAGACGGATCTTCGGATCCGTCTGTATGAAACTAAAACCTACGGCCACGGATCACGGACACGGATGCCAATCTTGTGTGCATCCGTGTTCTTTCACGGACCCATTGACTTGAATGGGCCCGTGAACCGTTGGCCGTGAAAAAAATAGGACAGGTCATATTTTTTTCACGGCCAGGAAACACGGCTCACGGATGCGGCTGCCAAACGGTGCATTTTCCGATTTTTCCACGGACCCATTGAAAGTCAATGGGTCCGTGAAAAAAAACGGAAAACGGCACAACGGCCGCGGATGCACACAACGGTCGTGTGCATGAGGCCTAAGGCTGAGTTCACACGAGCGTGACAGATTAGGTCCGGATGCGTTCAGGGTGCGTTCAGTTAAACTCGCACCATTTTGCAAGCAAGTTCAGTCAGTTTTGGCTGCAATTGCGTTTAGTTGTTCAGTTTTTTCCGCGCGGGTGCAATGCGTTTTGATGCGTTTTTCACGCGCGTGATAAAAAACTGAAGGTTTACAAACAACATCTCCTAGCAACCATCAGTGAAAAACGCATCGCACCTGCACTTGCTTGCAGATGCAATGCGTTATTAAAGCAGCCCCATTCACTTCTATGGAGCCAGGGCTGCGTGAAAAACGCAGAATATAGAACATGCTGCGATTTTAAAGCATTGCAGAAGTGATGCATGAAAAAAAACGCTCATGTACACAGACCCATTGAAATGAATGGGTCAGGATTCAGTGCAGGTGCAATGCGTTCACCTACTGCATTGCACCCGCGCGGAAATCTCGCCCGTGTGAACGCAGCCTAAATCGTCAGATTATTTTACCCCACGTGACTTCCAGGGGTGTGCACCTCCGGGCAAGCGCAGTACCAGGGCATGGGTAAGTTAAAATTACAGTAAGCGTTGACTCATGGACGCGCGCACGGACAACGGCTGTGCACCCAAACGCGCGTGCACACCCCGGTGGTAAGTGCAGTACCAGGGTATGGGTAAGTTAAAATTACAGTGAGCGTTGACTCATGGACGCGCGCATGGACACCGCGCGTGCACTCCCCGGTGGTAAAGACGGTCTTTTGTCTTGATAAATCTCCTTACCCTCACACTGAGCACGTGCGGATTGTAAAATCTCCTTACCCTCACTACACAATGCGCTTCAGATTCATTGCTGGCTGGCTTCAATCCGCACGTGCGCAGTGTGAGGGTAAGTCACGTGGGGTAAGGGAATCTGACGAGTTAAGGTTTTCTGACAGAACACCGGCATTTCTGCCAGAGAGTGGCCAGATCCCCATCGGATCCCATTCTAATTACTATAATGGGATCCCTATTGGTTCCCATTATATTCTTTCCATGTCCGTTACTTTTTTCCATTTCATCCACCATGACGGCCCACATTGAGATTGACCCTTGACCTCTGTAGGGGCAGGAACACATAGAGAGTTTAAGAACCCCTCCACCTCCTCAGTGCTTTCCTGCCCCTACAGGGGCCAACACGTGGAGAGTTCCTCCTTCATGGAGGATGAAATAACCTTATCTTTCTTGCAGGTTCTCCAGCTGGCCTCCCGCGGCAGGGGCCAAGGCTGGCCAGCTAGGAGCATCGAGGACCCTCGTCTTGGCTTATGCCGAGGCCTGTGGTCCTCCCCATACCTTCAGACTTCCTTCCCTCTTTGTGGAAGCAGTTGAGGGTGCCGGCTTCTCAGCGCGCGCGGCGCTCGGCATCCTTTCCTTCTGGAGGACCCAGCTCTAGCGTCCGGCAGGGGGAGCAGGTGCGACGCATGGAGCGTCTCTATGGGCGGGCCGAGCGACGCACGCCTCTCTTAGTAGGCTAGTGCGGCGCAGGCCTACGCCGTCATGCAGGGCGCAGCTAAATGACGTCAGACGCCGGGAATTTTAAAAAAAGACCGCGGTTCCTTTCGGCACCTCACCTGTTACACCGCGATGTCTGAGACACCTGCTCCCCGCCAGGAAGGTCCTGATCCTTCTGCCTCCAGCACCGTGAGTCCCCTTCTGGGGGGTGTATATTTCAGTTTTTGTAAGCCTGAATTACTAATGCTGGGTTATCTGGTTGCTTCCTTCTGCAGGGCAGCAAGGAGTTAAAATCCAAAACAAAACCCTTAAAATGCTGTGCTTGTTCCAAGCGTCTCCCCGAAAATTATAAAAAGAGACTATGCAAACCTTGCACTTCGGAGATTTGGAAAGAGGAGCAACCAGATATACTCTCGGAGATGAAGTCTTTTATTTCTGACGAGATTAAGTCCTCTTTAGCCTCCTTATCTACCCCTCCCAGCAACCCCATCCCTTCTAAGAAGCGCAAAATATCCGTTATTTCTTCTTCTGAGGGTGAAGAGGTTGAAGTGGCCTCTGCCTCGTCCAGACAATTCCTAATGAGGAACCCTTGTCGGACGGAGAGATTCTGGAGGAGGATAAAAGATACTTTTTGTCCGCTAATGAAATGGAAGAGCTGCTCCGAGCAGTCAGGTCCACTATGGGCATTGAAGATATTCCTAAACCCCGTACGGTTCAGGATGAAATGTTTGGGGGCCTTAGAGCTAGGTCTCCTATTGTTTTCCCCATCAATGAAAATATAAAGGAAATGATATTAGAGGAATGGTCAGATCCAGAAAAGAGACTTGGCGTTCCTAAAGAATTCAGGAATAGGCTCTGCTTTGACCCGTCTGAAAGTAAAATATATAACCAGACGCCTAAGGTCGATTTGCAAGTATCCAAGGTAGCAAAAAAGACCGCCCTACCCTTTGAGGATTCCTCTCAGCTAGGTGATCCTATGGATAGAAAGGCAGATGGCCTCCTTAAGAAATCCTGGGAAGCGGCGATGTTTGGGGTAAAAACTAATATTTCCGCTACATCCGTTGCCAGAGCAATGTATATATGGCTTGGAGAACTGGACGAACATCTGAAAAACAAGACTCCAAGAGAAGAGATCAGGGAATCTCTCCCCCTTCTCCGCTCCGCTACGGCATTTTTGGCCGATGCGTCTGCAGAGTCCATCAGATTTTCCGCCAAGGATGCTGCCCTTTCTAATGCTGCCCGTCGGGCTTTATGGATGAAAGCCTGGTCCGGAGACAAGGCATCCAAGGCCAAGCTTTGTTCTATCCCCTTTTCAGGGGAATTTGTCTTCGGCCCCACTCTGGATAAAATCCTAGAGGGCGCAGCAGACAAGAAGAAGGGTTTTCCAGAGGACAAAGAACCAAAAAAGAAGCCCTTTCGGCAGTACCAGCCCCAGCAGAGATCCTACAGGGGGAAAGGGAAGTCTGGCCGATGGAGTTATCCAAAAGGGGGGAGAGGAAGAGGCTTTATCCTCAATCCCCAGAATAGGCAACCTAAGCAGCAATGACGCCAGGGTAGGGGGGCGACTGATGGGTTTTCTATCCTCCTGGAGTCAGGTAACTTCAAATCCCTGGGTGCTAAATATAATCTCCCAGGGTTACAGGATAGAGTTCACATCAGTCCCCCCAAGAAGATACTGCATTACACCTCAGAGCAGATCAGATCTCCCGAAAATCTGGCAGGGCGTCCAAGACCTCTTAGAGCTAGGGGTAATTCGAAAGGTTCCTATCCCAGAGGAAAGGAGAGGATTCTATTCCAGTCTTTTTTTAGTAAAAAAACCAGACCAATCCTTTCGCACGATAATAAACTTAAAACCCCTAAACAGGTCCATCTTATACAGGAGGTTCAGGATGGAGACCATCCCATCCACAATCCCTCTGATTCCAAAAGGGGCATTCATGTCGTCTATCGATCTGAAGGACGCTTACTACCACGTCCCCATCCATCATCTTTCCCAAAAGTATCTAAGATTCGCTCTAAGAGGACCAGACAGGTCGATACATCACTTCCAATATGTCGCCCTCCCTTTCGGTATCTCCTCGGCCCCCAGGGTCTTCACAAAGATCGTAGTAGAGATGGTGGCCTGCCTTCGTCAGCAAGGAATCACAATTATTCCTTATCTCGACGACTTTTTAATTCTGGGCAAGACAGAATCCGAGAACCTTCTGGCGACCCAAAGATTCTCGGAACTCTTAAAGAGCCTCGGATGGATTATAAATATAAAAAAATCCACCCTAACCCCGTCCATGAGAATAAAGTTCCTGGGTGTGGAATTAGATTCGTCCCGGCTGATGACCTTCCTCCCTCAGGACAAAGCTACTGCACTGACAGAGAAAGTCAGAACATTCCAGAAGGCTCGCAACTGCTCCATCAGAAAGGCCATGAGTCTCCTGGGAAGCCTAACCGCCTGCATCCCCTCGGTGGCATGGTGCCAAAGCCACACAAGAATAATCCAAAATTGGATCCTAACTATCTGGGACGGAAGACAGTTAAGTCTAGACAGGGTCTTTCGGATCCCTCAGTCTGTAAAAACAGACTTGGATTGGTGGAAGGTAAAAAGAAGACTGCTAGGAGGCCTTCAGTGGCGGAATCATCCCGTCATTCAGGTAATCACGGACGCAAGCCTCGGAGGCTGGGGAGCAAAGATAGGAGATCATCTTCTACAGGGTACCTGGCCCGCCGAGATAAGAGACAGATCCTCCAACTACCGAGAGCTTTACGCAGTCCTGGAAGCATTATTAAAAGGAGAGTGCCTTCTAAAAGGGCGACATCTAAGAGTAATGTCAGACAACACCACAACGGTGGCTTATCTGCGTCACCAGGGGGGAACAAGATCACGGCCTCTTGGCGAGATAGCAAAAAGAATTTTCTCCTGGGCAGAAGTAAACACTTTATCTCTGTCCGCCATCCACCTAAGGGGCTGCGAAAACACAGTAGCAGACTTTCTGAGCAGAGAGATAGTAGACCCAGGAGAATGGTCTCTGAACAGGAATATCTTCCAAAAGATCTCGGAAAGATGGGGCTGTCCAGAGGTAGACTTATTCGCCTCCAGAAAAAATGCGCAGGTAGACTGTTTTTGCTCCCTAAACCCAGGAGACAATCCATGGGCAATCGATGCTCTATCAATACAATGGAATTGGAGACTAGCCTACGCCTTTCCCCCAATACCACTACTACCTCGGGTCGTCCAGAAGCTCCTGGAGGAACCGACTACTCTCATCCTGATAGCCCCTCTATGGCCAAAGAGAAGTTGGTTCTCCACTCTAAGACAGCTTTCGCTGGAGGATCCGTGGGAGATTCCCTTCCAGAGGGACATTCTAGTCCAGGGCCCTCTTCTTCATCCAGACCCAGGCATGTTCAGGCTGTCAGCCTGGATCCTGAGAGCGAGACACTAAGAAGCAGAGGACTTTCGGAAAAGGTGATACGTACTCTGAGGGCAAGTAGAAAAAAGGTGACCTCCTCCATCTACCTCAAGATCTGGAAGAAATACTGTTCCTGGTTAGGAGTTGAGCGCCCAGACACCACCTCTCCTCCCATCAATAGAATTCTGGACTTTCTACAGTGCGGCCTTGAGTTAGGCCTTAGACCTAGTACTTTGAAGGTCCAAATTTCTGCCCTAAGCTCCTTCTATGACTGCAGCCTGGCCAACCACAGATGGATCAGGAGGTTCTTCAGAGCGGTTGCAAGGTTGAGACCCTCCCTGAGATCCAGAACTCCGACCTGGGATCTTAACACCGTACTAGAGGGCTTAACAAAACCTCCATTTGTACCTTCGTCGGAGATCTCTTTAAAACACCTTTCCCTTAAGACTGCCTTTCTGATCGCTATCACCTCAGCCAGACGCATCGGGGAGATCCAGGCTTTATCGTGTAGAGAGCCCTACCTCCAAATTAACAAGGATCACATCCGTCTAACTCTCGACCCAGGCTTTCTCCCTAAAGTAGTCTCTCCTTTCCATCTAGAGCAGGAGATCTTCCTACCCTCTATCCCTAGGTCCGAACATGCAGGGTCTAGTGATAGGTTACATCTCCTGGATGTTAGGGACATAGTTATCCGTTACCTGGATTCTACCAGAGATTTTAGGGTGGATGACAATCTCCTTATTCAGTTTTCAGGGAAGAATAAAGGAAAGAAGTTAGCCAGGTCTTCCATAGCTAGATGGATCAGATCCACTATTGAATGCTGCTACAAGATCCAGAACAAACCCAGTCCTGGTAATGTTAAAGCCCATTCTACTAGGGCCACGGCCTCTTCTTGGGCCGAGAAAGGAGGGGTCTCGCTGGACCAGATTTGTAAAGCCGCAACCTGGTCTAGCACTAATACTTTTGTAAGACACTATCGTCTTAATCTTCCGGACGCAAATGAAGCTCTTTTCGGCCGGAAGGTTCTACAGGCGATATCCCCACCCATTTAGTTATCTGATATGTCTCAATGTGGGCCGTCATGGTGGATGAAATGGAAAAACCGCAATTAGACTTACCGGTAATTCCGTTTCCTTGAATCCACCATGACGGCCCATACTATTCCCCTTCCCAAAAAAATAAATAAAAAAATATATATAAAATATATAAAAAAATAAATATAAAAAAAAAAGATTTTTTGGATTTATGTTGCATATACATGCAGGAGTTTAAGGGTATGGATCAATATCCTTTTACTTTTGTTCCACCTTTTCGGGTAATTGTAAAGCACTGAGGAGGTGGAGGGGTGGGGGGTTCTTAAACTCTCTATGTGTTCCTGCCCCTACAGAGGTCAAGGGTCAATCTCAATGTGGGGCGTCATGGTGGATTCAAGGAAACGGAATTACCGGTAAGTCTAATTGCGGTTTTTTTGCGGGCCGTATACGGAACCATTCATTTCAATGTGTCCACAAAAAAAACCTGAAGTTACTCTGTGTGCATTCCGTTTCCGTATGTCCGTATTTCCGTTCCGCTAAAGAATAGAACATGTCCTATTATTGTCCACATTACGGACAAGGATAGTACTGTTCTATCAGGTGCCAGCTATTCCGTTCCGCAAAATACGGAATGCATACAGACCTCATTCGTATTTTTGTGCATGAGCCCTTATGCAATGAATTCTGGCTGGCTGTCCTCTGCCGAAACAGCCTGATGGATTTCTGCTAACCTTTCAATACACACCTCAGCACACAGTAAACGGTACACGTCACTTATACGGTACATGACTTACTATGTTACAGGCTCAGCAGACAGTATCACAAATTATAAGATTAGATACATGTGTGATTTGATGTGCTTGCCTATTCAAGGTGTTTTTTACACTCTGGAGATGGTGAGAGAAGAGCCTGTGGATGGTTAGTGATGTGATTTAGAAACTGACTAGGTGTAGTGGGCGGAGCTCCTGCAGAATGATCAGTGTGGGGGCAGTTCCAGCCTATGACTCATCACTCTGCAGAGCAGCGGTGTAAAGAAGGAGCTCTGAATATAAACAGAGCTGCCAGGATAGTCTGATGCTCAGACAGGGAAAAACAAAGCACAGACATGAAAAACTGGTATTAAGGGTATATATATATATATATATATATATATATGCATGGTAAGCATAAAAAGATAATTTTGATTTTGGGACCAGACAACCTCTTTAAAATTGGTGGCAAAAGAAGATTTGTGCTTTGGAATGTGCAAGTCACAGTCCTAACCTTAAAGGGGTTCTCCTGGCTTTCAATATTGATAACCTATCCTCAGGATCTTGAGGATAGGTCATCAGTATTAAAAGCCCGGAGAACCACTTTAATCCTAGCGAGATCCTGTGGCATAACCTGAAGATGGCTGTGAATGCAAGGCATCCGAGCAATATTGATCAACTGATACACATCAAAACAGATGACTAGAACTAATTCCTCCGTAGCATTCTGCAAATGGTATATGCAACTGCAGGAAACATTTGGTGGAGGTGATAGCAGCTAATTTGGGATCTACAGGCAGGGGCAGACTGGGAACATAAAGTGGTCCTGAAAAAAACTAAAAGTCACCCCATGTTGTAGGTGGGTCTAAATGGTTATTCAATTAAAGGATTCACTTACCTTTTCTCCCTGCACTGTGTATGTTTACTCAATGTTTCAATAAAATACATAAATGTTACAACTGTTTGTGTTGTTAATTGGGACTTAGGTAACAATCAGACCACATTTTATTAGTAATCAAAGAAGAAATTCAGGTCATTCCAAAGGGTTAACTCGCTTTTTGCACCTGTATACATACAGTACTTGGTTCTAACATCTGACTGCTTGTCATTCTGATCCTCACCCATGACACCTGAGACCTGTAGTGTATATACTGGTTCTAACCCCTGGCATATATCTGACAGTGCTTCAGCCTCACTGTTGGGCGACATGCCTGATACCTGTAATGTTAATTTTGCACACACATCCATACACATTTTAGTCCATATCGTCCATTACAGTTGTTCAAACTAGCCATACACAGAGATGTCCCGAACTATTCGCCGGCGAACATCGCTTGTTCGCGTTCGCCGCGGTGGGCGAACATATGCGATGTTCGGTCCACCCCCTATACGTCATCATTGAGAAAATTTTGCCCCTGTACCTCACAGTCAGCAGACACATTCCAGCCAATCAGCATACCCTCCCACCCAGACCCTCCCACCTCCTATCAAAAAGCAAGGACAGCATCCATCTTAGATTCATTCTGAAGCTGCAGTATTAGTTAGTTAGAGCAGGGAGAGTGCTGCTGCTGCTGCTGCTAAATTAATAGGGAAATCGTTAGCTAGGCCAGTGTTCTGTGTCCACTCCAATCCTCAAAGACTCATCTGCTGTAAGGACAGCGTCCAGACAGCACCCCAAAAAGGGCTGGTACATCAGTCTGCTTTTTTTTATTTATATATATATATATATATAGATATATATATATATATATATATCTATATATATATATATAGAGAAAGTCCAATGGGAGCACCAACCTGAGAGTGGGTGCAAAGTCCAAGAGGGGGTTACGGCAATCCCCAACGGTATAAAAGAGAAAAAAGAGGACTGCACTCCAAATTGTGATGAAAATCCAAGCGTCCTCTCTTCTATGTGCTATTCCAGACATGTAATCAATCTCTAGTGCGATGATGTTACTGTAATGGTGAGGGATAACCCCTCTATGACCGCTTTTTCTGCCAGCAAATGGGCTACGGTTGTCGGCGGGGTTCATGGAGATGTCCCCCTCCGACATATACGGCCCCATGGTCCGGTATCCCTTCCGAGAGGTGGCTCCTGTAGGAGATCTCTACTGCGGCTCGCTACATACTTTCGATTTGTTCCGTTTTACAGTCACTGCTTTGAGTAAATATGTCTAGTTATCATCTATGTGATGAATGTGAACGGATCTATAGGGCAATTCTCCCTTAAGTAAAATGGCGTTAATAAGTGAAAACCTTGCAGAAAGCATGCGCACGATCGTCAAATTGTGACTCACACGATGATGTCATTCTGGGCATGCGCACTGAGGAGATCAAGACGCTCATGGAACATGACGGTATATGTGGGCTCCATGGCTTTCCTTGTTTTCATTTCTATGATCCTCATCCAATATGTTGTCACTATTTTATTATTCTAATTGGAATCAAGTTTTGTATATGTCTTGTTCTATATGAAGGGGATTGTATCCTATTATTATGGAACATATGACGCTAGTCACTCTGGAAATATGCACTTTATATTTGTATCATGTGTCTGTAATTTAAATTAATTGTAACCACACCCCGATGGGTGGGACACGTTTTGTAAATGCTTTAGAAGTCTTCACTTTCACTATCTCTATGCTTGAGGAAGGCTCGTATGAGCTGAAACGTCGCAAGATTTGCTATATTATGGGTGAATAAAACAGCTTGGATTTTCATCACAATTTGGAGTGCAGTCCTCTTTTTTCTCTTATATATATATATATATTTATATATATCTATATATATATATATATATGTATATATATATAGATAGATATATATATTGCAGTTGCCTGCCCGTGTGTGAGAGGCCACAGGCCCACAGACTGTACTGTGGCACAGTACTTTGCAGATAAAAAAGTCATTTAATTTTTTCTCTATAATATAATTGCAGTTGCCTGCCAGTGTGTGTCAGGCACACAGACTGTACTGTGCCCACTGCCCACCTGTCATATCGAGTGGCACAGTACCTTGCAGATAAAAAAGTCATAACATTTTTTATCTGTAATATAATTGCAGTTGCCTGCCAGTGTGTGTACAGTGGGCCTGACACACACTGGCAGGCAACCGCAATTATATTAAAGGGTAAAAATTAAATGATCTGCAAGGTACTGTGCCACCCGATATGAGTGGTGGACAGTGGGCACAGTACAGTCTGTGGGCCTAAAACTCACTGGCAGGCAACTGCAATTATATTACAGAGAAAAAATGTAATGACTTTTTTATCTGCAAGGTACTGTGCCACCCGATATGAGTGGTGGGCACTGGCAGTGGGCAAAGTACAGTCTGTGGGCCTGACACTCACTGGCGGGCAACTGCAATTATATTGCAGAGAAAAAATTAAATGACTTTTTTATCTGCAAGGTACTGTGCCACCCGATATGAGTGGTGGGCAGTGGGCACAGTACAGTCTGTGGGCCTAACACTCACTGGCGGGCAACTGCAATTATATTGCAGAGAAAAAATTTAATTACTTTTTTATCTGCAAGGTACTGTGCCACCCGATATGAGTGGTGGGCAGTGGGCACAGTACAGTCTGTGGGCCTGACACTCACTGGCAGGCAACTGCAATTATATTACAGAGAAAAAAAATGTATGACTTTTTTATCTGCTAGGTACTGTGTCACCCGATATGCATGGTGGGCAGTGGGCACAATACAGTCTATGGGCCTGACACTCACTGGCAGGCAACTGCAATTATATTACAGAGAAAAAATGTAATGACTTTTTTATCTGCAAGGTACTGTGCCACCCGTTATGAGTGGTGGGCACTGGCAGTGGGCACAGTACAGTCAGTGGGCCTGACACACACTGGCAGGCAACCACAATTATATTAAAGGGTAAAAATGTTATGACTTTTTTATCTGCAAGGTACTGTGCCACCCGATATGAGTGGTGGGCAGTGGGCACAGTACAGTCTGTGGGCCTGACACTCACTGGCAGGCAACTGCAATTATATTACAGAGAAAAAAATAAAATGACTTTTTTATCTGCAAGGTACTGTGCCACTCGATATAAGTGGTGGGCAGTGGGCACAGTACAGTCTGTGGGCCTGACACTCACTGGCAGGCAACTGCAATTATATTACAAAGAAAAAAAAATGTATAACTTTTTTATCTACAAGGTACTCTGCCACCTGGCACACACTGGCATGCAACCGCAATTAATCTTAAAGGCTAAAAATTAAATGACTTTTTTATCTGCAAGGTACTGTGCCACCCGATATGAGTGGTGGGCAGTGGGCACAGTACAGTCTGTGGGCCTGACACTCACTGGTAGGCAACAGCAATTATATTCCAGAGAAATCATTTAATGGCTTTTTTTTTATCTGCAAGGTACTGTGCCACCCAATATGGGTGGTGGGCACTGGCAGTGGGCACAGTACAGTCAGTGGGCCTGACACACACTGGCAGGCAACTGCAATTATATTACAGAGAAAAAAATTGAATTACTTTTTTATCTGCAAAAATCTCTCAAAAAATGTTCTTGCTCTCTAGCGCCACCCTGGCAGGCAGGACAAAACGGGAACTACAAGCAAACGGAAAACTTTCAATTTCCGCCTCAACCCTGCCAATGTTAACAGATGGAACATTTTTAAAGGATTTTTTCCTTTTTGTTTCTTTATTACTCCCAAAAAACTGCCTGAATCTCCTAGAGGGACAAACATTTGCCAAATGATTTATACCTCCACAACAAAAACAAACCTTCCCATGCGGGGTGAATCTTCTATTGTCAGAGGCAATCAACCCCAGCTGCATGGGCTCCTGCTCAGAAGGGGTTGACAGCGACTGAGACCCCTGCGCACTGAATGAGACCACTGCACTGTCCTGGGATTGAGTATGACAGGAAGGAGTGATCTCTCCTCTCTCTCTAAGATGCTTGTCGATACGAACGGCCCGAGACATGGTAGAGCCCAAGGAGGTAGGCCTCTCATGAAAGGCAAATGCATCTTTCGATCCCTCTGAAAGACCATGGCAAATTTGACTTCGGAGTGCAGCATCATTCCAACCAGTATCAGCTGCCCATCTCCGAAATTCTGAGCAGTATATCTCTGCGGATTGTTTACCCTGGCATAACAGACGTAGTCTAGCCTTAGCCAAAGCAATACGATCCGGATCATCATATATCTGACCCAGGGCTAAAAATAATTCATCCACTGAACGGAGGGGCCGTGCCACCACTGGCAGCGAAAAGGCCCACGACTGAGCGTTACACCTGAGCAGCGATATAATGATCCCCACCCTCCGTTCCTCATCACCAGAGGAATGAGGAAGTAGGCGAAAATGGAGTTTGCAAGCCTCTCTAAAATAAACAAAATTCTCAATACCCCCGGAGAACGTATCCGGGAGCAAGATCTTAGGCTCAGAACAAACTCCATGAACGCAAGCTGAACCGGTCACCTGAAACTGAGAAACAGTCTTACGGAGATCTGCTACCTCCAATGATAGACCCTGCATGTGTTCAGTCAAAAGTGAAACCGGATCCATGCTTGAGACAGTTTTGGCGGTTTATAATGTCACGGAAGGTGTACAGGAAACAAGACAACACAAAATGAATATACGACTCACTGGATCTAAAACTAAGGAAAAAAAAGGGAGACCCCTGCATTAGACCTGGCTCTCTCCCTGACTGCTCAGCCTATGCGAAAATCCCAATGGTAGATGATCGCATATCCTCGTACCTCGACCGTATAACACCTGAACACCCTATAATAGTGAGGGGACACGACCACCGGCTCCCTACACTAGATACGGAGGGAGTCAGGGTCACCTGGGATCCAGCAAACAGAAAAACACAAATGAATGCACAATACTTATCTTGTAGAAGACTGGGAAGTAGGATCAGCATGCACACACACTCCAGGAAGTAATATAAACCGCGCACTGATGCACTATGGGGAGAAATTTAAAGGGATGCAATCAGTACAACTACATGACAGCTGAGAGAGGCTAACGAGATGAGGAACTGAAAGCAAAACAAAGGAAGCTCAAGGAGGAGGTTCTGAAAGGCATCTGTCAGAGCTTCTCAGATGTCTGGTAGTGACAGCCTGACACACACTGGCAGGCAACTGCAATTATATTAACCACTTCATCCCCGCTAGCTGAAACCCCCTTCATGACCAGAGCACTTTTTACACTTCGGCACTACACTACTTTCACCGTTTATCGCTCGGTCATGCAACTTACCACCCAAATGAATTTTACCTCCTTTTCTTCTCGCTAATAGAGATTTCATTGGGTGGTATTTTATTGCTGCTGACATTTTTACTTTTTTTGTTATTAATCGAAATGTAACGATTGTTTTGCAAAAAAATGACATTTTTCACTTTCAGCTGTAAAATTTTGCAAAAAAAACGACATCCATATATAAATTTTTCGCTAAATTTATAGTTCTACATGTCTTTGATAAAAAAAAAATGTTTGGGCAAAAAAAGAAATTGTTTGGGTAAAAGTGATAGCGTTTACAAACTATGGTACAAAAATGTGAATTTCCGCTTTTTGAAGCATCTCTGACTTTCTGAGCACCTGTCATGATTCCTGAGGTTCTACAATGCCCAGACAGTAGAAAACCCCCACAAATGACCCCATTTCGGAAAGTAGACACCCTAAGGTATTCGCTGATGGGCATAGTGAGTTCATAGAACTTTTTATTTTTTGTCACAAGTTAGCGGAAAATGATGATGATTTTTTATTTTATTTTTTTCTTACAAAGTCTCATATTCCACTAACTTGCGACAAAAAATAAAAAATTCTAGGAACTCGCCATGCCCCTCACGGAATACCTTGGGGTGTCTTCTTTCTAAAATGGGGTCACTTGTGGGGTAGTTATACTGCCCTGGCAATTTAGGGGCCCAAATGTGTGAGAAGAACTTTCCAATCGAAATGTGTAAAAAATGACCGGTGAAATCTGAAAGGTGCACTTTGGAATATGGGCCCCTTTACCCACCTTGGCTGCAAAAAAGTGTCACACATCTGGTATCGCCGTACTCAGGAGAAGTTGGGGAATGTATTTTGGCATGCCATTTTACATATAACCATGCTGGGTGAGAGAAATATCTTGGCAAAAGACAACTTTTCCTATTTTTTTTATACAAAGTTGGCATTTGACCAAGATATTTTTCTCACCCAGCATGGGTATATGTAAAATGACACCCCAAAACACATTCCCCAACTTCTCCTGAGTACGGCGATACCAGATGTGTGACACTTTTTTGCAGCCAAGGTGGGCAAAGGGGCACATATTCCAAAGTGCACCTTTCGGATTTCGCAGGCCATTTTTTACACATTTTGATTGCAAGGTACTTCTTACACATTTGGGCCCCTAAATTGCCAGGGCAGTATAACTACGCCACAAGTGACCCCATTTTGGAAAGAAGACACCCCAAGGTATTCCGTGAGGGGCACGGCGAGTTCCTAGAATTTTTTATTTTTTGTCGAAAGTTAGTGGAATATGAGACTTTGTAAGGAAAAAAGAAAAAAAAAGAAAAATCATCATTTTCCGCTAACTTGTGACAAAAAATAAAAAATTCTAGGAACTCGCCGTGCCCCTCACGGAATACCTTGGGGTGTCTTCTTTCCAAAATGAGGTCACTTGTGGCGTAGTTATACTGCCCTGGCAATTTAGGGGCCCAAATGTGTAAGAAGTACCTTGCAATCAAAATGTGTAAAAAATGGCCTGCGAAATCCGAAAGGTGCACTTTGGAATATGTGCCCCTTTGCCCACCTTGGCTGCAAAAAAGTGTCACACATCTGGTATCGCCGTACTCAGGAGAAGTTGGGGAATGTATTTTGGCGTGCCATTTTACATATAACCATGCTGGGTGAGAGAAATATCTTGGCAAAAGATAACTTTTCCCATTTTTTTATACAAAGTTGGCATTTGACCAAGATATTTTTCTCACCCAGCATGGGTATATGTAAAATGACACCCCAAAACACATTCCCCAACTTCTCCTGAGTACGGCGATACCACATGTGTGACACTTTTTTGCAGCCTAGATGCGCAAAGGGGCCCAAATTCCTTTTAGGAGGGCATTTTTAGACATTTGGATCCCAGACTTCTTCTCACACTTTCGGGCCCCTAAAAAGCCAGGGCAGTATAAATATCCCACATGTGACCCCACTTTGGAAAGAAGACACCCCAAGGTATTCAATGAGGGGCCTGGCGAGTTCCTAGAATTTTTTATTTTTTTGCATAAGTTAGCGGATATTGATTTTTTTTGTTTTTTTCTCACAAAGTCTCATTTTCCGCTAACTTAGGACAAAAATTTCAATCTTTCATGGACTCAATATGTCCCTCACGGAATACCTTGGGGTGTCTTCTTTCCGAAATGGGGTCACATGTGGGGTATTTATACTGCCCTGGCTTTTTAGGGGCCCTAAAGCGTGAGAAGAAGTCTGGAATATAAATGTCTAAAAATGTTTACGCATTTGGATTCCGTGAGGGGTATGGTGAGTTCATGTGAGATTTTATTTTTTGACACAAGTTAGTGGAATATGAGACTTAGTAAGAAAAAAGAAAAACAAACAAAAAATTTCCGCTAACTTGTGCCAAAAAAAATGTCTGAATGGAGCCTTACCAGGGGGGTGATCAATGACAGGGGGGTGATCAATGACAGGGTGGTGATCACCCATATAGACTCCCTGATCACCCCCTGTCACTGATCACCCCCCCTGTAAGGCTCCATTCAGACGTCTGCATGATTTTTACGGATCCATGGATACATGGATCGGATCCACAAAACACATGCGGACGTCTGAATGGAGCGTTACAGGGGGGTTATCAATGACAGGGGGTGATCAGGGTGATCACCCCCCTGTCACTGATCACCCCCCCTGTAAGGCTCCATTCAGACATCCGCATGATTTTTACGGATCCATGGATCCATGGATCGGATCCACAAAACACATGCGGACGTCTGAATGGAGCCTTACAGGGGGGTGATCAATGATAGGGGGTGATCAGGGTGATCACCCCCCTGTCACTGATCACCCCCCCCTGTAAGGCTCCATTCAGACATCCGCATGATTTTTACGGATCCATGGATACATGGATCGGATCCACAAAACACATGCGGACGTCTGAATGGAGCCTTACAGGGGGGTTATCAATGACAGGGGGTGATCAGGGTGATCACCCCCCTGTCACTGATCACCCCCCCTGTAAGGCTCTATTCAGACGTCCGCATGATTTTTACGGATCCATGGATACATGGATCGGATCCACAAAACACATGCGGACGTCTGAATGGAGCCTTACAGGGGGGTTATCAATGACAGGGGGTGATCAGGGTGATCACCCCCCTGTCACTGATCACCCCCCCTTTAAGGCTCCATTCAGACGTCCGCATGATTTTTACGGATCCATGGATACATGGATCGGATCCACAAAACACATGCGGACGTCTGAATGGAGCCTTACAGGGGGGTGATCAATGACAGGGGGTGATCAGGGTGATCACCCGCCTGTCACTGATCACCCCCCCTGTAAGGCTCCATTCAGACATCCGCATGATTTTTACGGATCCATGTATCCATGGATCGGATCCGCAAAACACATGCGGACGTCTGAATGGAGCATTACAGGGGGTGATCAATGACAGGGGGGTGATCAGGGAGTGTATATGGGTGATCACCCGCCTGTCATTGATCACCCCCTGTAAGGCTCCATTCAGACGTCCGCATGTGTTTTGCGGATCCGATCCATGTATCCATGGATCCGTAAAAATCATGCGGACGTCTGAATGGAGCCTTACAGGGGGGTGATCAATGACAGGGGGTGATCAGGGAGTGTATATGGGTGATCACCCGCCTGTCATTGATCACCCCCCTGTAAGGCTCCATTCAGACGTCCGCATGTGTTTTGCGGATCCGATCCATGTATCCATGGATCCGTAAAAATCATGCGGACGTCTGAATGGAGCCTGACAGGGGGGTGATCAATGACAGGGGGGTGATCAATGACAGGGGGTGATCAGGGAGTGTATATGGGTGATCACCCGCCTGTCATTGATCACCCCCCTGTAAGGCTCCATTCAGACGTCCACATGTGTTTTGCGCAGGGCTGCCACCTCCGGACCGCACATCTGCGTTAGGCGGTCCGGAGGTGGTTAAAGCGTAAAAATGTAATTACCTTGCAGATAAAAATGTCATTCAATTTTTTCTCTGTAATATAATTGCAGTTACCCGCCAGTGAGTGTCAGGCCCACTGACTGTACAGTGCCCACTGCCAGTGCCCACCACTCATATCGGGTGGCACAGTACCTTGCAGATAAAAAAGTCATTACATTTTTTATCTGTTATATAATTGCAGTTGCCTGCCAGTGAGTGTCAGGCCCACAGACTGTATTGTGCCCACTGCCCACCACTCATATCGGTTGACACAGTACCTGGCAGATAAAAAAGTAATTTAATTTTTTCTCTGTAATATAATTGCAGTTGCCTGCCAGTGAGGCAGTGATCAGGGAGTGTATATGGGTGATCACCCGCCTGTCATTGATCACCCCCCTGTAAGGCTCCATTCAGACGTCCGCATGTGTTTTGCGGATCCGATCCATGTATCCATGGATCCGTAAAAATCATGCGGACGTTTGAATGGAGCCTGACAGGGGGGTGATCAATGACAGGGGGGTGATCAATGACAGGGGGTGATCAGGGAGTGTATATGGGTGATCACCCGCCTGTCATTGATCACCCCCCTGTAAGGCTCCATTCAGACGTCCGCATGTGTTTTGCGGAACCGATCCATGTATCCATGGATCCGTAAAAATCATGCGGACGTCTGAATGGAGCCTGACAGGGGGGTGATCAATGACAGGGGGGTGATCAATGACAGGGGGTGATCAGGGAGTGTATATGGGTGATCACCCGCCTGTCATTGATCACCCCCCTGTAAGGCTCCATTCAGACGTCCGCATGTGTTTTGCGGATCCGATCCATGTATCCATGGATCCGTAAAAATCATGCGGACGTCTGAATGGAGCCTGACAGGGGGGTGATCAATGACAGGGGGGTGATCAATGACAGGAGGTGATCAGGGAGTGTATATGGGTGATCACCCGTCTGTCATTGATCACCCCCCTGTAAGGCTCCATTCAGACGTCCGCATGTGTTTTGCGGATCCGATCCATGTATCCGTGGATCCGTAAAAATCATACGGACGTCTGAACGGAGCATGACAGGGGGGTGATCAATGACAGGGGGGTGATCAATGACAGGGGGGTGATCAGGGAGTTTATATGGGGTGATCATGGGTGATCAGGGGTTCATAAAGGGTTAATAAGTGACAGGGGGGGGGGGTGTAGTGTAGTGTAGTGTTTGGTGCGACTTTACTGACCTACCTGTGTCCTCTGGTGGTCGATCCTAACAAAAGGGACCACCAGAGGACCAGGTAGGAGGTATATTAGACACTGTTATGAAAACAGCGTCTAATATACCTGTTAGGGGTTAAAAAATTCCGATCTCCAGCCTGCCAGCGAGCGATCGCCGCTGGCAGGCTGGAGATCCACTCGCTTACCTTCCGTTCCTGTGAGCGCGCGCGCCTGTGTGCGCGCGTTCACAGGAAATCCCGGCCCTCGCGAGATGACGCATATATGCGTGACTCTGCGCAGAGCTGCCACCTCCGGACCGCACATCTGCGTTAGGCGGTCCGGAGGTGGTTAAAGAGTAAAAATGTAATTACCTTGCAGATAAAAATGTCATTCAATTTTTTCTCTGTAATATAATTGCAGTTACCCGCCAGTGAGTGTCAGGCCCACTGACTGTACAGTGCCCACTGCCAGTGCCCACCACTCATATCGGGTGGCACAGTACCTTGCAGATAAAAAAGTCATTACATTTTTTATCTGTTATATAATTGCAGTTGCCTGCCAGTGAGTGTCAGGCCCACAGACTGTATTGTGCCCACTGCCCACCACTCATATCGGTTGACACAGTACCTGGCAGATAAAAAAGTAATTTAATTTTTTCTCTGTAATATAATTGCAGTTGCCTGCCAGTGAGTGTCAGGCCCACAGACTGTACTGTGCCCACTGTCCACCACTCATATCGGGTGGCACAGTACCTTGCAGATAAAAAAGTCATTACATGTTTTCTCTGTAATATAATTGCAGTTGCCTGCCAGTGTATGTCAGGCCCACAGACTGTACTGTGCCCCCTTCTAGTGCCCACCACTCATATCGGGTGGCACAGTACCTTGCAGTTAAAAAAGTCATAACATTTTTTCTCTGTAATATAATTACAGTTGCCTGCCAGTGAGTTTTAGCCCACAGACTGTACTGTGCCCACTGTCCACCACTCATATCGGGTGGCACAGTACCTTGCAGATAAAAAAAGTAATACATTTTTTTTTCTGTCTGTAATATAATTGCAGTTTCCTGGCAGTGAGTGTCAGGCCCACAGACTGTACTGTGCCCACTTCCCACCACTCACATCGGGTGACACAGTACCTTGCAGATAAAAAAGTCATTAAATTTTTTCTCTGTAATATAATTGCAGTTGCCTGCCAGTGAGTATCAGGCCCACAGTCTGTACTGTGCCCACTGCCAACCAATTATATCGGGTGGCACAGTACCTTGCAGATAAAAAAGTCATTACATTTTTTTCTCTGTAATATAATTGCAGTTGCCTGCCAGTGAGTGTCAGGCCCACTGACTGTACTGTGCCCACCGCCCACCATTCTTATCGGGTGGCACAGTACCTTGCAGATAAAAAAGTCATTCAATTTTTTCTCTGTAATATAATTGCAGTTGCCTGCCAGTGAGTGTCAGGCCCACTGACTGTACTGTGCCCACTGCCCACCACTCATATCAGGTGGCACAGTACCTTGCAGATAAAAAAGTCATTAAATGTTTTCTCTGTAATATAATTGCAGTTGCCTGCCAGTGTATGTCAGGCCCACAGACTGTACTATGCCCACTGCCAGTGCCCACCACTCATATCGGGTGGCACAGTACCTTGCAGATAAAATAGTCATAATTTTTTTTCTCTGTAATATAATTGCAGTTGCCTGCCTGTGAGTTTTAGCCCACAGACTGTACTGTGCCCACTGTCCACCACTCATATCGGGTGGCACAGTACCTTGCAGATAAAAAAGTCATTACATTTTTACCCTTTAATATAATTGCGGTTGCCTGCCAGTGTGTGTCAGGCCCACTGACTGTACTGTGCCCATTGCCAGTGCCCACCACTTATATTGGGTGGCACAGTACCTTGCAGATAAAAAAGTAATTTAATTTTTTCTCTGTAATATAATTGCAGTTTCCTGCCAGTGAGTGTCAGGCCCACAGACTGTACTTGTCATGGAACCATGAACCAGACGTACAACAAGAGATAAGTGGAAAATAAGAAGGTTTTATTGAAGAGCAAGCCGTAAGCAAAGTCCGAACGGATGGCTAAACCGAAGCAGGGTCTTGCGGAGACAGAGGTCAGGAACCAGAAGGGTAGTCAGACGAAGCCAGGAACAGGAACCAACGGGGTAGTCAGACGAAGCCGGAATCAGGAACCAACGGGGTAGTCAGACGAAGCCGGAATCAGGAACCAACGGGGTAGTCAGACGAGGCCAGGATCAGGAACCAGAAGCAGCAGCAGTCTTGGAAGCATGTGAACACAGGAGGACCAAGCAAGGAACTGAAGCCACAGACCTCCTATATATATGAGCTGGGCATCCAGCTCCTCCCAGTGGGAAGGAGGAGCCGCAGGGTGGGAGGCTACAAGAAAACCCAGAAACCAAGATGGCCGCCAGCACATGTCAAACGAAGGGAACAGCAAGGAGGTAAGACCATGACAGTACTGTGCCCACTGCCCACCACTCATATCGGGTGACACAGTACCTTGCAGATAAAAAAAGTCATAAAATTTTTTCTCTGTAATATAATTGCAGTTGCTTGCCAGTGAGTGTCAGGCCCACAGACTGTACTGTGCCCACTGCCCACCACTCATATCGGGTGGCACGGTACCTTGCAGATAAAAAAGTAATTATATTTTTTCTCTGTAATATAATTGCAGTTGCCTGCCAGTGAGTGTCAGGCCCACAGACTGTACTGTGCCCACTGCCCACCACTCATATCGGGTGGCACAGTACCTTGCAGATAAAAAAGTCATTACATGTTTTCTCTGTAATATAATTGCAGTTGCCTGCCAGTGAGTGTCAGGCCCACAGACTGTATTGTGCCCACTGCCCACCACTCATATCGGGTGACACAGTACCTTGCAGATAAAAAAGTCATTACATTTTTTCTCTGTAATATAATTGCAGTTGCCTGCCTGTGAGTGTCAGCCCCACAGACTGTGCTGTGCCCACTGCCCACCACTCACATCGGATGGCACAGTACCTTGCAGATAAAAAAGTCATTTAATTTTTTCTCTGCAATATAATTGCAGTTGCCTGCCAGTGAGTGTCAGGCCCACAGACTGTACTGTGCCCACTGCCCACCACTCATATTGGGTGGCACAGTACCTTGCAGATAAAAAAGTTATTACATTTTTTCTCTGTAATATAATTGCAGTTGCCTGCCAGTGAGTGTCAGGCCCACAGACTGTACTGTGCCCACTGCCCACCACTCATATCGGGTGGCACAGTACCTTGCAGATAAAAAAGTAATTAAATTTTTTATCTGTAATATATTTGCAGTTGCCTGCCAGTGAGTGTCAGGCCCACAGACTGTACTGTGCCCACTGCCCACCACTCATATCGGGTGGCACTGTACCTTGCAGATAAAAAAGTCATTACATTTTTTCTCTGTAATATAATTGCAGTTGCCTGCCAGTGTGTGTCAGGCCCACAGACTGTACTGTGCCCACTGCCCACCACTCATATAGGGTGGCACAGTACCTTGCACACATAGTACCACTAATCCCCCCAAAAAATTACAGGCAGAGGCAGACCACCCCGCAGGGGCCGTCATGGTGCTGTGATTTTCTTTTGCCCTAGAATAATGCCCAGTGTTCAGAGGCCACGTACCCTGAGCTCGAAAAATTCTGAGGACGTAGTTGACTGGCTTACACAGGACACCCAATCTTCTACAGGTTCTGCTCGGAACCTTGACGCACCATCCTCCTCCAGCTCAGCTTCGGGCACCTCTCAAGTTACCACTCGCCCGCCCGCCGCCACCAGCAACACTAGCACCACAGCCGCTTCACTTGACCTGTCAGAGAAGTTATTTACACATCAGTTGGAAGAAATGAGTGATGCGCAACCATTATTGCCAGAGGATGTAGATAACAGGGATATGTCTCAGTCAGGCAGCATTACACAAATGGACGTACGGTGTGATGATGATGATGTTGTACCCGCTGCTGCTTCCTTTGCTGAGTTGTCAGATACAAGTGAAGCGGTTGATGATGACGATGTGTCCGTGGATGTCACGTGGCTGCCCGCTCGAAGAGAAGAAGGTAACAGGTGGAATGTTCAGATGGGGAGACAGAGAGGAGGAGGAGACAAGTTGGAAGCAGGGGGAGGTCGTCGCAAGGAGCTAGTGGCACAGTCAGGCAGCATGTATCGGCACCTGGGGTCAGCCAGACAGCACGCCAATCAACGCATGCTGTTGCCACCACCAGAGTGCCATCATTGCAAAGCTCAGCAGTGTGGCATTTTTTGTGTGTGTCTGCCTCTGATAACAGCGATGCCATTTGCAACCTGTGCCAAAAGAAACTGAGTCGTGGGAAGTCCAACACCCACCTAGGTACAACTGCTTTGCAAAGGCACATGATTTCACATCACAAACGCCTATGGGATCAACACATAATGAGTACAAGTAGCATACAAACTCAAAGCCACCATCCTCATCCTGGTCCAGCATCTTCAGCCACGTCAACCACTGCTGTCCTCCTTGCCCCCTCTCAACCACTAGCCACTCCGCCTCTCACCTTCAGCAGTTCCTGCTCATCTGCCCTCAGTCAGGTGTCTGTCAAGGAAATGTTTGAGCGTAAGAATCCAATGTCACAGAGTCACCCCCTTGCCCGGCGTCTGACAGCTGGCTTGTCGGAACTCTTAGCTTAATTTGTAGCTATTGGGACACCGCAGTGGAATGTACCCGGCCGAATTTTTTTTCCACAAAAGGCAATCCCCAACCTGTACTCTATTGTGGAAAAGGAAGTCATGGCATGTCTGGCACACAGTGTTGGGGCAAGGGTCCATCTGACCACTGATACCTGGTCTGCAAATTACGGTCAGGGCAGGTATATCACGTACACTGCGCATTTGGTAAACCTGCTGACGGCTGCCAAGCATGGAATGTGTGGCTCTGCAGAGGAGTTGGTGACACCTCCACGACTTGCAGGTAGGCCTGCTGCCACCTCCTCTACTCCTCCTACTCCATCCTCTTCGCTAACCTCCTCGGCTGAGTCCTCTCTTGCTGCTTCATCTTGCTCCACATCAACTGCACCCCCCAGCTCCCTAGGGGCTATTCCACATCCCGGATACGACAGTGTCACGCCGTCTTGGGTTTGACTTGCTTGAAAGCAGAGAGTCACACCGGACCAGCACTTTTGTCCGCCCTGAAGGCACAGGTGGATCAGTGGCTAACCCCGCACCAACTGGAGATCGGCAAAGTGGTGTGTGACAACGGAAGCAATTTGTTGGCGGCATTGAATTTGGGCAAGTTGACACATGTGCTGTGCATGGCACATGTGTTGAATCTGATTGTACAACGCTTTGTGCACAAGTACCCAGGCTTACAGGACATCCTCAAGCAGGACAGGAAAGTGTGTGACCATTTCAGGCGTTCCTACACGGCCATGGCGCAATTTTCCGATATTCAGCGACGAAACAACATGCCAGTAAGGCGCTTGATTTGCGACAGCCTGACACGTTAGAATTCAACACTCCTAATGTTCGACCGCCTGCTCCAACAAGAAAAAGCCGTCAACGGGTATTTGTATGACCGGGGTGCTAGGACAGCCTCTGCGGAGCTGGGTATCTTTTGCCACGTTACTGGACACTCTTTTTGTCACCTTTTGAGGAGGTGACAAACCTAGTCAGTCGCACCGAAGGCACCATCAGCGACATCATCCCATTTGTTTTCTTCCTGGAGCCTGCCCTGGGAAGAGTGCTGGATCAGGCCATGGATGAGCAAGAAGAGGAAGAGGAAGAGTTGTGGTCACCATCACCACCAGAAACAGCCTTATCATCATCGCTCGCTGGACCTGCAGCAACGCTGGAAGAGGAGTATGAGGAAGAGGAGTCAGAGGAGGAATGTGGCTTTGAGGAGGAGGAAGACTAACCACAGCAGGCATCCCATGATGCTCATTGTCACCTATCTGGTACGCGTGGTGTTGTACGTGGCTGGGGGGAAGAACAGACCTTCAATGAGATCAGTGAGGATGAGGAACGGGACATGAGTAGCTCGGCATCCAACCTTGTGCAAATGGGGTCTTTCATGCTGTCATGCCTGTTGAGGGACCCTCGTATAAAAAGGCTGAAGGAGAACGACCTGTACTGGGTGGCCATGCTACTAGACCCCCGGTATAGGCAGAAAGTGGCTGAAATGTTACCGAATTACCGGAAGTCGGAAAGGATGCAGCACTTCCAAAACAAGTTAAAAAGTATGCTTTACACAGCGTATAAGGGTGATGTCACAGCACAATGGGAATCTAACAGGGGAAGAGGTGAAAGTAATCCTCCTCCTACCACGACCATGCCGGCAAGGATAGGACGCTTTGCAACGTGTTGTTGATGGAGGACATGCAGAGCTTTTTAAGTCCTACACATCGCCACAGCCCTTCGGGGTCCACCCTCAGAGAATGACTCGACCGACAGGTAGCAGACTACCTCGTCTTAACTGCAGATATCGACACTCTGAGGAGAGATGAACCCCTTGACTACTGGGTGTGCAGGCTTGACCTGTGGCTTGAGCTATCCCAATTTGCGATAGAACTTCTGGCCTGCCCCGCTTCAAGTGTCCTGTCAGAAAGGACCTTCAGCGCAGCATGAGGTATTGTCACTGAGAAGAGAAGTCGCCTAGGTCAAAAAAGTCTAGATTACCTCACCTTTATTAAGATGAATGAGGCATGGATCCCGAAAGGAATGACAGTGGGGGATGCATTTGACTAAAAAAGGCCCGATTAGATGCCTTGGGCTAAAAATGGTCCACACGCTGCTGTATTTAATCTCTGCATGCCGGATGACTTGCGTGACTTCTCCGCCACCAACTAGGGTTCAAGCCGCAATATTTTAGTGCACTTTCTGCCTGGAAAACATAAATTTTTCAGCGGCTGCAACAATACCTAATTTTTCAGGCATGTGTACATGCCTAATTTTTCTGGCCTCTGGTGCTGCACTGTGGCTGCAAAAACAAAACAAAAAAAGGCACATGCATGTGTCAATTCCCCTTCGTGATTGTTACCTTGTTGTGGTGAAGGGGCTTGCGTATCACAATGAAGCAATCACCTCTATGAGTGTGTTAGCAATGTTGGCACACCCCAGATGATAAGGTCGTTGCTTCATTGTGAACAGACCAAAAGCGATCGGCTGGATAATTTTGCATAGAAAAAGCATTAATTTTCTTTGTGATCATCTAAGGTGATCATTAAAGCCTACTAGGCCAACAATGGGCCCACACTGCAGAATCATTGTTTTCTGGGTCACTTAACTGTCACTGAACTACCTCAGCACGACCATAGGCTTTGAAAAACTGCCATTGCCTGCAAACGTGCGCACAAGCACAGTCATCACTACACCAAGATTGACGCATAGAGGAATAGAATTTATGTCATGAGTGTCTCAACTATTGACAACTCTTTGCGGTTGTCTAAAATCTATTCGATACACGTCCCCTGATAGGGGACGTAACAGGGATTAAACTGATAAGAATAGTACTACTTAACACACCACTCATATAGGGTGGCACAGAACACTGCACGGCGCACGCGCAGTGCCCCAAATTGGAAGTAGGAGGACCGACCAACCATCTTTTTCCATCTCCTGGTTCCTAAAATCTATTCCATACACCGGCCCCTGACGTAACAGGGATTAAACTGTAAGGAATAGTACTACTTAACACACCACTCATATAGGGTGGCACAGTACGTTGCATGGCGCACGGGCAGTGCCCCAAATTGGAAGTAGGAGGACCGACCAACCATCTTTTTCCATCTCCCGGTTCCTAAAATCTATTCCATACACCGGCCCCTGATGGGGGACAAAACAGAGATTAACCACTTCAACCCCTCTAGCTGAAACACCCTTAATGACCAGGCCACTTTTTACACTTCTGCACTACACTACTCTTACCGTTTATTGCTCGGTCATGCAACTTACCACCCAAATGAATTTTACCTCCTTTTCTTCTCACTAATAGAGCTTTCATTTGGTGGTATTTCATTGCTGCTGACATTTTAACTTTTTTTGTTATTAATCGAAATTTTACGATTTTTTTTGCAAAGAAATGACATTTTTCACTTTCAGTTGTAAAATTTTGCAAAAAACCCGACATCCATATATAAATTTTTCGCTAAATTTATTGTTCTACATGTCTTTGATAAAAAAAAAATGTTTGGGCCAAATAAATAAAAAATGGTTTGGGTAAAAGTTATAGCGTTTACAAACGTTTGACAAAAATGTAAATTTCCGCTTTTTGAAGCAGCTCTGACTTTCTGAGCACCTGTCATGTTTCCTGAGGTTCTACAATGCCCAGACAGTACAAACACCCCACAAATTACCCCATTTCGGAAAGTAGACACCCTAAGGTATTCGCTGATGGGCATAGTGAGTTCATAGAACTTTTTATTTTTTGTCACAAGTTAGCGGAATATGATGATTTTTTTTTTTTTTCTTACAAAGTCTCATATTCCACTAACTTGTGACAAAAAATAAAAACTTCCATGAACTCACTATGCCCATCACAAAATACCTTGGGGTGTCTTCTTTCCAAAATGGGGTCACTTGTGGGGTAGTTATACTGCCCTGGCATTTTAGGGGCCCAGATGCGTGAGAAGAAGTTTGAAATCAAAATCTGTAAAAAATGAACGGTGAAATCCGAAAGGTGCTCTTTGGAATGTGTGCCCCTTTGCCCACCTAGGCTGCAAAAAAGTGTCACACATCTGGTATCGCCGTACTCAGGAGAAGTTGGGGAATGTGTTTTGGGGTGTCATTTTACATATACCCATGCTGGGTGAGAGAAATATCTTGGCAAAAGACAACATTTCCCATTTTTTTATACAAAGTTGGCATTTGACCAAGATATTTATCTCACCCAGCATGGGTATATGTAAAATGACACCCCAAAACACATTCCCCAACTTCTCCTGAGTACGGCGATACCACATGTGTGACACTTTTTTGCAGCCAAGGTGGGCAAAGGGGCCCACATTCCAAAGAGCACCTTTAGGATTTCACAGGCCATTTTTTTTACACATTTTGATTGCAAACTACTTCTCATGCATATGGGCCCCTAAAATGCCAGGGCAGTATAACTACCCCACAAGTGACCCCATTTTGGAAAGAAGACACCCCACGGTATTCCATTATTTATTTTTTTGTCACAAGTTAGTGGAATATGAGACTTTGTAAGAAAAAAAATAAAATTAAAAATCATCATTTTCCGCTAACTTGTGACAAGAAATAAAAAATTCTAGGAACTCGCCATGCCCCTCACGGAATACCTTGGGGTGTCTTCTTTCCAAAATGGGGTCACTTGTGGGGTAGTTATACTGCCCTGGCATTCTAGGGGCCCTAATGTGTGGTAAGTAGTTTGAAATCAAAATGTGTAAAAAATGACCTGTGAAATCCTACAGGTGCTCTTTGGAATGTGGGCCCCTTTGCCCACCTAGGCGGCAAAAAAGTGTCACACATCTGGTATCGCCGTACTCAGGAGAAGTTGGGGAATGTGTTTTGGGGTGTCATTTTACATATACCCATGCTGGGTGAGAGAAATATCTTGGCAAAAGACAACTTTTCCCATTTTTTTATACAAAGTTGGCACTTGACCAAGATATTTCTCTCACCCAGCATGGGTATATGTAAAATGACACCCCAAAACACATTCCCCAACTTCTTCTGAGTACAGCGATACCACATGTGTGACACTTTTTTGCAGCCTAGATGCGCAAAGCGGCCCAAATTCCTTTTAGGAGGGCATTTTTAGACATTTGGATCCCAGACTTCTTCTCACGCTTTAGGGCCCCTAAAAAGCCAGGGCAGTATAAATACCCCACATGTGACCCCATTTTGGAAAGAAGACACCCCAAGGTATTCAATGAGGGGCATGGCGAGTTCATAGAAATTTCTTTTTTTTGGCACAAGTTAGCGGAAATTGATATATTTTTTTCTCTCACAAAGTCTCCCTTCCCGCTAACTTGGGACAAAAATTTAAATCTTTCATGGACTCAATATGCCCCTCACGGAATACCTTGGGGTGTCTTCTTTCCGAAATGGGGTCACATGTGGGGTATTTATACTGCCCTGGCATTTTAGGGGCCCTAAAGCTTGAGAAGAAGTCTGGAATATAAATGTCTAAAAAATTTGACGCATTTGGATTCCGTGAGGGGTATGGTGAGTTCATGTAAGATTTTATTTTTTGACACAAGTTATTGGAATATGAGACTTTGTAAGAAAAAAATAAATAAAAATTTCCGCTAAGGGCCCTTTCACACTTGCGTTGTCTGGATCCGGCATAGAGTTCCGTCGTCGGGGCTCTATGCCGGAAGAATCCTGATCAGGATTATCCTAATGCATTCTGAATGGAGAGAAATCCGTTCAGGATGCATCAGGATGTTTTCAGTTCCGGAACGGAACGTTTTTTAGCTGGATAAAATACCGCAGCATGCGGCGCTTTTTGATCCGGCCAAAAATCCTGAACACTGGCCGCAAGGCCGGATCCGGAATTAATGCCCATTAAAAGGCATTGATCCGGCCTTAAGCTAAACGTCGTTTCGGCGCATTGCCGGACCCGACGTTTAGCTTTTTCTGAATGGTTACCATGGCTGCAAGGACGCTAAAGTCCTGGCAGCCATGGTAAAGTGTAGCGGGGAGCAGCATACTTACCATCCGTGCGGCTCCCGGGGCGCTCCAGAGTGACGTCAGGGCGCCCCAAGCGCATGGATCACGTGATCATATGGAACACGTCATCCATGCGCACGGGGCGCTCTGACGTCATTCTGGAGCACCCCGGGAGCCACACGGACTGTAAGTATACCGCTCCCCCGCTCCCCGCTCCTACTATGGCAACCAGGACTTTAATAGCGTCCTTGGTGCCATAGTAACACTGAACGCATTTTGAAGACGGATCCGTCTTCAAATGCTTTCAGTACACTTGCGTTTTTCCGGATCCGGCGTGTAATTCCGGCAAGTGGAGTACACGCCGGATCCGGACAACGCAAGTGTGAAAGGGCCCTAACTTGGGCCAAAAAAATGTCTGAATGGAGCCTTACAGGGGGGTGATCAATGACAGGGGGTGATCAGGGAGTGTATATGGGGTGATCACCCCCCTGTCATTGATCACCCCCCTCTAAGGCTCCAATCAGACGTCCATATGTGTTTTGTGGATCCGATCCATGGATGCGTGGATCCGTAAAACACATACGGACGTCTGAATGGAGCCTTACAGGGGGGTGATCAATGACAGGAGGGTGATCAATGACAGGAAGGTGATCAGGGAGTCTATATGGGGTGATCACCCCCTTGTCATTGATCACCCCCCTGTAAGGCTCCATTTAGACGTCCGTATGTGTTTTGCGTATCCGATCCATGTATCCGTGGATCTGTAAAAATCATACGGACGTCTGAATGGAGCCTTACAGGGGGGTGATCAATGACAGGGGGGTGATCAGGGAGTCTATATGGGGTGATCACCATCTTGTCATTGATCACCCCCCTGTAAGGCTCCATTCAGACGTCCGTATGTGTTTTGCGGATCCGATCCATGTATCCGTGGATCCGTAAAAGTCATACAGACGTCTGAATGGAGCCTTACAGGGGGGTGATCAATGACAGGGGGGTGATCAATGACAGGGGGGTGATCAGGGAGTCTATATGGGTGATCACCCCCCTGTAAGGCTCCATTCAGACGTCCGTATGTGTTTTGCGGATCCGATCCATGTATCCGTAGATCTGTAAAAATCATACAGACGTCTGAATGGAGCCTTACAGGGGGGTGATCAATAACAGGGGGGTGATCAATGACAGGGGGGTGATCAGGGAGTCTATATGGGTGATCACCCCCCTGAAATTGATCACCCCCCTGTAAGGCTCCATTCAGACGTCCATATGTGTTTTGCGGATCCGATCCATGTATCCGTGGATCCGTAAAAATCATACGGACGTCTGAATGGAGCCTTACAGGGGGGTGATCAATGACAGGGGGGTGATCAATGACAGGGGGTGATCAGGGAGTGTATATGGGCGATCACCCGCCTGTCATTGATCACCCCCCTGTAAGGCTCCATTCAGACGTCCGCATGTGTTTTGCGGAACCGATCCATGTATCCATGGATCCGTAAAAATCATACGGACGTCTGAACGGAGCATGACAGGGGGGTGATCAATTACAGGGGGGTGATCAATGACAGGGGGGTGATCAATGACAGGGGGGTGATCAGGGAGTCTATATGGGTGATCACCCCCCTGTCATTGATCACCCCCCTGTAAGGCTCTATTCAGACGTCCGTATGTGTTTTGCGGATCCGATCCATGTATCCGTGGATCCGTAAAAATCATACGGACGACGTCTGAATGGAGCCTTACAGGGGGATGATCAATGACAGGGGGGTGATCAATGACAGGGGGGTGATCAGGGAGTCTATATGGGGTGATCATGGGTGATCAGGGGTTCATAAGGGGTTAATAAGTGACAGGAGGGAGTGTAGTGTAGTGGTGTTTGGTGGTACTTTACACAGCTACCTGTGTCCTCTGGTGGTCGATCCAAACAAAAGGGACCACCAGAGGACCGGGTAGCAGGTATATTAGACGCTGTTATCAAAACAGCGTCTAATATACCTGTTAGGGGTTAAAAAAATCGCATCTCCAGCCTGCCAGCGAACGATCGCCGCTGGCAGGCTGGAGATCCACTCGCTTACCTTCCATTCCTGTGAACGCGCTCGCCTGTGCGCGCGTTCACAGGAAATTTCGCCTCTCGCGAGATGACGCACGGATACGTCCAGAAGGAATAAATCAACCGCCTCCCGGACGCATCCGTGCGTTACATGGTCGGGAGCCGGTTAAGCTAGTAAGAACAGTTGTTTTTTAATAAAAAAAAAAAAGAGGACAGCCTCTGCAGAGCTGGGTATTTTTGGGCCGTGTTACTGAATGCTCATGCACAATGGCTGTAGCCTCATGCGTCCTTTTGCGGAGGTGACAAACCTGGTCAGTCAAACCCAAGGCAACATCATCGACCTCATCCCATATGCCTTTTTTTTTTTTTTTGGAGCGTGCCCTGCGAAGAGTGCTGGATCAGGCCGTAGATGAGCACGAAGAGGAAGAGTTGTGGTCACCATCACCACCAGAAGCAGCCTTGTCGTCGTCGATTGCTGGACCTGGAGCAAAGCAGAGAGAGGAGTCTGAAGAAGAGGAGTCAGAGGAGGAAGGTGGCTTTGAGGAGTTGGAAGACCAACCACAACAGGCGTCCCAGGGGGCTTGTTGTTACCTTTCGGGGACCCTTGGTGTTGTACGTGGCTGGGTGGAGGAAGAGACCTTCAATGACGTCAGTGAGGACAAGGAACGGGAAATGGCTAGCTTGGTATCCAACCTTGTGCAAATGGGAAGTTTGCGGTTGTGCAAATGGACTGTCTGTGGTTGTTTGCGGTGCGTTAAACGGGAAGTTTTGTCTGTCAGAGTTTGGTCTGTCACTGTGAGTCCGGCATAACCCTTACACTACCTGATTGATACAACATCATACCTGTTCGTATACACACACTGGATGTTTTAAAGCACGTTATTCCAAACAATTTAGGAATGTTAGGTGATTTATGCCCTTTATGGATTAAAACCCGACTCTGCGTCAACTACGTAATTTTCCATGGGAATTTTGCCATGGATCCCCCTCCGGCATGTAACAGTCCAGGTGTTAGTCCCCTTGAAGCAACTTTTCCATCACTATTGTGGCCAGAAAGAGTCCCTGTGGGTTTTAAAATTCGCCTGCCTATTGAAGTCTATGGCGGTTCGCCCGTTCGCGAACATTTGTGGAAATCCGTGTTTGCCGTTCACGAATAGAAAATTTTATGTACGCGACATCTCTAGCCATCCATATTGAATGAAACCAGGCGATGGACAAAAGATCTTTCTGTTAGAAAGGTACATGATGTAAGTTGCAGTGAATGTTATCTTCTTACTATTGACTGTATTTGTGAGTTATAACCTCTCTTCTGATCCTTAGCTGTGTCATGTGACCAACACTTTGCATCTCCAACTGACACAGGATGAAAAGCTAGTTACTTCTCTATTCATCCCTATAAGAATGACATTGAGGCTTCCATAGGAATACATAGAGAAACTGTCAAGGTCCCTCCTATGACAGAGGTTAGAAGATCTGAGAGACTGGCTGTGCGTTAGGTTATCTGACAGCCTCTCTGTTTTCACTTGTTGCAGTGTTGTTGTTGGTAATAACCACACCTCTTGTTGCAGGTGTAGCTTGTGGTCATTACTGCTCCTCTAGTCTGGACTCACACTTCATAACAGGCTGTTGATATTATCTGTCTGGAGTTGGAAGAGCTGGTGTGTGGTCCTCATCTGAGTTCCTGCTCATCCATTTTCTATTGAAGATAAGTGTACTTCCCTTTGTATTTTGTTGTTCCCATTTGCTTGTTGTTTACTAAGCCTCAGGAAGACGCTGATTCGTTCATCTGGGAAGAAACTAGTAGTCTCAGACCCTGTCACTACTGCTAGAGATATTCAGGGTTACTAGGGCCTAGGTTTATGGTATATGAATATTCCCACCTTCAGGGTCTATTCATACTGACAGGAGTCAGGGCTAGGTTTAGGGTTTCCTAGGTGGTGACTGTTACTCTTTCCCTAGCCGAGAGGCCTAGTTTCTGGTCATTTTCCTTCTGTTTTCATTCTATGTACCTCCCCTCCACCTACATTGTGACTTTATCAACCACCGAAAAACCATTTTTTTGTGTCAGTGCAGCGATGGATACTTTTTTTGCACTTGTCGAAAAACTGCAGGGGCTGTCTTTGGCGGTAGCTGACCTCCGCACGACCATCTCACAGATCAGGAAACCACAGGCGGCTTGTTCCGGCAGCGGGAACCAGGCCTGTCCTGAACCTTAGGTCGCTCTCCCGGATAGATTTTCTGGAGAAAGTGACAATTTTATTCGGTTCAGGGAGTTGTGAAAATTATATTTCAACCCCTGAGGGACGCATGACGTACCGGTACGGCATGTTTCCCGAGTCCTTAAGGACCCATGACGTACCGGTTTAAAACGGGATTGCGGCAATGCGGGGGTTAATTGGAACAGGATGCCCACTGAAATCATTCAGTGGGTATCCTGTCACAACGCCGGGGGGGGGGGGGGGGTCATATGACCCCCCATATCGGCGATCGCAGCAAACCGCAGGTCAATTTAGACCGGTTTGCAGCGCTTTCTGCAGTTTCTGATCCCTGCGGTCAGAAACTTTAAAATGCCCAGATTAAAAAAAATTTCACCCCCCCTGCACCTCTGAATGATTTTATGCCGGTGGGTAGTGCAGGGGGGGGGTTGCAGGCAGTGCGGGCGGTGCGGGAGGCAGGCGGTGCGGCAGACGGGATCGCGATCCCCCGCCCGCCTCCTCTTGAATATTCATTAGTGTCCAGTGGTTATACCAGAGTGTCAGCACATTGCTGACACTCTGGTATAAA
The DNA here is from genome assembly GCF_014858855.1 of Bufo gargarizans. Classification (NCBI taxonomy): domain Eukaryota; kingdom Metazoa; phylum Chordata; class Amphibia; order Anura; family Bufonidae; genus Bufo; species Bufo gargarizans. The sequence goes on along the minus strand of NW_025334170.1, from coordinate 1,298,516 downwards.
TGGCTGACATCTGTGCTGCGATGTCAGCCGTTTAACCCTTTTCATACCGCGGTCCGTACGGACCCCTGTATGGAAAGGGTTAACAGTCAGGGAGCCCAGAGGTGCCCCCCTCCTTCCCCTTCCCCGTCTGCTCAGTTGTGGCAGACAGGGAAGGTTCCCATGGCAACAGGACGCCTTCCCTGCATTGTGACAGGATGCTCACTGAATGATTTCAGCGGGCATCCTGTTCCAATTAACCCCCGCATTGCCGCAATCCCGTTTTAAACCGGTATGTCATGGGTCCTTAAGGACTCGGGAAACATGCCGTACCGGTACGTCATGCGTGCTGAACAGATCTGTGCTAAAGTCATAGATCTGTTCAGACAAAGTGTAAGTAAAATACAGTACAATACACTATATAGTGTACTGTACTGTATTATACAGACATCAGACCCACTGGATCTTCAAGAACCAAATGAGTCTGGGTCAAAAAAAAAAAAAAAAGTGAAAAAAGTAAAGATAAAAAAACACACATTTATTACTAAATAAAAAATAAAATACACTACACATATTAGGTATCGCTGCGTCTGTAACGACCTGATCCATAAAACGGTCATGTTACTTTCCCCTCACGGTGAACGCCATAAAAATAAAAAAATAAAAACTATGAGGAAATTGAAATTTTGCCCACCTTACTTCCCAAAAAAGGTAATAAAAGTGATCAAAAAAGTCGCATGTACTCCAAAATAGTGCCAATCAAACCGTCATTTCATCCTGCAAAAATCATACCCTACCCAAGATAATCGCCCAAAAACTGAAAAAACTATGGGTCTTAGACTATAAAAAAACAAAAAAACATGAACAATGAATCATTGTGTAAAACTTACATAAATAAAAAAAAAGTATACATATTAGGTATCGCCGCGTCCGTATCGACCGGCTATATTAAAATATCACATGACCTAACCCCTCAGGTGAACACCGTAAAAAATTAAAAATAAAAACGGTGTAAAAAAAGCCATTTTTTGTCATCTTACTTCACAAAAAGTGTAATAGCAAGTGATCAAAAAGTAATATGCACCTCAAAATAGTGCCAATCAAACCGTCATCTCCTCCCACAAAAAATGAGACCCTACCTAAGATAATTGCCCAAAAACTGAAAAACTATGGCTCTTAGACTATGGAGACACTAAAACATGATTTTCTTTGTTTAAAAAATGAAATCATTGTGTAAAACTTACATAAATACAAAAATTGTATATACATATTAGGTATCGCCGCGTCCTTGACAACCTGCTCTATAAAAATACCACATGATCTAACCTGTCAGATGAATGTTGTGAATAACAAAAAAAAACGGTGCCAAAAAAGCTATTTCTTGTTACCTTGCCTCACAAACAATGTAATATAGCGCAACCAAAAATCATATGTACCCTAAACTAGTACCAACAAAACTTCCACCCTATCCCATAGTTTTTAAAATGGGGTCACTTTTTTGGAGTTTCTACTCTAGGGGTGCATCAGGGGGGCTTCAATTGGGCCATGGTGTAAAAAAAAACTGTCTAGAAAAATCTGCCTTCCAAAAACCGTATGGTATTCCTTTCCTTCTGCGCCCTGCCGTGTGCCCGTACAGCAGTTTACGACCACATATGGGGTGTTTCTGTAAACTACAAAATCAGGGCCATAAATAATGAGTTTTGTTTGGCTGTTGTTACTGGAAAAAAAATATTAAAATGGAAAATCTGCCCAAAAAGTGAAATTTTGAAATTGTATCTCTATTTTCCATTAAATCTTGTGCAACACCTAAAGGGTTAACAACGTTTGTAAAATCAGTTTGAAATACCTTGAGGGGTGTAGTTTCTTAAATGGGGTCACTTTTATGGCGTTTGTACTCTAGGGGTGCATCAGGGGGGCTTCAAATGGGACATGGTGTCAAAAAAACCAGTCCAGCAAAATCTGCCTTCCAAAAACCATACGGCACACCTTTCCCTCTACGCCCTACTGTGTGCCCGTACAGTAGTTTATGGCCACATATGGGGTGTTTCTGCAAACTACAGAATCGAGGCAATAAATATAGCATTTTGTTTGGCTGTTAATTCTTGCTTTGTTACTGGAAAAAATGTATTAAAATTCAAAATTTGCCAAAAATTCTGAAATTTTATCACCATTTGCCATTAACTCTTGTGGAACACCTAAAGGGTTAACGACGTTTGTAAAATCAGTTTTGAATACCTTGAGGGGTGTAGTATCTATAATGGGGTCATTTTTGGGTGGTTTCTATTATGTTAGCCTCACAAAGAGACTTCAGACCTGAACTGGTCCCTAAAAAGTGGGTTTTTGAAAGTTTCTGAAAAATTTCAAGATTTTCTTCTAAACTTCTAAGCCTTGTAACATCCCCCAAAAATAACATATAATTCCCAAATTGATCTTAACATGAAGTAGACATATGGGGAATGTAAAGTAATAACTATTTTTGTAGGTATTACTATGTATTATAGAAGTAGAGAAATTGAAACTTGGAAATTTGCTATTTTTTTACAAATTTTGGATAAATTTATTATTTTTATATAAATAAAATATAATTTTTTTACTTCATTTTACCAGTGTCATGAAGTACAATATGTGACGAAAAAACTATCTCAGAATGGCCTGGATAAGTCAAAGCATTTTAAAGTTATCAGCACTTAAAGTGATACTGGTCAGATTTGCAAAAAATGGCCAAGTCCTTAAGGTGAAATAGGGCTGAGTCCTTAAGGGGTTAAACTACATCCTAACTCTTCTGGGGACGATAGTCAAAAAGTGGGTATAATAATTTCGTTACTTAACCCTTTCAGGACCAAGCCATTTTTTACCTTAAGGACCAGGCTATTTTTTGCAAATCTGACCAGTGTCAGTTTATGTGTGAATAACTTTAAAACACTTTTACTTATCCAGGCCGTTCTGAGATTGTTTTTCCGTCCCATATTGTACTTCATGACACTGGTAAAATGAAGTCAAAAAATTTTTTTTTTTTGCACAAAAAAATACCAAATTTACCCAAAATTTGGAAAAATTAGCAAATTTCAAAGTTTCAGTTTCTCTACTTCTGTAATACATAGTAATACCCCTAAAAATTGTGATGACTTTACATTCCCCATATGTCTACTTCATGTTTGGATCATTTTGGGAATTACATTTTATTTTTTGGGGACGTTACAAGGCTTAGAAGTTTAGAAGCATTTTTCGGAAAATTTCCAAAACCCAATTTTTAGGGACCACTACAGCTCTGAAGTCACTTTGTGAGGCTTACATAATTGAAACCACCCAAAAATGACCCCATTCTATAAACTACACCCCTCAAGGTATTCAAAACTGATTTTACAAACTTGGTTAACCCTTTAGGTGTTGCACAAGAGTTATTGGCAAATAGAGATAAAATTTGAGAATTTCATTTTTTTGCCTAATTTTCAATTTTAACCCATTTTTTCCACTAACAAATCAAGGGTTAACAGCCAAACAAGACTGTATCTTTATTGCCCTGACTCTGCCGTTTACAGAAACACCCCATATGTGGCCGTAAACTACTGTACGGCCACACAGCGGGGCGTAGAGTGAAAGGTGCGCCGTATGGTTTTTAGAAGCCAGATTTTGCTGGACAGTTTTTTTGACACCATGTCCCATTTGAAGCCCCCTGATGCACCCCTAGAGTAGAAACTACATAAAAGTGACCCTATCTAAAAAACTACACCCCTCAAGGTATTCAAAACTGATTTTACAAACGTTGTTAACCCTTTAGGTGTTCCACAAGAGTTATTGGCAAATAGAGATGAAATTTCAGAATTTCAATTTTTGGGCAAATTTTCCATTTTACTTTTTTTTTTCCAGTTACCCAAGCAAAGTTTAACAGCCAAACAAAACTCATTATTTATGGCCCTGATTCTGTAGTTTACAGAAACACCCCATATGTGGTCGCAAACCGCTGTATGGGCACACGGCAGGGCGCAGAAGGAAAGGGATGCCATATGGTTTTTGGAAGGCAGATTTTGCTAGACAGTTTGTTTGGGCACTATGTCCCATTTGAAGCCCCCCTGATGCACCCCTAGGTTAGAAACTCCAAAAGAGTGACCCCATTTTGGAAACTATGGGATAAGGTGGCAGTTTTGTTGGTACTATTTTAGGGTATATATGATTTTTGGTTGCTCTATATTACACTTTTTGTGAGGCAAAAAAGTACAAAAAATAGAAATTCTGAAATTTCATCTCCATTTGCCACTAACTCTTGTGGAACACTTAAAGGGTTAACACAGTTTGTAAAATCAGTTTTGAATATCTTGAGGGGTGTAGTTTCCAAAATGGGGTCACTTTTTGGAGTTTCTACTCTAGGGGTGCATCAGGGGGCTTCAAATGGGACATGGTGTCAAAAATACCAGTCCAGCAAAAACTGCCTTCCAAAAACCATATGGCATTCCTTTCCTTCTGTGCCCTGCCGTGTGGCCATACAGCAGTTTACGACCACATATGGGGCATTTATATAAACTACAGAATCAGGCCAATAAATATTGAGTTTTATTTGGCTGTTAACCCTTGCTTTGTTACGGGAAAAAATTGATTAAAATGGAAAATTTCCCAAAAAATAGGTGTTTTGGCACTGTTTTTATTTTTTATTATTTGCAACGTTCATCTGACAGGTACGATTATGTGCTATTGTTATAGAGAAAGTTCCTACGGACGTGGCAATACCTAATATGTCTACCTTTTTTAATTTATCTAGGTTTTACACAATAAAATCATTTTTGAAACAAAAAAAATCATGTTTTAGTGTCTCTATAGTCTGAGAGCCATAGTTTTTTCAGTTTTTAGTCGATTGTCTCAGGTTGGGTACCATTTTTGCGGGATGAGATGACGGTTAGATTGGTACTATTTTGGGGTGCATATGACTTTTTGATCGCTTGCTATTACACTTTTTGTGATGTAAGGTAACAAAAAAATGGCTTTTTTGACACCGTTTTTATTAAACATTTTTTACAGTGTTCACCTGAGGGGTTAGGTCATGTGGTATTTTTATAGAGCAGGTTCTTACAGACGTGGCAATACCTAATATGTCTACCTTTTTTTAATTTATCTAGGTTTTACACAATAATATCATTTTTGAAACAAAAAAAAATCATGTTTTAGTGTCTCCATAGTCTGAGAGCCATAGTTTTTTCAGTTTTTAGGCGATTGTCTCATGTAGGGGCTCATTTTTTGCGGGATGAGGTGACGGTTGGATTGGCACTATTTTGGCGTACATGTGACTTTTTTGATCACTTTTATCATCTTTTTTGGGAAGTAAGGTGGGCAAAATTTCTATTTCCTCATAGTTTTTATTTTTTTATTTTTATGGCGTTCACCGTGCGGGGAAAGTAACATGATTGTTTTATAGATCAGGTCGTTACGGACGCGGCGATACCTAATATGTGTAGCGTTTTTTATTTATTTTATTTTTATTCAGTGATAAATGTTTTTTTTTTTATCTTTTACTTTTTTCACTTTTTTTAACATTTTTTTTGACCCAGACCCACTTGGTTCTTGAAGATCCAGTGGGTCTGATGTCTGTATAATACAGTACAGTACAATATACTATACAGTACTGCACTGTATTTTACTTACAGTTTGCCTGAACAGACCTATGCTTTCAGCATAGATCTGTTCAGTACCATGGACAGCAGGACGCCTGAGAAGGCATCCTGTTGCCATGGGAACCTTCCCCGTCTGTCACAACTGCGCAGACGGGGAAGGGTGAGGACGGGGCTGGCGGGGGGCTGTCTGGGGGCTCTCTCCCTCTCCCATCGGGGGCTGCAAAGGCACAGCAGCCCCCCGATCGGAGAGGGACGGAGCTCTCTCTTACTGTTAACCTTTTCCATACAGCGGTCCGTACGGACCGCTGTATGGAAAGGGTTAAACGGCTGACATCGCATCAACGATGTCAGCCGTTTATACCAGGGTGCCAGCAATGTGCTGGCACCCTGGTATACCCACTGTACACCAACGATTATTGAAGGGGAGGCGGGCGGGGGATCGCGATCCCGCCTGCCACACCGCCCGCCTCCCGCACGGCCCGCACCGCCCGCAACTCTCCCCCTGCACCACCCGCCCACATAATACTATTCAGGGGTGCAGGGGGGGGTAAAAAAACGTGATTTTGGGAATTTTAAAGTTTCTGATCCCTGCGGTCAGGGACCGCAGGGATCAGAAACGGCATAAAGCGCTAAAAAACCGCAGGTCTGAATTGAACTGCGGTTTGAAGCAATCGCCGATACGGGGGGGTCACAGGACCCCCCTCGGCATTGACACTGGGTGCCTGGCTGTGTGTAACAGCCGGCACTCAGCGCTGTCACCATGTCTGCAGACATGGTGACAGTTTAATGCCATGGCGAATATACTCGTCATGGAGCACTAACTAGCAGTGCTTTATGACGAGTATACACGTCATAGGTCGGGAAGGGGTTAAAGGTGACGCTCAGGATTTTTTGTTGCCGACCGGATCACAGTCCCTCTGGTCGGTAGATTAATTTTTCAGAGCTCCAGCTCTTATCTATGATGATCCAGATCGCATCTTCCTGGCTGAGACCAAGTTGCATGGCTTACAGCAGGGAGAGCATTCTGCGGAGACTTATTGCTCTGAATTTAGGAGATGGGCTACGGATATTGAGTGGAATGATCCAGCTCTCGGTAGTCAATTCTGTCAAGGGCTATCCGAGAGCCTGAAGGACGCATTGGCGTTTCACGAATATCCTGAGTCATTGGAAGCGGCCATGTCCCTTGCTGTACGTATTGATAGATGCAGGGCCGGTGCAAGGATTTTTGCCGCCCTAGGCAAGATAAAAATTGTCGCCCGCCCCCCCCTTATCTGATGATCTGCCCATATCATGACATAACATATGTTCCACCCCTTTCTCAGATCTTAAATGAAAAGAACTGGTATGTTTCCCTTAGGGTTAATCAAGCTTCTTGTAGCTGTCTCCCTGACAGCCGCTAGAGGTGCTTCCGTGATTCTCACTGTGAAAATTACAGTGGGAAGAGGCGGAATATATTTTTGAATTTGTGCGCATTCGCAGCTGAGAGGAGGATCGGGGAGAAGAGTTCCCAGTGCCGGCACTGGAGAAAGGTAAGTGGCTGAAGGGGTTTAACCCCCTTCAGCCCAGTTGGAGGGGGACACGATGGTGCCCCACTCCTAACAACTATATAGTGCCAGGAAAATGAGTTTGTTTTCCTTGCACTATAGTGCTCCTTTAACAACAGTACTGCACAGTGTCTTTTCTCTGCAGGAACAGGCTATAGACACCAGTACCACTACATTAAACTGTAGTGGTTCTGGGACTATAGTGTCCTTTTAAAATGAGGTAAATTAGTTTCCAATGTAGTATTAATAACTAAACAAATAATAAACATATTGCATTGTCTACTTACCACCAGGACAATAAGATGCTCTTGGTCTGGCTCTGGGGACTCCCTTGTCACTCTCTTCTCCCCCCTCCCTCCCTTGTCACTCTCTTCTCCACCCCGCTCCCTTGTGACTCTCATTTCCCCCCACTCCCTTGTGACTCTCATTTCCTCCCCCCCTCCCTTGTCACTCTTATTTCCTCCCCCCCTCCCTTGTCACTCTCATTCCCCCACCTCTAGTGTAGCGTGGCCGAGCTCTGTTCGGTCCACGGTACAGGAGCATTTGTTTCCTGTACCCGGCCGGACTAAAAGGAAGTGCACACTAAGTGAGCACTTCCTGTCAGTCCGGCCGGGTACAGGAAACAAAAGCTCCTGTACTGTGGACCGAACAGAGCTCGGCCATGCAACATTAGAGGCGCTTCCCTCCTGTCAGTCCCTCTCCTCAGGCTGCGCCCAGGTGGTGCACAATCATAGACGCGCCAGCCCAGTCAGTGCGGCAGCCGCCCGGTGCGGGCCCGCTGCCGTACTTAAAAAAAAAAAAAAATTGCGGCAGGACCGGCCCGGCGGCCACTTAACTAACGATTTTTTTTTAAACCGCACGGGACTGGTGCCCCCTGCTAAATTGCGCCCTAGGCGGCTGCCTAGGTCACCTTACAGGTGGCGCCGGCCCTGGATAAATGCCTGAGGTAGTGATCTAAGGTTTATCACTCCCAGGACGTACTATCATATAAGGTGGCGGCCTCCTCCGACACTTTGGGTAGAGAGACACTTGACTTCATATCTGGTGATGAACCAATGCAGTTGGGGGAGCTATACCTGGACCTGGTTATAAAAACTTTAGGCTTAAGAAGGGACTCTGCTTTTTCTGTGGAAAAAGGGCACATTTTGTTAACGTATGTCCTTATGTTCAGCGTCAAGGTGAAAACAAAAGAAAAATGTTTAATCCTCATCTCACTCTTGGTGGTGTGGGTGGGGAATCTGAGAATTTGCTTTTGTCATTTACCGATAGTATCCGATTTATCCTGTCTGCCAAGGTGGCGCTAGATTCCAAAACTGTGGGAATTGAAGTGTTTATTGACAGTGGGGCAGAGGTTAGTCTAGCTGATGGTCAGTTCGTCCGTATGCATGGGTTGACAACAAGTGCATTAGACAAAAATATTTTGGTGTTTGCAATTGATTCCTCTCCACTCAGAAATGTTTGTTACAAATGGTGCAGGACATCCGTTTAAAAGTGGGTGATTTTCATCAAGAATCCATTTCATGTTTTGTGCTAGAGGGTCTGCCTGCTCCCTTGGTGCTCATCGATTGACAAGCGAGACAGATTCTTGATTGGAGTGATTATTGCATAGACAACTGTCCTAGCACATCGCTTTCTATTGCAACCACTAAAGTTGTACCTTTGTTTATTTCAGATTTTTTTTATGTATTGTCTGAAAGTGGAGACCAGGAGTTACCTCCACATTGGGAGTATGATTGCCCTATCAACCTTATTCCCGGAGATAAGTTGCCCGGTTGTATAAGTCTCGGTTGTATAATCTTTCTGAACCCGAAAGATCTGCCATGCGAGAATAAATCACTGAGAGTTTGTCTAAAGGTCATATTAGTCCATTCAAATCCCCAGTGGCTGCAGGATTCTTCTTTGTTAAGAAAAAGGACAGAACTCTTAGGCCATGTTTGGACTTCCGTGAGCTAAATCGCATTACTGTCTGTGATCCTTACCCCCTTTGATCCCGGGTTTATTCAATCAGATTGTCTGTGCCAAGGTGTTCTCTAAGTTAGTTTTGAGTGTGGCATATAATCTGGTAAGGATCAAGGAGAGGGACGAATGGAAGATGGCCTTTAATACCCCTGAAGGTCATTTTGAGAATATGGTCATGCCTTTTGGGTTAACCAATACCCCTGCGGTGGTTTAACATTTCATTAATGACATCTTTCATCATCTGGTGGGCAGGTTTGTGGTGGTGTATCTGGATGATATTCTAATTTATTCTCCTGACATGGCGACGCATCAGGATCACGTGTGACAAATGTTACAGATCCTAAGAGAGAATAAATTGTATGCTAAGATAGAGAAGTGTGTATTTGCGGTTCTGGAAGTGAAATTCCTGGGTTACCTACCCTCATCTTCAGGTTTTCGTATGTATCCTGAAAAGGTCCATGCTGTGTTTGGGATCGACCCGAAAATCTGAAAGCACTTATACGATTTTTGGGGTTCACCAACTACTACCGTAAATTTATTTTGAACTACTCGACTGTGGTCAAACCTTTGACGAACATGACTAAGAAATGTTCTGATGTCTCAGTCTGGTCTGATGCATCATTACAAGCCTTTTCTGTGGTGAAGGAGTATTTTGCTTCTGCTCCTATACTGGTGCAACCTGATGTGTTACAACCATTCATTCTGGAAGTTCACGCATCCGAGGTAGGGGTAGGAGCAGTTTTGTTGCAGGGTCCTTCACCTAGTACAGTGCTTCTCAAATAGTGGGGCGCGCCAGGCTCCGTAAAGGGGGGCTCGTTCAGGGCCGGCCTTTGGGGTGTGTGGCAGTGTAATATGCGGCAGGGAGATGAGCGCTTCCATTGTGAAAGCACTCATCTCCCTTCCTCTGATCAGAGGCCGGCGCAGTATGGAGCGGGGGCCGGGGGAGGGACTGGGAGGAGGAGCTGGGGGCCGGCAATAGAGGTGGGGCGGTGCGGTCACTGTACTATAGCCCCGCCCCACCGCTCCCTCCGGTATACTAGTAATAGTACCGTATATCCGAATATCTTCTGTATAATGCCGGCAGGCAGGCTTTATGAATGAAGCAGGCGGCACAGACAAGTGACGTCACTGAGGGACGCGCCAGCCGCCCGGCCCGCCTGCCGGCATTATACAGCAGAAATTCGGATATACGGTACTATTAGGAGTGAGGGGGGAAAGTTTAATAACTTTAAACGGCGGCGGCGGGCACACGGAATCTGTGTATAGCACAGTTAAGGGGTGGGGGTCTGTGGATGGCACTGTTATGGGCTGGGGGGGCACTGTGGATGGCACTGTTATGGGGTGGGGGGTCTGTGGATGGCACATATATAACAGTGCCAGCCACAGATCCCCCTGTAACAGTGCCAGCCACAGATCCCCCTGTAACAGTGCCAGCCACAGATCCCCCTGTAACAGTGCCAGCCACAGATCCCCCCATAAGTGTCCGTCATCCACAGAGCCCCCCATAAGTGTCCGTCATCCACAGATCCCCCCATAACAGTGTCCGTCATCCACAGATCCCCCCATAACAGTGTCTGTCATCCACAGATCCCCCCATAACATTACTGGCAAAGGGGGGGCTGTTATTACTGACAAAGGGGGGGCTGTTATTACTGGCAAAGGGGGGGCTGTTATTACTGGCAAAGGGGGCTGTTATTACTGGCACAGAGGGGCTCTTATTACTGGGGGCTGTACTTATAACAATTTTATAGACAAATTATACTATTTACAGTCGTGCGGGGGGGCGCAAAATGTTTTCTTCTTCCTAGGGGGGGGCATGACAGAAAATAATTGAGAAGCACTGACCTAGTAAATGGTGCCCATGTGCTTTTTTCTCTAAGAAACTCTCGGCTGCAGATAGGAATTATGACGTGGGTAATAGAGAGTTGCTGGCCATTAAGTTCGCTTTTGAGGAGTGGCGTCATTGGTTGGAAGGAGCGATTCATCCGATTACAGTGATTACCGATCACAAAAATCTGGCTTACCTGGAGTCGGCTAAACGTCAGAACCCAAGGCAGGCCAGATAGTTATTGTTTTTTACCAGATTTAATTTCTTTATCACCTATCACCCTGGGATTAAGAACGTCAAGGCGGATGCTTTGTCACGTAGCTTTCCTGGGGGGGTGATTCGGAAGATCCTGGTCCGATATTGGCTGAAGGGGTGGTAAAATACGCCCTTTATCCCGACCTTGAGGCAGAGGTGTGGGAGGACCAGGGAGATGCACCGGATTCCTGTTCTCTGGGGAAGTTGTTTATTCCTTCTGAATTACCACACATGGTGTTCGAGGAACATCACTGTATAGTTCTTACAGGACACCCTGGGAGCAGATCCATGGTCAATCTCATTTCTCGCAAATTCTGGTGGCCGGGGTTGCGTAAATGTGTTGAGGGCTATGTGTCAGCTTGTGGTACTTGTGCACGTGCTAAGGTGTCCATCCCGTCAAGACCTTGGACTCATTTATCCATGGACTTTATCCCAGATCTGCCGAATTCTTCAGGAAAACTTTGATTTTGGAGGTTGTTGATTGCTTCAGCAAGATGTCACACTTTATAGCATTATCAGGTCTACCTAATTCTAAAACACTTGCACAAGTGTTTGTCGATAACATCGTGAAGCTACATGGTATTCCCTCTGATGTGGTGTCTGATAGGGGGACTCAGTTCTGTACTCGCTTGGGGGTACAACTTCTCTTCGGCCTTTCATCCTCAGTCGAACGGACAGATTGAACGCATTAACCAGAATCTTGAGACTTATTTGAGATGTTTTGTCTCAGAGAATCAGGTGGAGTGGTGGCGATAAGGGGCGATAAGGGGCGATAAGTATAAACGGATGGCTGACAAGAGACGTATAAGTGGTCCGGACCTGAGAGTGGGTGATTCTGTGTGGCTGTCCACAAGAAACATTAAGTTGAAGGTACCTTCTTGGAAGTTGGGTCCAAGGTTTATTGGTCCATATAAGATCTCTGCCATTATTAAATCGGTAGCCTTTCGTCTTGAACTTCCTCAGGCTTTTAAGATTAATAATGTGTTCCATAAGTCATTGTTGAAGAGATATGTCAAACCTGCATCCTCCTTGCCTCCCGCTCCTGTCATGGTGGACAGTAATCTGGAATTTCAGATCACCAGGACAGTGGATTCACAAATTCTCTGTAGATCCCTCCAGTATCTCGTTCACTGGAAGGGTTACGGTCCAGAGGACACAATGTGCGTTCCAGCGGCCAAAGTTAATGCCAGTCGCCTTGTGAAAGCCTTTCACAGGGCTAATCTAGATAAGGTCGGTCCTGGGTGTCCAGAGGTCATCCGTAGAAGGGGGGGTACTGCCACAGTCCTTCCTGTGATAGGAGCATGGATCTTGTCAGTGGCAGCAGCACTCATAGAAAAGGCAAGGATGTTTTTGTACTGTCTTAGCTTTCCCCATTGTTGTATAGACCAAGCTCGATGAGCCCTGTGAATACAGATCAGGAACCGCAATGCAGCCACTTCCTGCTTTTGTCCTAGACGACGGAGCCTATCGTGATCGCTGGTGGCTCGGCATCTGCATGAGCTGCTGTGTCTTAGTAGACACAGTGTAACGGTCACGTACACACACACACAGGGGGGAGGATAGTGACCACTGCGCTCCACCCTCACCCCTGGCCCTGCCTACTTGCCTCACGAGTCCTGATGACAGGGGACAACTGGACGGCAGTCCCCAACTTCGAATACGTGCGGGAAGGACAGACAAGACAAATAACAGATAGTGAACGGACCGGGTCAAAACCAAGAGGACAACGCAGTACAGAGGGATAAACAAAGAAAGGTCAGGAGAAGCCGGGGTCATAAGTACCAGGAGAGTCGAGAAGTACCAAAGGAGTCCGCAAAGAATAGTCAGGTGGAAGCCGAGGTCAATATACCAGGAAGGATGCGCAGTACAGGAGGAGCAGGCAAAGGATCGTCAGGGAACAGGATCAGGTAAGTACACAGGTATCCAACAATTGCCAGGAACCTAAATTAACAGGCAACCTGTGGCCAGCAGGCTGCCCGTATTTATAGTGGGGAGTGAGGGTCATATGACGTGGCTAGTGTCACATGACCGACAGACCGACCAGTCGAGCACCGAGTGATCAGCTCGGCGCTCAAGGCAGACCTAGGAGCAGGGGGCCTCCCAGCTAGCAAAGCCGCCCTGGGAATGAGGTCAAACACAGATCCTCGCTCCCGAAGCTAAGCAGCAGGTCTGCAGCTGATGGGAGACCGAGTGCGCCTTCGGAACCCCGTTACACACAGATCAGCTCTGTAGGAAATTTCACAGCACTGTACAGGCTCTAGGGGCTGTATTTCTCCTGTAAATGGGGCTAACATATCAGACTTAGTTAGAAGAGAAATGAGAAATAAAAAACTGTTATGTTTAAATGCCTCCATGAGTTCTTGTATGACCTTTTGAGGGCAGAAAGTGTAAAAAAAAAAAAAAAAAATATATACAAATTTAAAAGGAATTTAAAAGTAATTTAGTTGCACTATTTTTCCTTGTATTTACTTGCGCACTTGATCGGCGTGTCTGCAAAATCAATAGGTCATGATTTGCTCATGCTAGGGCCTAGGGCTAGGGTGGCTTACAGTGGATTTTTTCATGCACTAGAGAGATCCTCCTCTGTTGCATCCATATACCCTTATGAGACATGCAGACAAGCCCTTTGAGTATGAATATTTGTTGACCTTTTACTGTATTTTTTGGACATTTTTCTTCATGCGAACTGCTAAAAATGCTGTGTGTTTGTTGGGAGTCCTCATCTGTTCTTTAGCCCTCTCACTCTTGTTTGGTGAAATCATAATTCCTCAAATGTACATACGGATTTATACATTCCGCTATGATCCATTTTATTGTACTAATAATCACTTTGCAAATTAGCAAAATGATCTGACGTACTAAGAAATGTTCTCATCTGCTTATCACACTCTGAGAATATACTCTACATTGTTTGTAATACAATATTCTAGTTTTGTGAATCACTTATTGTTCATACATATTGTATAATACTTTATTGTAAAAACTTACAAAATAAAAAGTCCTTTTACATAACAATTATTGGAGCATTTCTATAGCTGCTTATTTTACAACCAGCAGTAATGTCATTCTGATACTCTTGAAATACATTTATTAATTATTTCCTTGATTATAAGTACAGTGGGTAAATGGTAATGAAATGTGTTTCATATCATTTTAAGTATGTGTATTTGCAAATCTCTGTAAATGACAATGATTAAGAAATGCTTCTCAGGAACAGAATAAGATATACGCCACTACACACCATTTCATACATTCTGCACTTGCCCAACATGCATGCTGACAAAGTACTGTGTATTTTTAACCATAGGCGTGCGCACGGGGTGTGCCGGGTGTCTCTGGGCACACCCTAATCAAGCCTGCTGGCCGGCGAATACTAATAAAGCGCTTCCATTTTCGAAGCGCTGATTAGTGCCGGAGGACCAGAAAGCGGTGAACGCTATATACTTACCGCTTCCTGGTCCTCAGCTGTCAGCTGTGCAGGGGCTTTGTGACGTCACGCTGTGCGCGCTAGTTCAGAGCAGAGCCGACAGCAGAAGGATCGTGGGCGGCGATGAGCGGCGGCCTACAGGAGCAGAGAGGTAAGTGTTTTTTTATTTGATAAAAAATGAGGCTGCTGGGGGCATAATGGAGGCTAATTAGAGGCATAATGGGGGCTAATGAGGCATAATAGGGACTAATGAGAGGCATAACGGGGGCTAATGAGGGCTAATGAGAGGCATAATGGGGGCTAATGAGAGGCATAATGGGGACTAATGAGGCATAAGGGCTGATAATGGGGCTAATGAGACAAGGGCTAATAATGGGGGCTAATGAGGCCTAAGGGCTGATGATGGGGACTAATGGCATAAAGGCTATATATATACATACATACATACATACATGTGCGCACGGTGTGTGTGTTTGTTCTTTAGGGTGCACACCCTAATGCAATAGGCTGCACACGCCTTTGTTTTTAACCTCATTATACAAAGAGCATTTCTATTCAAATAAAAAGATATGTAATATAAATTATTCTTTTGTTCTCTGTTATTCATTCTGTCAATCTGTTAAAATCATATTCAATAATTCCTTAGTTATATATGCTTTTGAGATACACTTTTGGCTGACAAACATGGCCACTATCACAAGATTCACAAGCGTTGTCATCATGCTTTTCCAAGATATCTAACGACAAACCAAATTGATAAATTACCCGCAGCATATTACTGCAAAATTAAACAGATACATATTTTTTCTGGCCTTTACATCTGCCAAGCTTGCATACCTTCCAAATGATATGCTAATTCTGCCTCAGAGTTTTTCCAAATTTTAAAGGAAACTTGTGTATATTGCATAACTTTCCTGTTTATGTTAAGACCGTCATCTATCTTTCAGTCAACTGACAGCAGTCTCTCATTATGACCCCCCCCCCCCCTGTATAAATCTCTTGTCCCTTCAATAAATCCATTCTAAGGACACCTCTTGATTATCGGATTCAGTTTTAGGCTCCACATTCTAAGAAGAGTCGGAAAGGGTTCAGGGGCGGACATATTGATTATTAAATAGGATGGAATGTCTATTTTATAATGAGCAGCTTGAAATATTAGGTTTGTTTAGTTAGGAAAAAAGACGCCTTAACGATGTGTGGTCAGTGCATAGGATTTATTTGTTCTAAGGACCAGGGGACATTCAATATTGTGGAGGAAAGGTGATTTAGACATCAATACAGGAAAAGATTCTTTACTGTAATCAAACTATTTAATGCCCTACGCCAGGGATTCCCAAGCTGCTCTGATAGATGTAGGCTGTTTGCAACAGCTGGAGGGCCACAGGTTGGGCATCCCTGCTCTACGCCAAGAGGTGGTAATAAGCAGATACTACGTCTGCATTTAAAAGGATTACATGCTTATCTATTAGCAAGTGGAATTAAGGGTTATAATGAATCTAACAACATTGTATAATTGATCTAAGATGGACCTGTGTCTTTTTTTCAACCTATGTAACTATGATATAAGCACACGACTGATAGTACCACTTACAGTTGCAAGAAAAAGTATGTGAACCCTTTGGAATTATATGGATTTCTGCACAAATTGGTCATAAAATGGGATCTGATCTTCATCTAAGTCACAACAATAGACAATCACAGTCTGCTTAAACTAATAACACACAAATAATTAAATGTTACCATGTTTTTATTGAACACACCATGTAAACATTCACAGTGCAGGTTGAAAAAGTAAGTGAACCTCTAGACTAATGACATCTTCAAGAGCTAATTGGAGTGAGGTGTCAGCCAACTGGAGTCCATCAATGAGATGAAATTGGAGGTGTTGGTTACAGCTGCCCTGTCCTATAAAAAACAAACACCAGTTCTGGATTTGCTTTTCATAAGAAGCATTGCCTGATGTGAATGATGCCTCGCACAAAAGAGCTCTCAGAAGACATACGATTAAGAATTGTTGACTTGCATAAAGCTGGAAAGGGTTATAAAAGTATCTCCAAAAGCCTTGCTGTTCATCAGTCCACAGTAAGACAAATTGTCTTTAAATGGAGAAAGTTCAGCAGTGCTGCTACTCTCCCTAGGACTGGCTGTCCTGTAAAGATGACTGCAAGAGCACAGCGTAGATTACTCAATGAGGTGAAGAAAAATCCTAGAGTGTCATCTAAAGACTTACAAAAATCTCTGGGATATGCTAACATCCCTGTTAGCGAATCTACGATACCTAAAACACTAAACAATAATGGATTTCATGGAGGATACCACAGAGGAAGCCACTGCTGTTCGGAAAAAAAAAAACATTGCTGCACGTTTACAGTTTGCACAAGAGCACCTGGATGTTCCACGGCAGTACTGGCAAAATATTCTGTCGACAGATGAAACCAAAGTTGAGTTGTTTGGAAGAAACACACATTACTGTGTGGAGAAAAAGAGGCACAGCACACCAACATCAAAACCTCATCCCAACTGTCAAGTATGGTGGTGGGGGCATCATGGTTTGGGGCTGCTTTGCTGCAACAGGGCCTGGACGGATTGCTATCATCAAAGAAAAAATGAATTCCAAAGTTTATTAAGACATTTTGCAGGAGAACTTAAGGCCATCTGTCCACCAGCTGAAGCTCAACAGAAGATGGGTGTTGCAACAGGACAACAATCCAAAGCATAGAAGTAAATCAACAACAGAATGGCTTAAACATAAGAAAATACGCCTTCTGGAGTGGCCCAGTCAGAGTCTGGACCTCAACCCGATTGAGATGCTGTGGCATGACCTCAAGAAAGCGATTCACGCCAGACATTCCAAGAATATTGCTGAACTGAAACAGTTCTGTAAAGAGGAATGGTCAAGAATTACTTCTGTCCGTTGTACACATCTGATCTGCAACTTCAACCAGTTATTAAATCCAAGGGTTCACATACTTTTTCCAACTGCACTGTGAATGTTTACATGGTGTGTTCAATAAAAACATGGTAACATTTAATTATTTGTGTGTTATTAGTTTAAGCTGACTGTGATTGTCTATTGTTGTGACTCAGATGAAGATCATATCACATTTTATGACCAATTTGTGCAGAAATCCATATCATTCCAAAGGGTTCACATACTTTTTCTTGCAATTGTATGAGATAGACTCATTACATGCAAAGCGAGATATTTCAAGCCTTTATTTGTTAACATTTGTATTATTATGGTTTACAGCTTATGAAAACCCCAAAGTCACAATCTCAGGTACCCTTTGCTCAGGGAGTATGGATTAATTAGCTGACTAGAGTATGACACTTTGAGCCTAGAACATTGAACCTTTTCACAATATTCTGATTTTAAGTTGCATTAATGCAACTCCTTTTAAGTTGCATTACTGAAATAAAGGAACTTTTGCATGATATTCAAATTTTTCGAGTTTCACCTGTAGATTTTGGCTGGATGCTCTGAAAATATCTAATGTCTAGATTATTTTAATGTTTCTACTTTCTGGGGCAACTATTGAAAATGATGTGCTTCTCTTTCTGTACAATCTGGGTACAATATAAAAAAAATATTGTGTGAGTCCCCCTCATGCCAACAAGGCAGGCAAGAACTCTAAAGGAGGTATTTGGTATTTGATAATTCAGTTTTTTACAGATGTTTATTTTGATTGCAATCTGAAACTTTTTATCATGTTTTTCAAACCATTGCTGAACAATTTTTGCAGTGTGGCAAAGTGCATTATTCTAATGAATGAGGCTACTGCCATTAACATTTTGGTCATCAACAATGTTTAGGTAAGTGGTAGTGTTGAGCAAATTGAAGCATCCAAAGCGGAAATCAATTTTTCTTAATATTTCGGTGACGTGTTGCAAAGTTAATGTAAGAACAAGAGATCACCCATAATGCAGTGCAGCCAGCTAATCAGCAGCTAGCCGATTCCTGTGATGTCACAGCCCTATGCAAATCCTAATCCCGCCCCGGTCTCAACCATTTTGCAGTGAACTGTGCATAGGCGGAGATGTGACAAGTGCTAGGGACAGTGTTTCACAAATATTTAATTGCAGAATCTTGGATAAAGATACTGCAGGAACAGTGCAGGCTGTGCAATCAGAAGCTGAAGGAATCCATAAGAGACAGCTCATTTTGCACCAATCCCTGCACAGAGCTATCTAATTGAACAGTGTCTACTATGTTTAATAGATAAGAAATTCTTTTGGGGTGAATAAGCTGTGTAATTTAACTGTTATTGGGGTGCACACCTGGTTTAATATATATTACTATTACATTAGGCCTTGATTCTCAAACTGGGGTGAATAAGCTGTCTATTTTTACTGTTATTGGGGTTCCCACCATGTTTCTTGTATAAGCAATCCCATTAGGCCTTGATTCTCATATTGGGGTGAATAAGCTTCCTAATACTAGTGTTTATTGAGGTGTCCACATTGACATTGAATAACTTATTTTACATATACAGTTACTTTTACTGTACAGTATGTCCAACAGACAGGTGCCAAGGCCCTCTGAGGGAATGGTCAGTGTCAAAAATGTTGCTGGAGCCAGCAGAAGAGGCAGCAGAAGAAGGGGGTGGTAGCAGAAGCCGCAGCAATAGGCCACAGCTTCCACTGTCATCCAGAGGTCCAGTTTTGACCAGCAATCCATATGGTCCTAAATGGTTGACTAGGTCTTCAACATCATCTAAACTGACAGGATTCAGTGGGTTCCTCTATCACTATACTTAGTTGGCATGGCCCTGGCACGAGCTCTGTGTCCTCACCTGCCCAGAACCTGCCACTTTCTTTTTCTGCTCCTTCTGCTCGGAAAGTATTGTATGTTGCTGTCTCAGCTCTGCTTTTCAGTGAGGACGACCTTATTCAGGACAGTCAGCAGCTACTGCCCAGCCCAGATTTGGAGGAGAGTGTCACAGCGCGGTGTGGGTAGTAAACTCCACACCGAACACAAGCAGATAGGGAAAAGGTACTAGGCCTGGAAACTAGGGAAAGGGGAAAGGTCACCACTTAGTGAATCCCTAAACCAAGCCCTGACTACTATCAGTATAAAATTAGAAACCACATCAGAAAGGATATCATGTAATTTCACGATGTTATCGACAAACACTTGTGCAGGAATTTTAGCATTAGGTAGACCTGGCAATGATATAAAGTGCGCCATCTTACTAAAGCGATCAACAACCACCAAAATCACAGTTTTTCCTGAAGAATTAGGTAAATCTGTGATAAAATCCATGGATAAATGAGCCCAAGGTCAGGACCGGATGGGCAATGGAAGTAAAGATCTGGAAGGCTTACTTACGAAACCCCGTCCACCAGAGTCTATGAGAGATGAGATAGACAGTGGATCTGCTTCAAGGGTGTCCTGTGAGAACCGTACAGTGATGTTTCTCGAACATCTTGTGATGTAATTCAGAAGGAACAAACAACTTCCCCGGTGCATCTCCCTGGGCCTCCAACAACTCTGCCTCAAGGTTGGGATATAGGGCGGATATAACTACCCCTTCAGAAAATATCGGACCAGGACTTCCAACCAATGACGCCACTCCTCTAAAGCCAACTTAATCACCAGCAACTCTCTATTACCCACATCATAATTCCTTTCTTACAGAAGAATGCACATGGACACCATTTACTAGGTGAAGGACCCTGCGACAAGACTGCTCCTACCCCTACTTCGGATCCATCAACTTCCACAATGAATGGCTGTGACACATCCAGTTGCACCAGTATAGCAGCAGAAGCAAAACATTCCTTCACCGCAGAAAAAGCTTGTAATGGTGCATCAGACCATTCTGAGACATCTGAACCTTTCCTAATCATGTCCATTATAGGTTTAACCCCAGTCGAGTAGTTCAAAATAAATTTACGGTAGTAGTCAGTGAACCCCAAAATGCATAAGCGCTTTCAGATTTTCTGGTCGATCCCAGTCAAACACAGCATGGACCTTCTCTGGATACATACAAAAACCTGAAGATGAGAGTAGGTAACCCACGAATTGCACTTCCTGATCCTGAACTGGAAATACACACTTCTCCATCTTAGCATACAATTTATTCTCTCTTAGGATCTGTAACACCTGTCTCTTATGATCCTGATGAGTCTCCATATCTGGAGAATAAATTAGTATGTCATCCAGATACACAACAACAAACCTCCCCACCAGATGATGAAAGATATCATTATACAAAATGCTAGAAAACCCAAACGGCATGACCAGACTCTCAAAATGACCCTCTGAGGTATTAAACTCCATCTTCCATTTACCTGCTTCCTTGATCCTGACCAGATTATATGTCCCCATTAGGTCCAACTTGGAGAACACCTTGGCACCAACAATCTGGTAAACAAGTCAGGAATCAAAGGAAGGGGTACGGATCAAGGACCGTAATCTGATTGAGCTCATGGAAGTCCAGACATGGCCTGCTGCCACTGGGGACTTGGAAGGTCTAATATGTCCCTTAGCCAAACTTTCGGCAATATGCTCTCGCATGGCTGCTCTTTCGGGTTCAGAAAGGTTATATAACCTAGATTTGGGAAACTTTGCTTCAGGAATAAGATTGATAGGATAATCATATTCCCAATGTGGGGGTAAATCCTGACAACCACTCTCAGGCCATGTAACTTGGTCTCAGCCAGGGAGATCCGATCCGGGTCATCGTATATAAGACCTAGCACTCTGAAAAATTAATCTACCGACTAGAGGGAACGTGATCCGGTCGGCAGAGAAAAACCCCAAGACTGAGTGTCCCCTTTAAGAAACGACATGGTAATTTCCACTCTTTGACTGTCATCGCCAGAGTACAATTTAGTACAATTTACGCGACTCTCTGAACTAAATAAAACATTTTTTTCCCCCCAGAAAATCTGTGCAGAAGTGCAACCTTAGGTTCAGGACAGGCCTGGTCACTACTACTGGCACCTGCAGCCTGTGATCCCTGGATCTGCATGCGGAGGTCAGCTCCCTCTATAGACAGACCCTGCAATTGTCTAGCCAGTGCAGCGATTGAATCCATAGCCTCACTGACACAAACAAAAAATGACTGTTTATTCCGGTTGATAATGTCACAGCGTGGTGTGAGTAGTAAACTCCACACTGAACACAAGAGGGAAGGGAATAGGTACTAGGCCTGGAAACTAGGGAAATGGGAAAGGTCACCACCTAGTGAATCCCTAAAGCAAGCCCTGACTACTATAAGTATAAAGAGACCTCGATTGTAGGAATGTTCATGCGCAAGAACCTAGAGCCCTATCTGACCCTAAAGGGCCCTGGAAATAGTGTCAGGACAAAAGATTACCTGGTCCTTTCCAGCTGAAGGAACAGGAGACTCCATCAAGCCTAATACCAAAAGATAGGGGAATACAACAAACAAGAAATAGGGAAAAGACACTTAACTCCGAAGTGAGCAGATGAGCAGGAACTCAGAGGAGAACCAAACACCAGCACTTCCAGAACCATAAAGGAGCTATCAACCGCATAGCATGATGGGTGAGACCAGACTAAATAGAGGAGTTAGAATGACCACTTAAGCTATACCTGAGACAAGAGGTGTGGTCATAACCAGCAACAACACAAAAACAAGTGAAACCAAAGAGGCTGTCAGATCACATCATGTGCAGCCAGTCTCTTAGATCTTCTCACCCCTGTCATGGGAGAGACCGTGACAGAGAGGTCTGCTGCTTCCTCCTGTAGGTGTGCAATTAGGGACTATGAGACTGATGGGGTAACATAAGTGAGGAGCAGTTAGTAGTGGATGATGATGTAACCAACCGCATGAGGGGGTAAGGGTGGCAACTTGTGCATAAGACAGCGGCAGGGCAGCAGCACATGGTTGAGCCAACAGTGTACAAGCGTGGCCATGAGTCATCAGGGTGGCAGCAGTGTGAGATCTGAAACGTGCGGTGTGGGAATTTTTCATCAAGTCGCTGGAGAACGTCAGGTTGGCCATTTGTTGGCACCAAGGCCCTGAATCAACACATGGAGTGTCACCATAAAGTGGCCTGGGAAAACTGTGATGTTAATGTAGTGGTACAGCCTGACGCAGCAACCACTGCAGTCAAGGCTCCACCACCTAAGCAGAAGGGAGCTGTTTTTCCTTCTCATCATCTACTGGTCCTGATGCTTCTCCTACTCCTCGCAATACATTTCGCTAGCAATCAATCACCGAGACGATTGCAAAAAGACAACAGTATGCATGCACTCATCCAACTATGCAGAAGCTGAACGTGCACCTGACCAAGTTGCTGGTACTACAGTCCCTCCCTTTCCATGTGGTTGACTCTGCCCATTTCAGAGAACTGATGGCTTGTGCCGAGCCAAGGTGATATGCGGTTTATAGCTTCTTCTGGAGTTGTGGATAGCCAGTGTGTGGTTCTCAACTGAGTTCCTGGTGCTGCCATAGCCACTTGAAGTTAAGTGTTTTCTTTCCCTTTTGTATTTTGTTTGGGTTATTTTGTGTGTTGCATTTTCTTGTCATTTGTATTAAGGCCTGAAGGAGACTCCTGTTCGTCCGTCCTTTTGGAGAAACAGGTTGTCTCAGCCCTGACATTAGTACCAGGGTCCTATAGGGTGAGTTAGGTCACTAGGTATTCCGGTGTATAAACTCACCTACCTTTGGGGTCTGTTCATACTGGTACTTAGTCAGGACTTTGATTAGGGTTTTACTAGGAGTTGTCAATCTCCTTTCCCTAGTTTCCAGGCCTTATTCCCTCGCCCCTTTCCCTCCTATGTTCGGTGTGTTGTTTCCCTCCCACACCCGAACGTGACATTATAAACCGCCAAAACCGTCATTGTTTTTTGCTTGCTTCAGTACAGCCATGGCTCCTATTGCTGCACTGGCCGGACAGCGGCAGGGGTTGTCTTTGGAGGTAGCTGACCTCCGCACGATCGTCTTGCAGATCCAGAGACCACAGGCTGCTGGTCCTAGTGATGGTTACCAGGCCTGTCTCGGGCCTAAAGTTGCCCTCCCGGAGAGATTCTCTGGGGGATGTGATACATTTATTTTTTTAGGGAGGCGTGCATTGTATTTTAGGCTACATCCACACTCATCTGGGGATAAGATTCAGAGAGTTGGTGTGGTTATTTTGTTGCTTAAATGGGATGCCTCAGTCATGGGCTTTTTCTCTGCTGACCGGATCACAGTCTCTCGGTCGGTGGATGAATTTTTCCAAGCTCTGGGTCTCATCTATGATGACCCAGATCGGACTTCCCTGGCCAAGACCAAGCTACGTGGCCTTCGCCAGGAGAGCGTTCTGCCTAGATCTATTGCTCTGAGTTTAGGAGGTAGGCTACGGATACTGAGTGGAACAATCCAGCTCTCCGTAGTCAGTTTTGTCAGGGATTATCAGAGAGCTGATGGACGCTTTGGCCTTTCATGAGAATTCTGAGTCTCTAGAAACAGCTATGTCTCTTGCAGTACGCATTACCCCACTCTCAGGACGTACTATCACATAATGTATCGTCTTCCTCTGACACTTTGGGTGAAGATACTCCTGTTTTTATGTCTGTGGACAAACCCATGCAATTAGGGGGAGCTAATTCTGGATCTGCTTTTAAGCGTATTAGTCGTAGAAAGGGAGTGTGTTTTTTCTGCAGACAAAAGGGACATTTTATCAATGTATGTCCATGCATTCTGCATCAAAAAGAAAAAAAAAAAGGGGACGTTCAATTCCCATCTGACTCTTGGAGGGGTGAGAGGAGAGTCCGAGAACGTGCATTTGTCTTTGACTGGTAGTACCCTATTTCTTCTGACTGCCAGGGTGGCACTAGAGTCCAAGACTGTGGGGATGCTCAGTTCGTCTGTATGCATGGGTTGTCTCCAAGTGCATTAGAGAAAAACATTTCCATTTTTGCTATTGATTCTGCACCTCTAAGGCTACTTTCACACTCGAGTTTTGTGCGGATCCGTCATGGATGGATCCATTCAGATAATACAACCGTCTGCATCCGTTCAGAACACATCCATTTGTATTATTTTTAACATAGCCAAGACGGATCCGTCTTGAACACCATTGAAAGTCAAGGGAGGACGGATCCATTTTCTATTGTGCCAGTTTGGCTCAGTTTCATCAGACGATGCAAACTGATGCATTCTGAGCGGATCCTTTTCCATTCAGAATGCATTAGAATGCAAACTGATCAGTTTTGGACTGTTTGTGAGAGCCCTAAACGGATCTCACAAACGGGAAGCCAAAACGCGAGTGTGAAAGAAGACTAACTCAGAAGTGTTTACCTCAGATGGTGCATGACATCCGATTAAGAGTGGGTGACTTTCATCAGGAATTCATCTCGTGTTTTGTGTTGGAGGGTCTCCCTGCTCCGTTGGTTCTGGGTTCACCGTGGTTAAGCAAGCAGAATCCAACCATTGATTGGCAAGCTAGACAGATTCTGGATTGGGGTGATTATTGCATTGACAATTGTCTAAATACATATTTTTCTGTTTTAACCACTAAAACAGTACCCTATTTTATATCTGATTTTGCCGATGTATTTTCTGAAAGTGGATGCTAGCATTTACCTCTGCATTGGGAATATGATTGTCCTATCAACCTTATTCCTGGAGCTAAGTTGCCCAAATCTAGGTTGTATAACCTTTCTGGACCCAAAAGAACGGCCATAGGAGAGTATATTGTCAAGAGTTTGGCTAAAGGACACATAAGACCTTCCAAATCTCCAGTGGCAGCAGAGTTTTTCTTTGTTAAAAAAAAGATGGAACTCTTAGGCCATGTCTGGATTTCAGTGAGCTCAATCGCATTACTGTCCATGATCCTTACCCCTTCCTTTGATTCCTTATTTGTTTAACCAGATTGTTGATGCCAAGTTGTTCTCCAAGTTGGATTTAAAGGGGTATTCCCATCTCAAACAATGGAGGCATATCGCTAAGATATGCCCCCATTGTCTGATAGGTGCGAGTCCCACCGCTGGGACCCACGCCTACAATGAGAATGGAGCGGAGAGAGCTGTGGCTGGAGGACCCCAGATTTCCCGGGGTCCGTCTACCCCCAAGCGCTGCTCCCATAGAAGTGGATGGAAGCGCACAGCGCACGCGCGGCCCCTGCTCTGATTCATCTCTATGGGGTAGAAGGTATTAGCCGAGCCAGTGCTCGACTATTTTCGGCGGCCCCATAGAAATGAATGGAGGGCGGCTTCGCATGCGCAGTGCAGTGGGACCCGCACCTATCAGACAATGGGGGCATATCCTAGCGATATTTCCCCATTGTCTGAGATGGGAAAACCCCTTTTAGGGGGGCATATAATCTGGTCAGGATGAAGGAAGGGGATGAATGGAAGACTACTTTAAATACCCCAGAGGGTCACTTTGAGAACCTGGTCATGCCTTTTGGGTTGACCAATGCTCCTGCAGTTTTCTAGCATTTTGTGAATGGCATTTTTCATCACCTGGTGGGGAGGTTTGTTGTCGTGTATTTGGATGACATGCTAATTTATTCTCCAGACGTGGAGAGTTATCAGGATCACGTTAGACAGGTGTTACAGATCCTAAGAGATAATAAATTGTACGCAAAATTAGAGAAGTGTGTTTTTGCTGTACATTAGGTGCAATTCTTGGGCTACCTGCTGTCATCTTCAGAGAAAATCCATGCTGTATTGGACTGGGATCGACCTGAAAATCTGAAGGCTCTTATGCGGTTTTTGGGGTTCACCAACTATTATCGAAAATGTATTCAGAACTATTCGACAGTGGTGAAACCCTCAATGGACATGACTAAGAAAGGGACGGATGTTTTAGTGTGGTCTGATTCAGTGTTGCGATCCTTTTCTGCGGTTAAGGAGTGCTTCGCTTTTTCCCCTATATTGGTGCAGCCGGATGTATCACAACCTTTGATAGTGGAAGTTGACGCGTCCAAGGTGGGGGTAGGAGCATTCTTATCGCAGGGCCCGTTACCTGGTAAATGGCGCCCATGTGCATTTTTCACAAAAAAAAAAAAACTCTGCCGCAGAGAGAAATTACAATTTGGGTAACAGAGAGTTGCTGGCAATTAAGTTGGCTTTTGAGGAGTGGCGTCATTGGTTGGAAGGGGTGATTCATCCGATCATTGTGTCTACAGATCACAAAAATCTGGCTTACCAGGAGACGGCTAAACTTATCGTTCCTGGGGTTAAGAACGTTAAGACAGATGCCTTGTTGCGTAGTTTTCTTGGAGGTGGTGATTTTGAAAATCCGCTTATCCGCTCTATACCCTGACCTAGAGGTGAAGGTGTTAGAGGCTCAGGGAGATGCACCGGAGTCTTGCCCCTCTGGGAAATTGTTTGTTCCATCAGAATTGCATCATAAGGTGTTCACTGTACGGTTCTTACTGGATACCCTGGGAGTAGATCGTAGATTCTGGTGGCCAGGGTTGCGTAAGTGTGTTGAGGCTTATGTGTTGGCCTGTAGTATCTGTGCACGCGATAAGGTGACACATACTCGCCCCTTCTGGATCTCTACGTTGCCCATACCATCCAGACCATGGATTCACGTATCTATGGATTTTATTACTGATCTGCCTAATTCATCTGAAAAGACAGTTATTCTGGTGGTAGTTGATTGTTTTAGTAAAATGGTGCACTTTATAGCATTGCCTTGCCTACCTAATGCTAAAACACTTGCGCAAGTGTTTGTTGACAACATTGTGAAACCTTATGGCATTCCCTCTGATGTGGTCTCGGATCGTGGGACTCAGTTTGTGTCCAGATTCTGAAAGACGTTCTGTACTTGGCTGTAGGTACAACTGTCTTTTTCTTCTGCTTTTCATCCTCAGACGAATGGACAGACGGAGCGCACTAATCAGATTCTGAAGACTTACTTAAGATGTTTTGTCTCTGAGACCCAGGAGGATTGGTCCTCGTTTTTGTCTTTGGCAGAGTTTGCCATAAAAAATCATAGACAGGAGGCCACTGGTAGGTCGCCATTTTTTGGTGCATATAGGTATCCCTGAGGAGGAACGTTTTTCGTCATCATTGTCTTCTATATGGCGGAAAATTTTAAATAACTTGATGAATATGGGCAACAAGTATAAAAGTGTGGCTAACAGGAAACGTATTAATGGTCCGGACCTAAATGTGGGTGATTTTGTGTGGCTGTCCACAAGAAATATTAAGTTGAAGGTTCATTATAAGATCGCTGCCATTATTAATCCTGTAGCTTTTTGTCTTGAACCTCCTCAGGCTCTGAAAATTAATAATGTGTTTCACAAATCTTTGTTGAAGAGATATGTTGAACCTTTGGAGTCGTCCCCCTTGCCACCCACTCCTGTCATGGTGGACAGCAGTTTGGAATTCCAGATCGCCAAGATTTCTGACTCTCGAGTTCTCTGTAGATCTCTTCAGTATCTTGTTCACTGGAAGGGTTATGGACCAGAGGAGAGGATGTGTGTATTGGAATCTGACGCGAATGCCAGTTGTTTGGTGAAAGCCTTTCACAAGTCTCATCCGGATAAGGTTGGTCCTGGGTGCCCGGATACTGTCATGGAGGTTCCCGTGACAGGTTGCAGGAGATCGGTGAAACTGGCAACACGTGGTTTGATCTGACATGTTTTACGCTTAAATCAAATGACATCTGTGTTGTTTCTGGTGCTTGCCACAACTTCTTTCCCCAGGTGTGGCTTTTATGGTAATTTAACCTTCTCTATTTATTATTGTTTCTCCCACTATGCTATGCAGTTTATAGCTTCTGTTGGAGTTGTGGATAGCTAGTCTGTGGTTCTCGACTGAGTTCCTGGTGCTGCCATAGCCACTTGAAGTTAAGTGTTTTCTTTACCTTTTGTATTTTGTGTGTTGCATTTCCCTGTCATTTGTATTAAGGCCTGATGGAGACTCCTGTTTGTCCTTCCTTTTGGAGGAACAGGTTGTCTCAGTCCTGACATTAGTATCAGGGTCCTATAGGGTGAGTTAGGACACTAGGTATTCCGGTGTATGAACTTGCCTACCTCTGGGGTCTGTTCATACTGGTAGTTAGTCAGGACTTTGATTAGAGTTTTACTAGGAGGTGTCTATCTCCTTTCCCTAGTTTCCAGGCCTTATTCCCTCACCCCTTTCCCTCCTATGTTCTGTGTGGTGTTTCCCTCCCACACCCGAACATGACAGGTTCCTGCCTAGGCAAACTAGCAACTTGGTCTGGTGATGGCAATGCCACCTCCACGTTTTCATGCTGTAATTGTGGCACTAATGTCCTCCTCATCCTCCACATTGTTCTCACCCACTGTAGGCACAGTTTGGAGTGGTCCTCCAGCATACCACCTATGTAGAGCAAGCAGTGTCACGCTGTTCTGCCCCTGGCCAGGCTGGGCTTACTGAGTCACATCGGGAAGGAACTGCTCCGCGTCATCAACCAAGAAATCTAATTCTGTCTGTCTCCTTGCCAACTGAAGATCATAACCGTGGTCACAGATAACAGAAAGAACATTCTATTGGTGGTGCGTCAAGGAGAGCTTACCTATGCACCCTGAATGGCGCACGTCTTTAATGCGTAAACCAGTTCCACCCAGTATTACTGTTCAAATCACAACCTCCTTGAGCTGCAGAATAGTGTTCCCCAACATTGCCTCTTATGCAACATTTTCACACGTTGGAACTCCACCCTCCACATGTTGGATCGACTATATGAGCGGAGGAAGGCCGTGAACGATTTCTTGGTTATGCAGGCGGACAGAGGTACTCCCCTGTTTAACTTCAACATTAGGCAGTGGCAGCTCGTCCGTTACACCTGCCGCTTTGTTCAGGTCATTTGAGGAGGCCACTTTATTTGTCAGTTGCCAGGACTATGGGATGAATTAGATTGATCAGCATCTGCTCCAGGACATGAAGGAGTGGAATCCTTCATGTCCTGGAGCAGATGCTGATCAATCTGGCTGGCCAGGGCACAGGAGACATGATACCTACATCTCATGACCACCTGAGTCCTGTGGGGGCTGAACTGGCGGAGAAGAAGGACATTAACCCAGAAAATGTATACAGAAATGCGTGGTTTATCTGCACAAGCGACAGGAGAGGAGCAGGAGTAGCTGGAGGGTGATGAGGAAGGCCAGGCAGATGACCCCGACAGACCATGGCAGTAGGTAGTGGAGATGGAGGCAGGGAGTTCCTCCAAGTACATTGCACAAATGGACAGATGCATGCTGAGTTGCTTGCGTAGTGACAGTCGCATTATCACCATTTGGCAGAGGGATGACTACTGGCTCTCCATGAGGTTAGACTCTCACTACTGGGCCATTTTTATTTATTTTTATACACAGGATGAGAGGGGTGATAAACTCAACTACCATAAAGACATCCTATGTAGTCAGTTGGTCGCTGCCCATGTGTGCCATCTCCCATCCTCACAAAAGTCTGACCGGGGGGAACCTGGCGTTGATCAGCCAGGATTTCCACACATCGGTGCCTGATACATAGTATTAGATCATTCTGGCAGTAATGTTCTTACTGCGGTGTGCTGCCACACCAGAACATTGTGAGAAATGGCCCGTTATTTTGGCCACCTGCTTCATCCATCAGAACATTGTCTGATGCCATCTTCTCCTACTGCCACCATCTTGTGCTGTTGCTGCCACTGTTATTGCCCCCCATCTCCCCACTCTGTGAATGGGCAACTATGTTGGCTCTTCATACTATTGCCACTCTCACCACTCTGTGCCTGGACCACTGTGTTAAATCCTCATGCTGTTACCACCCTAACCACTCTGTGACTGGGCCACTGTGTTGACTCCTCCTGCTGTTGCCACCCTCCCCACTATGTGACTGGGCCACTGTGTTGACTCCTCATGATGTTGCCACTCTCACCAGTCTGTTCTGGGGACACTAGTGTCCCTGTTAGGCCTTGTTGACATCACAGTTTATTTTACCATTCTCCTGATCCTTCAGAAGAACCAAAAAATGAAAGACACAACGGATCTTGTCTTTGGAGCATCTATAAGGCTTCTATCACACGGTCAGTATTTTGCATCAGTAATTGCTCATGATTTGGAAGCCAAAAGCAGCAGTGTGTCCAAAACACAGAAGACATGCAAATATTTCCTTCATGTGTCACCTCTGTTTTGGACTCATTTGTGTTTTTGCTTTACCAATACTGATCAAATATTGATGCAAAAAAACTGACCATGTGATAGAGGCCATTAAAGTCCTGCATGCAGAATTTCTTTTCCATCTGAGTAAAACCAATGTCATATGCAAATGGCCAAAACTCATGTAAATTGATTTTGCATCAGGATTTGACCATGATTTGGAAGCCAAAAGCAGGAGTGGGTCCAAAACACAGAGTACCTACAAATATTTCCATCACATGTCATCTCTGTTTTGGACCTACCCTTGTATTTGATTTACCAATACTGATCAATTACTGACCAAATACTGGCCAAGTGAAGGTGGATACTCAAAAGACAGGATCCATTTTTCTGGGTTCTTCTGACTGGTCAGAAGAAAGGAAAAATAAAAATTGACGTAAATACAAACTTACTCCTCACACTCTCCCACACTCTGTTATATGCCCACTACTTATATCAGCATGTAACAGAACAGGTTCTCTAGCAATCCGGTGTAAAAGGACATGGAAACAGCAGACGGTGTAAAAGGAGAGCGCTTTTTTTTACTCTATAGTAGAATCTTGGGCCACTGCACTATTAAGTACATTATACCTGAAGCAAACATTGACCTGTAAGGCGGAGTTCACACTTTAGTTAGTTGGTCAACTAGTTCCAGCAGTTACTGTATGGTGAGCCAAAATCAGGAGCCAATCCTACTCACAGATAACCTATCATGAAAAGATCTGCATCCATTCTTTGTTTTTGACCTGTAACTGACCAAATAACTGAAATGTGAACTGAGCCTAATATTGACACATGCCAATGTGCTCATCCAGTAAATGTTACACTGCCAGAAAGTACTAGCAATGCATGTTGCTGCAATGCACAGTGATGTACACTGAGATACACTCTCCCTGTAGGCCAGGATATAGCAGATTTAATGCGTTTCCTGATGAAATAATTCGAAACAAAGCAAATTTGTTGAAAAAATTTGGCGAAGCGTTGAAATCAAATTTTTAAAAAGTTCACTCATCTCTAGTAGGTGGTATGTGTCAAAGTAACATCTACATGAATGCCAAGACCCAAGCTTTCCCAGCAGAACTGTCACGAGGGTGTCACGACCTATCGCTGACCCTGTGGTGCCTGGGGTCAGAAGGTCGCAGCGGGTGGCTACTCGCCCGATTTCAAGGGATCACGTCATGACCTAGTTCTGGGAATGGATTCCGGTCCAGGTTTTCCTGTTTTGGTTAACTATCCTTTTTGTCCTATCTAGGTATCGGTAGTTTTACTTTCAGCTGTTCTGGGTCTGCCACTCCCAGACACTATTTAATCTCTCTTCCTACTTCCCTTGTTGCCAGATATAGACCTTCCTTTCAGGTTATCTATTCTGACCTCAGGTGGTGTTGCTATGGAGTTGGTGGAGCAGTTGGAACCAGTGCGGTTGGATCTCCGGTCCTCTTCATTTTGTTGTATACTGTTTGTTGTCTCCCTTTGGGGTTATATGTGGTGTTTGTGTTGTTTATCCACTCCCTGATGTTATCCTAGGTGTCAGTGGTGAGGACTAGTGCTCCCACCGCCCTACTCACTACCTAGGGCTTCTTCCAGGCACGTGATCGGCTTACAGGTGAGCAACCCGTCTAGGGACATCAGGGCACAGGTGCCAGTACTGGGGGAGTTAGGGGTCACCACTCCTCCCTCTCCCTTGTGTTAGGGCATCCAGTTTCCCTTCCCTTTGTGCCGCACGTCTGGTACCTGCCATACCAGACGTGATAAGAACATTGTTTAGAGCCTTCACTGCCACACTACACACCAGTTTGCCTTCCCATTGTTCCATCTGTTCCCATGGTAAACAACATACAGGCACTAGGTCATTCACATAATATGAAAAAACATTATTCGCTAGACCAAGCCATCTTTTTCCATTGCAAAAAATAATTTATGCTCACAAGAACATTGTAGGCCCATCAGCACGGGCACCCATCAGCTACACAGCTTCATACATGTGTGTTTTGACATCTTTCTATTATAGCCAATAGTAACTTTTGTTGTGAATTGGATTAGACAAACTAGCCTTCACTCCCTACCAGGGTTGCCAGGTTGACAAGTATTCCACTAATCTGGTCTGCTTTTGTTTTTTATAATCCCGACAGGTTTTCATCTTAGCTGAGCAACCAAAACCTAGTTCACCCTACTTTATCTCTTTAGGTGGTGGAACAGGCTGTACCATTACTATACTATAACAAATACAGCCAGCATGGAACAGCATGACCAGCAGATGGTCTCTGCCCTTCTAGTGATGCTGCCTCTTGTACAGACAGACCACCCAATGTGAGAAACGGAATAATGCTGGATTGGTGGCTGCCACTATTTCAGGGGCACTGCAGCAGCCACTGTATTTGATGGTACTCTGGCTGTCTTGATATCAGGGAGATATAGTGGCTGTTACTATACCTTAGGGCACTGGGTTGTCACTGTATTGGGGGAACTGTGACTGCAAATATAATTGGGGGCACTGTTACTATCACTGTATTTTGAAATACAGTGATGTCTGTCACTGTACCTAAGGATACTATGGCAGCATTGTGTTTGGAGATTTCTTGCTGTCACTACTTTATGTCATAAAAACACATCCTACCTAACCTGCATAATGTAATAAAATGTTCCATCAAATTTTTTTTAATTTTTTTGAGTTTATTAAGTGCATGTTTGAAATATAAACTTTAAAGCATTTTGGCTGGATTTCAACTTTGGACCTGGCAGCTCTGCTCCCCATGCACATCAATAAGCCTTGAGCACCCATGTACTCTATGGTTCACCATTTGTCCTTCCTTGGACCACTTTTGGTAGATACTGACCACTGCATACCTAGAACACCCACAATTTGGGCAGTGTAAAGTCGCTCAGATCCTTAGGCTTGCCCATTTTTACCCACCCAACAAATCAACTATCATTCGCTGTTTTATATCAGCTAAAAAGATTAAAAATAGCTGACTCTTACAAAGCTGCAATACTCTTTTATAATCACAAGACATTTTATTTAATTTTCAAATTGAATTGCCTTAGTTTTTTGTAGCATGCGTATACTTCTTACAAAAGTTTAATTAAAAGCAGACACAAAGCAATTTATATTTGTCAGAAAAACTTTTGTAGAGTTTAGTAAGTCTTAAGTGGTGTATATACCTGTCAAACATGCTATTTAAGATAGTCAAAAGTGCCTGAGGAATAAGTGTGCACATGTAGTTAAAGAATGAAAGTCATCTTTTCTATGCACCTATTTATGTAATATATATGAATCTTGATTTGGATGTTCAGATTAGGGAGCCAATGAAACGTGTTAAGAAAAGAAAAAAGGGATTATAAATTTGTATGCATTATTTGCATAAGTATGTATGCATCTTCAGTCATCACACAGACACACTGCAATACATATGATTGTGGCTGAGCATGTTGCTGCAGCTGTGTTCCATTTATTGTAAAGTATTGATAAAAGCAATATAGTGGACTTGTAAGCAATGATAGCTTATAAGCCTGCTATATTCATTAGCCTGGTGCTAACCCTGCCTTCCTCTTCCGCCCTCTCCTTCTTAGTTCAGAGTGACAGTGTCCTTTTTGTAAATTCTTATACAGAGGCTAGCTTTACTCATGAGTCCACTGTACTGCCTTTAACCCTTTCCTGACAGTCACTGTACATAAGTGGTTAATGTGATTCCTTTTAGCACTTCTACAAAAATGTTTATTGTCTCACCTGTTAGAATGGTGCCCGATCTGTAGTGAATGTAATATTTTTACCACTATCCATATTTGCGAGTTATCCACTCCCTTCTGATTCTAAGCTGTGTCATGTGACCAACTCTCTGATCTCCAACTGACACAGGACAGGAGGTCAGTTAATTCTCTATTCATTCCTATGAGACTGACATTGAGGCTCTTATAAGAATAAATAGGGAAACCGGCTTCCCGTCTACACATAAGAGAAGAGGCTTTGTCATTTGGTGGTCACATGACACAGCTGAGGATCAGAAGGGAGTGGATAACTCACAAATACATTCACTGGTAAGATTACCTTCCCTACAGATTACATAATCCACCTTTCTAAAGGGTCAGAGAAAAAAAAATAGTGGGGGTGCTTCTTTAACCTTCCTAGCGGTATTCCCGAGCGTGACTCGGGGTTAATTTTCGCTGCCAGGAGCGGTAACCCCGAGTCACGCTCGGGGTAACATTGAAAAGTTGTCAGCGAAGTCCCCTTACCTTCTCCGCTGTGATCGCAAGCGAGTGCGCCGGCCGGCATCTGACTTCCTGGTTCCGTTCCCTGCGAGCACCTGCGGCGCATGGGAGCGGAACTGGGCGGGAAATTCAAAATTTTAAAGTGACACACACACATAAGAGGTAATACATTGTAATCTGAGAGAATTGCACTGTATCACCTCAGATCTGACAGTTGATTACTGTAAAGTGCCCTTTGCCTGCCATTTTACTGCCATTTGTGCTTATTTATAACATACAATACATAACACCAAATTTCCATGCAAAAAATGGTACCACTTTTGGTACAAAATTCCTGACATAATCATACCGCCAGGGAGGTTAAAGATGGAACATCTTTAACGACATAGCTGGTGGGTGTCTGCTGTTTTACAACTCCAATTACGGGCTGACAAAGGTCAGTTGTGATTGCAGCATCTGCGGGACATTTACTGGTAGCGTGATGCTCCTCATTACTGAATGCCCCCTCCATGATGAGATCCTGGCAACCATTCGGTTGCTATTTGAGCTGGGACTTTTTGATGGCTCTCAGGCCTGCCATAATGGTTTTTTTTTATTTTTACAAATTGCATATATTAATATAGGAAACCTCTTGTTTTCCCCTGTAGTTTATAAACAATTCAATAATATATCATCAACTGATCAGTGTACATACCCATTCTATCTCCCCCTCTTCCCTAGGTCTGACATCCTCTCCTCACTTATTTCTCTACACGATAGAGAAGAAAAAGGTACTAAATAGAAAACGATTCTTCAATATACCGTAAGTCTTCTTTCTTTTTCAGAGAATAATTTGTTGACCAACATTTTCCATTTCCTCTTTCATCTTCGTGTTCCTTTTCATTTTAAAGATAACTGGGAATTTAGATATTTGGAGTCCTCAGGACTCTACCATTTCTATGCAGCCACAAAAAGGGAATACATTGTCTTTGGATACTTTCACACTAGCGTTAAAGTTTTCCGGTATTGAGTTCCGTCATAGGGGCTCAATACCGGAAAAAATGCATCAGTTTTGTCCTAATGAATTCTGAATGGAAAGCAATCCGCTCAGTATGCATCAGGATGTCTTCCGTTCCATCCCTTATACGGTCTGTTTCGTTGGTGCCTTGCATTACAGATTCTCTATTTATTAACTTCCTTTTGTGGTCCCCCCCTTGACTAGGTCTGCTCACCTGCTCTATTCCTTGCACAGAGAATCTAGAGACATCTCCTTGATGACATACCACAAAGTGTAAACTTGCGGCCGAGACATTTCTTTCTCTGTGATAAGGCATGTCAGAAAGATGTTTCCTAATATGCATTTTGACATCATTAGTTGTGCAGCCAACATATTGTAGTTGGCAAATTAAACAAGTGATACAATATACTACATATTCCGTGTTGCAATTTATATATTGTTGGAGTCTAAAAATGTGGCCATTTGAAGTATATCTAACATATTTGGATACATTCATATGTCATTCATAGCCAGATTCAAAAAATGATAGATAAATCTCATAATAAAACGTACAGACCCATCAGGGCAGCTAGAAATGGACCCTTAAATCCAAAATGATACAGCACCCGGAACATAAAGTTCCAGTTCAGGCGGTCGAACGCCTTTTCTTTGTGTAAACTGAGCAGTAGTGCCTTCATCCCTCCCCTGTCAGCTATATCTATCAGGTCAATGGCCCGTCTGGTGTTATCACCTGCCTGGCGGAAGCGAACAAAGCCAACCTGATCTTTATGAATAAAATGTGGGAGCCAGCAATTTAGCCGGTTTGCTAGCAATTTTGTAAATATCTTCAGGTCTGAGTTCAAAAAGCTAATGGGTCGGTAGCTGGAGCAGTCTGCGGGATCCTTACCAGGTTTGGGAATGACCGTTATATAAGAGCCCAGCATGGTGTCGGGTATTTTCTCACCCATCAGAAATCCGTTAAATAATTTGGCCATATGAGGTAGTAATAAGTTGTGTAAATAATTGTGTAAATCAGATATAGTCTCCTTAATCTCCTCAAGTCAGAGTAGGAAGATGGCATTTAGACAAAAACTCATCTAATAGTGTATTTCGGGTCATTTCATCTGCAGGGAGAGTGGAAGGAAGGGAGTATAGACCTGAGTAATATGAGTGGAAAAGGTTAGCAATGAAGGTGGGGTGGTGCTGGAGCACTCCTTTATGGTCTCGTATTGCATGCGGAGTAGTAGCGGCCGGGCTGAACCCGGACATACCCATAATTTCACCAAGGCAGTCCCCCTGACTTGAGCATCAGAGCAGTTCATGCTCCGATGCTCTCCCTTGCCCTGTGCAGGATCACGCAGGTCAAGTGCTTTTTTATTTATAATAACACACTGCCTGGCCAAGGCTTCCGCCTAGCAGTGTGTTCGATGACGTCACCGGCTCTTATAGGCGGGCTTTAGTGCTGCCTTAGCTGTTTTACAGGCTAGGGCAGCGCTAAAGCCCGCCCATCTGTGCCGGTGACGTCACCGGGCTCACTTCTGGGCGGAAGCCTCCTCCTGGCAGCCCTAAGGAGAGCCTGATACGTCACCGGAACTCCATAAAATGCCTTTGCCCTGCGCAGGGCAAAGGAGAGCATCAGAGCATGAACTGCTCCGATGCTCAAGTCAGGGGGGCTGCCTGGGTGAAAATGGGGATATGTCCGGGTTCAGTTCTGAACCCAGACAACCCCTTTCAGTTGT
Organism: Bufo gargarizans; assembly: GCF_014858855.1. Lineage (NCBI taxonomy): Eukaryota > Metazoa > Chordata > Amphibia > Anura > Bufonidae > Bufo > Bufo gargarizans. The sequence goes on along the minus strand of NW_025334170.1, from coordinate 1,260,947 downwards.
TGAGCCATAAGGGTGTGTCTAGTGTAACAGATCATCTGTTCTGTTGATGACAAAGCCAGGGACCTGAGGCGGGTCCGCAAATCAACTATTTCTCTCAGTGTTCTTGTCATGGGATGAGAGGCCAGAGACTGTTCTGCCACTCGAAGTGAGCGCAAACATTCTCGGTGTTGTGCCGCTCTATCTTTTTTCATTCAATAAGGGAGGGAAATGCATATTCCCCTAAATACTGCCTTGTAGGCCTCCCACAGAATTCCCACCGAGGGTGCGGTTGGTGCATTCTCTACAAAGTACTGAGACAGTGAGTTCCGCACAAGTCAATAGATTGGCCAGAAGGGTATCATTAAAACGCTAGTGGGTGTGTCTCAGAGTGGCGAAGGGGAGGGCTAATTCCAGGTATACAGACGTGGACAAAATTGTTGGTACCCTTTGGTCAATGAAAGAAAAAGTCACAATGGTCACAGAAATAACTTTAATCTGACAAAAGTAATAATAAATTAAAATTCTATAAATGTTAACCAATGAAAGTCAGACATTGTTTTTCAACCATGCTTCAACAGAATTATGTAAAAAAATAAACTCATGAAACAGGCATGGACAAAAATGATGGTACCCCTAACTTAATATTTTGTTGCGCAACCTTTTGAGGCAATCACTGCAATCAAACGCTTCCTGTAACTGTCAATGAGACATCTGCACCTCTCAGCAGGTATTTTGGCCCACTCCTCATGAGCAAACTGCTCCAGTTGTGTCCGGTTTGAAGGGTGCCTTTTCCAGACTGCATGTTTCAGCTCCTTCCAAAGATGCTCAATAGGATTGAGGTCAGGGCTCATAGAAGGCCACTTTAGAATAGTCCAATTTTTTCCTCTTAGCCATTCTTGGGTGTTTTTAGCGGTGTGTTTTGGGTCATTGTCCTGTTGCAAGACCCATGACCTGCGACTGAGACCAAGCTTTCTGACACTGGCTAGTACATTTCTCTCTAGAATTCCTTGATAGTCTTGAGATTTCATTGTACCCTGCACAGATTCAAGACACCCTGTGCCAGACGCAGCAAAGCAGCCCCAGAACATAACAGAGCCTCCTCCATGTTTCACAGTAGGGACAGTGTTCTTTTCTTGATATGCTTCATTTTTTCGTCTGTGAACATACAGCTGATGTGCCTTGGCAAAAACTTCGATTTTTGTCTCATCTGTCCACAGGACATTCTCCCAGAAGCTTTGTGGCTTGTCAACATGTAGTTTGGCATATTCCAGTCTTGCTTTTTTATGATTCGTTTTCAACAATGGTGTCCTCCTTGGTCGTCTCCCATGTAGTCCACTTTGGCTCAAACAACGACGGATGGTGCGATCTGACACTGATGTTCCTTGAGCATGAAGTTCACCTTGAATCTCTTTAGAAGTCTTTCTAGGCTCTTTTGTTACCATTCGGATTATCCGTCTCTTAGATTTGTCATCAATTTTCCTCCTGCGGCCACGTCCAGGGAGGTTGGCTACAGTCCCATGGATCTTAAACTTATGAATAATATGTGCAACTGTACTCACAGGAACATCTAGTTGCTTGGAGATGGTCTTATAGCCTTTACCTTTAACATGCTTGTCTATAATTTTCTTTCTGATCTCTTGAGACAGCTCTTTCCTTTGCTTCCTCTGGTCCATGTCGAGTGTGGTACACACCATATCACCAAACAACACAGTGATTACCTGGAGCCATATATATAGGCCCAATGGCTGATTACAAGGTTGTAGACACCTGTGATGCTAATTAGTGGACACACCTTGAATTAACATGTCCCTTTGGTCACATTATGTTCTGTGTTTTCTAGGGGTACCATCATTTTTGTCCATGCCTGTTTCATGAGTTTATTTTTTTACATAATTCTGTTGAAGCATGGTTGAAAAACAATGTCTGACTTTCATTGGTTAACATTTATAGAATTTTAATTTATTATTACTTTTGTCAGATTAAAGTTATTTCTGTGACCATTGTGACTTTTTCTTTCATTGACCAAAGGGTACCAACAATTTTGTCCACGTCTGTATATGGGCATGATCCGACCATGTAATCGGGCCAATGAACGCGTCAACCAGGGGTCTTAGGGCCATAACATTCCCAAAGAAATAGTCTATCCTGGTATGAGTAAGATAGGGAGGAGAGTACAAAATGTATTGGTGTGCAGTAGGATTATCTACTCTCCATAGGTCGTAAAGAGAGTGTATGCGATTGAGCCTTCTGAAGCCTCTGGACAGACATTCACATTGTTTAGATGGGGGTGTCAGAGGGTGGTGAGCCTATCGAAGCAGTCTGAGAAGGGGACATTAAAGTCTCCCCCTATCAGCTGCACCCTGCCTCGAACAGTAGAGAGGGAGGAGAGAAGAGAAGAAAGGAAAGCGAGTTGACAGGAGTTGGGGCATAGACCGTGCAGAGCTGCTGACTCACCCCATGTAAGGTGCCCTGAAGGATGAGGTACCGTCCCAGGGGGTCAGCGTGTACCTTGTCGACCTGAAGTGGACAGGATCTGGATATCAGGATGGCGACCCCCGCCGACTTGGAGCTGGCAGAGGCCATATATGTTCTGGGGAACCAATGCTTGGTGAATGCAAAAGAGCCATCGGAGGTCAGGTGTGTCTCCTATATTAAAACAATATCAGCTTTGGATCTACGGATTTCCCTCAGAATAATACGTCTCTTAAGGTTGGAGTTGAGACCCTTTACATTTAAGGACATGATCTTAGCCATGGGGAAAAAATTAAGAGGGGCGGCACTGGTTATATCTGAGGGGGGAAAAAAGGGGTCCCGAAGATTCAGGTGCCAGGCTACTCCCCACAATATTTCCCGGTACACGACGATGGTAGGGGACAAGCGAAGGAAAGAGACATAGAGAAAGAGGTAGGAAAGCTACTGTATATAGAGACTATATAGAATTTTACGAAAAACAACCATTCAATAAAACAATTTGCGACAATACAGGCATAGCACAACTAAAACCCTTATATCCGTGGAGTTCAGCTGGGAAGAGGTGGACGAAGGTTTCTAAACCAAGTACAATAAACCCAGGTGCGGACACAGACAGCAGAGCGCCCCTGTGCAAATAATGTGCCTGGGCCCCCTCCCCTCCTAGCCAAGTTCTCAACATAACCAATTCCGTCCTAACATTACTTATAGCAATACAAAACATACAGGTTAAGGGTCCATTTACACGTCTGTAGTGTATTGCAGGTCCGCAATGCACCCGGCCGGCACCCCCATAGAACTGCCTATTCTTGTTTGCAATTGCGGCACACTCCGGAATTGCGGATCCGAACAGCAGACTGTGTGCTGTCCGCATCCATTCTTGCCGCATAGAGAATGGACGTGTGAATGGACCCTAAGGCTGCTTTCAGCCATTAGAAAATGGCTAATTGTGAAAATTTTTGGTAAATTTGGGATTTTTTCATAAATAAAGGTGAAATATATTGACTCAAATTTATGACTATCATGAAGTACAATGTGTCATGAGAAAACAATCTCTGAATGGCTTGAATAAGTAAAGTATTCCAAAGTTATTACCACATAAAGTGAGATATGTCAGATTTGCTAAATTAGGCCTGGTAAGGAAGGGGGCAAATGGCCCGGATGTGAAGTGGTTAGGCCATTTATTTTCTTTATGTGTTCTACAAAAATATATAAAAATGTAAAATTGGTGAAAAAAATAAAAAAAGTAGAGTAACAATTAAAGCAAATTGAGTGAAACAAAATCCTAGAATCTGTTCTTTGCCATCTTTGTTTCTCTTTAGTTATTGGCAACATTGTAAGTAACTATTATGGTAGACATCTATGAAAGCAATAATTATTAGCTTGTTTATCTAGTCAGGATCTGGCGATGAAACTGATGACCTGTGGACTTTTATTAAAAGCTCATGGGAACGAAAGTGGATGATATATGTATAATACATCCCAGAATTAAGTCCAAATGAAAAATAAATATATATTTCAGAAGGGAGAAATGCTTTAAGACTATGCTAATGGACATCTTTAACAGCATGTAGTTTTCCCTGGAATTTACAAAGGTAGGCGTGTATGAATTGTACAGAAACTATATATTTTCCCCGCAATACAAGTCCATTTTGTATTTCAGATCTACACTGCATAAAAGAGGCCAACAATCATCAATCATACAGTATTAACCTCTTTTTTCAGAGGATGTAATGAAATTTAAGTTAAAGGGACTTCTACAGATATTATGTTATCCAAAGAATAATTTTGGTAGATGCTGGTAAAATACTATTAATATAAATGGGGAGTCTAGAATGTGAATTATAGCATACAAATATAAATAGGTATTTTACAGTGTCCCTGTAGTGACACATCAAAGGTTTTGACCAGTGGGGTCCGAATACTGAGACCCCCCACTGATCACTAGAATGAACAGAGTGCTCACATAGATTGCTAACTCTCCTCGCTACAGGAAATGGGCTTAGTAGAAAGCCTATGAATCTGTCTCAATTCTATATTCTGCAGCATGGAGAGTTCCTTATGTGAGCTCTTCTCTCTCCTCGTCCTAGCAGTCGTTGGAGGTCTCAGCACCTCGAACCATCACTGATTAACCTGAAAGCCACTGCTACAGAAAATCCTTGCTACGTTGCTATGACATATCAAAAGTTTTTCAAAGTACATAAACACTTTAAGTTTGGCAAAATTGTAATGAAGTATAGTAAAGTTAGGCCATACGAGTGAAGCAGAGAGCCTGTAGGACAGCACACAGAGTTCCATACAGCTTGGTACTGTCACGGAAGGTGTACAGAAAACTAGAAGACACAAAATGAAGATCCGACTGACTGGATCCAAAACTAAGGAACAAAAGGGAGAGCCCTGGACCTGGCTCTCTCCCTAACTGCTCAGCCTATGCAAAAATCTCAATGGTAGATGATCGCATATCCTCGTTCCTCGACTGTATAACACCTGAACACCCTATAATAGTGAGGGGACACAACCACCGGCTCTCTACACTTGATACGGAGGGAGTCAGGGTCACCTGGGATCCAGCAAACAGGAAAACACAAATGAATGAACAAAACTTATCTGTAGAAGACTCAGTAGTAGCATCCAGCATGCACACACTCCAGGAAGTTGTATAAACCGCAAAGTGATGCAGTATGGGAAGGGATTTAAAGGGATGCAATCAGTGCAACTACATGACAGCTGAGAGAGGCTAACGAGATGAGAAAACGAAAGCAAAACAAAAGGAACCTCAAGGAGGAGGTTCTGAAGAACGTCTGTCAGAGCTTCTCAGATGTCTGGTGGTGACAGTACCCCTCCTTCTACGAGTGGACTCCGGACACTCAGAGCCCACCTTCTCAGGATGGGACCTATGGAAAGCCCTGTTGAGACGAGTGGCATTAATGTCCGTCACTGGGACCCACATCCTCTCCTCAGGACCATAACCCTCCCAATGAACGAGGTACTGGAGAGAACCGCGGACAACACGAGAATCCACAATCCTAGAGACCTGAAATTCAAGATTACCATCAACCACAATCGGAGGAGGAGGCAAAGACGAGGGTACAATGGGTTGGACATAAGGTTTTTAATAAGGACTTATGAAAAACATTATGGATCTTCCAAGTCTGAGGAAGATCAAGACGGTAGGCAACAGGATTGATGACGGACAAGATTTTGTAAGGCCCAATAAACTTAGGACCCAACTTCCAGGAGGGAACCCTCAATTTGATATTCTTAGTAGACAACCACACCAGATCACCAACATTCAGGTCTGGACCAGGCACACATCTCTTATCCGCCACACGCTTATATCTCTCACTCATGCTCTTTAGATTATCCTGAATCTTTTGCCAAATAGATGACAAAGACGAGGAGAATCTGTCCTCATCAGGTAAACCAGAAGACCCCTCTCCAGAGAATGTCCTAAACTGCGGATGAAACCCATATGCACCAAAAAATGGTGACTTATCAGAGGACTCCTGACGACGGTTATTTAAAGCAAACTCAGCAAGGGACAAAAAAGAACACCAATCCTCCTGATTCTCCGCCATAAAACATTGCAGATATGTCTCCAGATTCTGATTGACGCGCTCTGTCTGGCCATTCGACTGTGGGTGGAAAGCAGAAGAGAATGACAACCGAACCCCCAAGCGAGAACAGACAGCCTTCCAGAATCTGGAAACAAACTGTGTGCCCCTATCAGAGACTATGTCTGAAGGAATACCGTGCAATTTGACAATGTGATCAATAAATGCCTGTGCCAGCGTCTTAGCATTGGGCAAGCCAGGAAAAGGAATGAAATGCACCATTTTGCTAAAACGGTCCACCACCACCAGAATCACAGTCTTCCCCGAGGAACGAGGCAGGTCCTTAATGAAGTCCATGGACAGATGTGTCCAAGGACGGGAAGGAATGGGTAACGGAAGGAGAGGACCTGATGGCCGTGAATGAGGGACTTTGGCACGAGCGCAGGTCTCGCAGGCTGCCACAAAACCCTCAACCGACTTACGAAGCGCCGGCCACCAGAATCTTCGAGCGATGAGATCCACTGTGGCTCTTGCCCCCGGGTGCCCAGCAAGGACAGTATCGTGGTGCTCCTTAAAAATATTGTGTCTTAAAGCGAGAGGCACAAACAACCTCCCAGGAGGACAAAGATCAGGAGCCTCTGACTGGGCTACCTGAACCTCTGCCTCCAATTCAGGATAAAGAGCAGAGACCACCACACCTTCAGCCAAAATGGGACCCGGGGGGGGGGGGGGGCGGAGCCAGCAAGCGATGGTGTAGGACGTCTTCACCAGAGCTCCTCACCACTAGCCCAGCTTTTCAGCATTTTATCAGTAGATACAGACCCCAAGATGGGGAAAACCCTCAGAGATAAAGATGGAGCTTCGGGGATCTCATCAAAGACAAAGAAGACTCAGGGAGACCTGAACAAATTCCTTAATAAGAGATCTTCGTCTCACCCGGAGAGTGGCAAGATGGCGCGCGAGGCGCGAAACAACTCAGAGCGGGAAGGCGCAGATTCGGATGCTGACAGCTCCGACACTGAAGCATACAATAGAGGTGAGCAGGACTCTCTTCCCCTCACCCGAAGCTTTCTCCAGCAGTCAATGGCTCAGGCACTTACGCCCGTGATGAGAGAGCTGTCGGACATCAAAGCCGAATTCCAGCAACTAGGCCTCTGGGTGGAGACCCTGGAAGATAACCACGACCTCCTAGTTCGCCACGGCACGGGTGTACAACACCACCTATCAGCCATGTCCAAGATGGTTAATACAGCATACCTGAGCCTGGAAGACCAGGAGAACAGAGGACGGAGAAAGAATGTCCGCCTGAGGGGAATACCCGAATCGGTGTTGGCGGAAGACCTGACTGACACCGTACGCCGCTTGTTTTCCACCTTAGTAGGAGAAGAGCAGGCCGCCGCCATTATTATTGAAAGGGCTCATAGAGCTCTCAGGCCCAAACCGGCGAATGGGGAGCCACCTAGGGACGTGGTGTGTGCCCTTATGAACTTTCTGGACACCGCAGCCGTTTTGCGCGCTGCCAGAGAGAAGGAAGACATTTCGCTTGATGGCCATAAAGTTCTTCTGTTTCAAGATTTAGCAGCAAGTACGCTGGCCAAGAGAAGAAACTTGCGCCCATTAACCACGCTGCTTAGGAACAAGAAATTGCCGATCCGTTGGTTGTTTCCTTTTGGTCTCAGCACTGCAATAGGAGGGAAGCAGTTCACTATAAGGTTCCCAGAGGACTTACCACCTATATGGGAGGCCTTGGGATCAGAAGCCCTGGACATTCCGTCATGGCTTCCCTGTAATCCGGCGCTGGATCTCCCACGCTCACCGCAGGCGGAAGGCTGGCAGCTTTCGCAGAAGAAGAGGTCTCCGAAGAAAAGGATCCCCTGATCTGATCCTCTCAAAGATTACTGAGAACTTTCCGGATCGGGACTTGTGATACTCCGACCACGTATCCGTCTTACAGGTTCCATGCTCTGTATTGCTCTTTACCTTATCTATGTTCAGGTTATACCTGTCTTGGTATTCCTTTTGCCTCCTTCATTCCTACCCTTTCCCACCTTTTTCTTGCATCTTCCCACCCCTCCATTTGTCACCTCATTTTGCCGCTGCTCTGTCTCTATGAAGAGAAACGCAACACTCGGCCAGTTTCTAAAACTGCATGGCAGATCCAGTTATGTCTTTATTTAAAAAATGGCGAGTATGTATTGCAAGGTGCCCTAGGGGGTTTCTCTCCGTTTAGATGTTCTTTTTCATAATACTTATCTACTGTCTGTAGCAGTGCTGCTGGGTCTAGTGTGTGGGACCTGGCTTTCGGGTGCTTTCACACTGTTCCTCCACACAGGGTTCTGTAACCCATTAGGTAGATACTACCCTTTCAATACGATGTCTTTTGCTCAATTCAATAGTGCTGTTTATACTATGTTCCTTTATGTTGTTGCCCTGTGTCAACCCTTACCTGATTTTCTAGCATACTTGCGCAGACTAACAAGCCACTACCATGTCTGATTTGAAAGTTATATCTTGTAACGTGAATGGTATGAACACTCCGCAGAAAAGGAGCCAGATTTACCAGTTGCTTAGGAAGGAGGGGGCAGACATGGTACTTATACAGGAGACCCATTTTAAGCATTTGCACATACCTAAAACTATGAGCAAACATTTCCCTGAATGGTACCATGCCTCCTACTCCTCCGCGGCAAGAGGGGTTTCAATAGCGTTAGGTCAGAACTTCCCTTTCACACTGATGTCTAAACTGACTGATCCTGATGGGCGATACCTATTTTTGAAAGGAAAAGTGGCAAATGTCACGTACACTCTGGTGAACCTGTACGCACCAAACAGCAAACAGATCTCCTGGCTGATTAGCACCCTGGAGGTTCTCAAAACCTTTAAAGAAGGTTATCTCATTATAGGGGGTGACCTCAACCTCACGCTTGATCCCTCCAGAGACTCAACTTCTAGAAATAGACCGCACTCCAGGGGGCAGATGAGGAGACTTCTCATCTCCTTCAGGGACTTAGGGATCTCGGATGCTTGGCGTCTTCTGCACCCTGAGGACAATGACTATACCTTCTACTCGCAGTCGCATGATACCTATCAACGTTTGGATTATATACTTATATCTAATCATCTGATACCCTCGGTTACCGAGGCCTGCATTGGGAATATTGTAATTTCGGATCATGCGCCTGTGAGTGTGAGGATTAAGTTTCATGATCTGCCTCTGAGGTCCTGGGTCTGGAGGCTAAATGAGACACTTTTGGAGGAGGAACCCTTTAGGCAGGATGTGGAGAGATGCCTAATTAATTATTTCAAGGAAAATACTGGAGGCCTTTCCAGTGGGACATAACTGTGGGAGGCTCATAAGGTTGTGGTCAGGGGAGAGCTCATTAGCTTAGGCTCTAGAGCCAAGAGAAATAGGCAGAAACAGCTAGATTCCCTCCTTCAGCAGATTTCCACGCTTGAAATCCTCCACAAGAGATCGAAATCTGATGAAGTCCTAGGATCACTCAAGAAATTGAGACTTGAGGTAGTTGATCTGTTAAACGTGCGTTCAGCAAGGGCGATTAAGGTACTGCGCTTTAAACAGTACTTACATGGAAACAGAGGCTCTAAGTTGGTCTCCAGTCTCCTTAAGGGCCAGAGGAACAAGTCTTTCATTCAGGCTATCAAATCTCCCTCAGGCTCCCGATTTATCAATACACCAGCAATAGCCCGGGAATTTTGTTCCTTTTACTCATCCCTTTATAACCTCCCTGCCCCCCTCTCTAGGCAGCAGCTTGATGACCGTACACTGGAGTTCCTTGATTCTATTACTATCCCCAAACTGCCGACGGAAGATAGGCATAAGTTGCTCCTGCCATTCACAGTGGAGGAAGTAGACAAAGTCCTCACCTCTATCCCTTCTGGCAAGAGTCCGGGGCCAGATGGGTTCCCAATATCCTATTATAAAAAGTTTAAGGGTATACTTCTCCCTCATTTCACTGATGTCTGTAATCTTCTTCTCACAGGTGGCTCCTTGACTCCACAGGCCCAGGAAGCACACATTACGATTATTCACAAAGATGGTAAAGATAAAGAGAATTGTAGTAGCTACAGACCGATCTCGTTGCTAAACACAGATCTAAAGTGGTGGGCCAAACTGCTGAACAGTAGAATTTCGGAGTTGCTTCCTGGGCTTATTGGAGAAGAACAGGCAGGCTTCGTAGCAGGCAGAGAAGGCAGACATAATATTAGCAGAGTAATCCATATGATTACTCACGCCATCAAAACTAATACCCCCCTTGTATTATTAGGCACGGACGCTGAGAAGGCATTCGATAGGGTCAGTTGGAATTTCATGGGGAAAGCCTTGAGTGCCTTCGGATTCCCAACGGACTTCATAAAGGCCATTTTTACTTTATACTCTGCTCCGTCTGCGAGAGTTTTGGTCAATGGTACCCTATCGAATGCCTTCCAAATCAGAAATGGTACCCGTCAGGGTTGTCCGCTATCTCCCACCCTATTTATCCTTGCCCTTGAGACGCTTTTACTTAAATTTCGCCAATCTCCCAAGATTAATGGGGTACAATTAGGAAGTTACAATCACAGGATGGCTGCCTTTGCGGATGATTTGTTACTCTGGATGACGAACCCTGAGACGGCTTTACCAGAGGTCATGCAGATTTTTGAGACTTTTGGGGAGGTCTCAAATTTTAAAATAAACTTTGATAAGTCGGAGGCCTTGGGTATATCACTATCAACAGCCCTTCGTACCAGAGTTAAGGCTCTTTCACCATTTAAATGGCCCACGCAAGCAATTAGACATTTAGGGGTTATGATCCCAATGGAGCCCAAACTCTTATTCAGCCTTAATTATCCCCCATTACTCTCCAAAGTCACTTCCATTCTCTCAAATAGTCATTCACCATTCCTCTCCTGGTTGGGTAGAAAAAATGTTTTAACCACCTACATTCTGCCTCTGATTATGTATACGTTGAGAGCTCTTCCCATATCAATCCCAGGCACTTTTATCAACAAATTACAGGCTGTCATGAGCAAATACCTTTGGGATAAGGGCCGTCCTAGAGTATCTTTTCAGCTTCTTTCTCGTAGGAAAAAACAAGGAGGTATATCCCTCCCGGATATAACAACCTACATCCAGGCTATTAGCCTAGAAAGATGGACCAGGTTAGTCAGACAGGAGACCCACTGTATGTACATAGACCTAGAGTTAGCCCTACTAGGTAAGGAAGTATTCCGCAGGCTGTGGATTCCTGGGAAGACAGGGATGGGGACTAGAGTTGACAGTGAGCTCACCAAAGGTTTGATTAATGTTTGCCATAGGTCTGGGGAGCTCTCCTCTGGCCACGCCAGGATCTCTCCTTTGGCACCCTTGCCGGTGGTCCCCATAGTGATGCACCCACAGATTCAATTTCCTTCAGACATTTGGCTTTCATTATCTCGCTGTAGGGTAGGAGATCTAAAGAGAGCTCAGACGTCTTCTGGCTTTTATTCTGCCTTATCAGGTGATGATATAACTGGAAAGGACTTCATCCAAAGGAATGATTTCGAGTCTATCTGCAAGCAGTTTCTGACCTCTGATTTCGCCCCACGACATGACCCGACTTGGCTGGAGAATTTTATTATTTTGCCAAAACTGCCCGCTAAGTGTGTTACCCTCATTTACAGGCAAATTCTTGGTGCAAGGGACTCTAATGCGCCACCGTGGGTAGTGGAATGGGAAAGAGAACTTCGCCTTGTAGCGAATGACACTAACAGAAAATGGATCCAAAAATGCTCACATGGATTCTCCAAGTGTATAAAGATACAAGAGAATTCTGTTAAGATAGCGTTAAGGTGGTACAGGACCCCGGAGTATCTTTTTAAAATTAAGCTCCTTCCCACTGATCTTTGCTGGAGGTGCAAGGTTGATACTGGTTCCCTCTCACACATCTGGTGGTCCTGCCCGATTGTACGTGCTTTCTGGGATGATGTTGAAGGGGTCATAAATAAGATATGTGCCACAAATCTGAAGCTCACAGTGCAGTTGGTGATGCTTTGGTTACCCACACCCAGTTTTCGCCCAGGGAAAAATAACCTCATCACACATCTACTTATGGCGGCAAAGCTACTGATCCCAGTGAAATGGAGATCAGTTGATCCGCCAACGTTGGAAATGTGGAGAGACAGGGTCCATCAGATGTGTCAAATGGAGGAGCTGATAGGATGGACATACCACTGTAGGGAGGGTTTCCTGAAGCTCTGGCAGCCGTGGTTGGATTACAAGGCGAGCCTCCCTTAGCAATCTGACGATTGCTTCTAACAACTGCTATTTAGCTCCGCACTCCTTTACCTTTACTTTGCCTCATATTCACCCTCTTCACTCCCGCTCCTCATCTTTTCATTTATTTAATTTTCGCCAGAAATGTACTTTGTCCATGATTCACCCATACCATGTCTTAGTCGATGCAGACATTGCTGGTAATTTTGACACTATTAAGTGAACTATGATTGGGTAATAGGTTGACACAACGTTGGGTTTGTTAACTTTCTGATTGTATGTCCTTGTTCTATGTAAGATCATTCACCTAAGGGATTTTTAGCTCTAGCCGAGTGATTATCGTATCCTAGCATGTATTGTCAGGCGCTGCCTTTGAAGATTTTTACCCTGCTGAAATGTGATATGTATCACTCTACGTTGTATGCGTGTACTCATCTGGTGATCTTTGTTTGTTCAATAAAAAGAGATTTCAAACAAAATGGGACCCGGGTCTTCAAAATTCCCACCTCCCGGAAAACAAAGTGACAGGGCATCCGCCTTCACATTCTTAACCCCAGGGCGGAACGTGACAACAAAATTAAACCTTGAAAAGAACAAAGACCATCTGGCCTGTCTCGGGTTCAGACGCTTGGCTGACTCCAAGTAGGCCAGATTCTTATGGTCAGTAAACACGGTAATAGGGTGTCTGGCTCCCTCTAGCCAATGGCGCCATTCCTCAAAAGCTAACTTGATGGCCAACAACTCCCTATCTCCCACATCGTAATTTCTCTGCGGAGGAGAGTTTCTTCAAGAAAAAGGCACACGGTCGCCATTTGGCAGGAGAGGGACCCTGAGACAAGACCGCAACCCACACCCACCTCAGAAGCGTCCACCTCAACTATGAAGGGCAGAGAAATATCAGGTTGTACCAAGATGGGAGCAGAAGCAAAACTCTCCTTGATATTAGAAAAGGCCTTACGCGCCTCTACCGACCAGGAGAAAAAACCTACCCCCTTTCTAGTCATATCAGTGAGTGGTTTAACAACAGAGGAATAATTCAAAATAAACTTCCTGTAATAATTGGCAAAACCCCAAAAACGCATCAGCGCCTTCTGATTCTCAGGAAGCTCCCACTCAAGCACAGCGCGGACCTTCTCGGGGTCCATGCGAAAACCAGAAGCGGAGAGAAGAAACCCCAGAAATTGAATTTCTGGAACCGCAAACACACATTTTTCCAGTTTAGCGTACAATTTATTCTCCCGCAGGATGAGCAAGACCTGACGTAAGTGTTCCTTATGAGTTTTGAAATCAGGAGAAAAAATCTAAATGTTATCTAGATACACTAATACAAATTTCCCCATTAAATGATAAAAAATGCTGTTCACAAAATGCTGAAAGACGGCTGGAGCATTCATCAAACCAAAAGGCATAACCAAATTCTCAAAATGGCCCTCAGGGGTATTGAAGGCCGTCTTCCATTCGTCTCCTTCTCTGACCCTGACCAGATTGTATGCCTCTCTTAGATCCAACTTAGAAAAAACTTTAGCCCCAACAATCTGGTAAACAGGTCCGGGATTAGAGGAAGCGGATAAGGGTCACGAATTGTGATACTGTTCAGCTCCCTGAAATCCAGACATGGTCTTAAAGAACCATCTTTTTTCTTAACAAAGAAAAAACCAGCGGCAACAGGTGACTTCGAGGGTCGTATTTGTCCCTTTCTCAGACTCTCAGAGATATAAGCACGCATAGCGACTCTTTCAGGTTGGGAGAGATTGTATAAACGAGATTTAGGCAGCTGGGCGCCTTGGGGTGAGATTAATAGGGCAATCGTACTCCCTGTGAGGGGGCAAGTCCTGAACACCACTCTCAGAAAACACATCCGAAAATTCAGAGAGAAAAGATGGTACAGTCTTAGTAGAAACCTCAGAAACAGATGTCGTGAGGCAATTCTCTCTGCAAAAGTCACTCCAACAATTTATTTGCCTCGCTTGCCAATCAATTGTGGGGTTATATTTAGTGAGCCAGGGTAGCCCCAACACTAGAGGAGTAGGCAACCCGCTTAGGACGAAACATGACACATGCCCCCACCGGCAGCGAAAAGGCCCAGGACTGAGCGTTATCCCTGAGCAGCGAGATGATGATCCCCACCCTCTGCTCCTCATCACCAGAGGAATGGGGAAGTAGGCGAAAATGGAGTTTGCAAGCCTCTCTAACGAACAAAATTCTCACTACCCCCGGAGAACGTATCCGGGAGCGAGATCTTAGGCTCAGAACAAACTCCATGAACGCAAGCTGAACCGGTCACCTGAAACTGAGAAACAGTTTTACGGAGATCTGCTACCTCCAATGAAAGACCCTGCATGTGTTCAGTCAAAAGTGAAACCGGATCCATGCTTGAGACAGTTTTGGCGGTTTATAATGTCACGGAAGGTGTACAGAAAACTAGAAGACACAAAATGAATATACGACTGACTGGATCCAAAACTAAGGAACCAAAGGGAGAGCCCTGCAACAGACCTGGCTCTCTCCCTAACTGCTCAGCCTATGCAAAAATCTCAATGGTAGATGATCGCATATCCTCGTTCCTCGACTGTATAACACCTGAACACCCTATAATAGTGAGGGGACACGACCACAGGCTCCCTACACTTGATACAGAGGGAGTCATGGTCACCTGGGATCCAGCAAACAGGAAAACACAAATGAATGAACAAAACTTATCTGTAGAAGACTCAGTAGTAGCATCCAGCATGCACACACTCCAGGAAGTTGTATAAACCGCAAAGTGATGTAGTATGGGAAGGGATTTAAAGGGATGCAATCAGTGCAACTATATGACAGCTGAGAGAGGCTAGCAAGATGAGAAAACGAAAGCAAAACAAAAGGAACCTCAAGGAGGAGGTTCTGAAGAACGTCTGTCAGAGCTTCTCAGATGTCTGGTGGTGACAGGTACGGCAACATCCTGGTAAATGTTGTATGTATTAAATTATTCTTCCCTAGAACCAATTCTTGCAGACATTTAGAGTCCAGTAGTTCATGGTTGATCTGCTTTATCAGGTGTATACGCGATGCTGACCACTGGTAATCCCTGGGGAAGGACCCCAACCATCATACATTGTGTGTTTGTGTATTCATAATAATCTTCCATATCATGTTTCAATATTTACATAGTGTTTGCCCAATGAATGTTCCAGTTGCCGATATTGGCATGTACGTTCTATTGGCCAACTGCAACAATTGTCACTTTTCAAATGTTCCCCAAATTGGACAAAAGAGTGGCATCAGGGCATCTGCATTAGTTATGCTCAACAGCTGGATTATGTGCAATCAGAAAACGGAGGTTTTTATCCAGATGGCACCTGGCAATATCTCTGCAGCATGAGAACCCAAATAAGTCAAAAGATTCAGAAGGTGTCCATCTGCAGTAGAAACCGAAGGGAATCTTTTTTTTTTTTTTTTTTTAAATAGTCTTTTCGCCAAATAAAAAGTGCATTATTTTTTTCTCCAATAATGCTTTGTGTACTTACTCTTGCAAAGGTCATACAATTCCACAGAGGCATCAAGTTAGGAGATTTTTATGGCTGACCATAACCTAATTACTGATGGGTCAATGTCCATTTCATCAACCAGACAGGACAAAAATATTCGTTTGCGAACGGCAAATAGAATATGGGAGATTTATTCCCTGTTCTTGTCTATGAAAAAAATTGGCTATAAGGGTTGAGCAATAGATTTTCCCATTTCAAGTAGTGACTTTAGTTTGAACCTGAAGGATTCAGAGTAAGAGAAAGGAATGTGATATGCTGCCCACAAGCCTACTTATTTATGTCACCAAAGTGAGAGAAAGTTAAAGGAAGAATGCAGCCAAGTTGTTGTAAATTATACCTGTCACTTGGAGTTACATGACTTTCCTGTGCAAACAAGGGTTAACCTATTTTTCCTGGCTTAATCCCTTCCAAATTAAAACCTGCATTTGAGAACTGTAAAAACAAGAATTGTATGTGATTGGCACAGGGGAATATACAGGATAAGTTAGATATCATTTTTGTATCATCTGCTGTGCAGAACATGGGCAAGTTCATCAATTTATATATATATATATATATATATATATATATATACCATGTTTTTTGCCCTATAAGACACACCTAGGTTTTAGAGGAGGAAAATAATAAAAAATATATTTCATCAGACCTCAGCTCAGAGCCCCAATATTAGTAAGTACCCCAATCAGACAGCTCAGACCCCCAATGTTAATAAGACCTCCAATCAGACCTCAGATTAGACCCCCAATGTTAATCAATCCTCAGCTCAGAGCCCCAATCAGACCCCCAATGTTAATCAGGCCTCAGAACAGACCCCCCAATGTTAATAAGGCCCCTAATCAGACCTCAGATCAGACCCCCAATGTTGATAAGACTCCCAATGAGACCTCAGATTAGACCCCCAGTGTTAAAGGGGTTCTCCGGCCTAAACCTTTTTTTGTCTCATAACTTCTAACCTGTGGAGTAAAGATTATTGTTGACATACTTACCTTCCACAGTGTAGCCGTTCCTTATATCTTCCTCCTGGTCACGTGGTCCCACCAGATGGATTTTTTGTTCTTCCGGGCGAAGTCCGTCTCCTTGTCTTCCGGTCTTCTCTTGCTGTCTTGAGCAGGAGCCGGAACGTCATGAATGACATCACCGCCTCCTGCAAAAGAAAGCTCCACCCGACTGCATGCGCTGGATTGCCGTCTGTATCGTACAGGGTTCTATGTGAAGCCTGTACTGACTCCTGCACAGTGCAATGTAAGCGCTGTGCAGGAGTGACAGCATAGCGATCAGCCACAGAGGCTGATCGCTATGCTGTGCATGTCCCAGGGGGGCACTTTGGATGGCAAACAGGGGGCACTGGATGGCAAACAGGGGGCATTGGATGGCACAATGAGGGCAATGGATGACACAAGGGGGCAATGGATGGCACAAATGGGGCACTGGATGGCAAACATGGGGCACTGGATGGCACAATGGGAGCAATAGTTGTAACAAGGGGCAATGGATGGCACAAAGGGGCACTGGATGTCACAAGGGGCACTGGATGGCAAACAGGGCGTGCTGGATGGCAAACAGGGGGCAATGAATGTCACAAGGGGGCAATGGATAGCACAAGGGGGCACTGGATGGCACAATGAGGGACCTGGATGGCACAAGAGGGGCAATGGATGGCAGAATGGGGGTACTGGATGGAAAACAGGGGCACTGGATGGAAAACAGGGGTGCTGGATGGCAAACAGTGGGTACTGGATGGCACAATGGATGTCACAAGGGGGCAATAGATGGCACAAAGGGACACTGGATGACAAACAGGGGGCACTGGATGGCACAATGGGGGCGATGGATGTCACAAGGGGCAATGGATGGCACAAAACAGGCACTGGATGGCAAACTGGGGGCAATGGATGTCACAAGGGGGCAATGGATGGCAATCAAATGAAGACCTCAAATCCATAGAACTCAATGGGACTGCAAAAAATGTGGATTGCAAAATGGATACGGTCGTGTGCATAAAAATTTAGATACACAGCTCAGCAGGTTGTATGATACAAAATGGAATTAGATACACAGATAAGCAGGCTGTATCATAGAAGATGGGATTAGATACACACTTCATCAGGCAGTATCGCACACAACAGGATGTGTATCAGGCACACATACAGGATAGGATTAGATACAGATGTGTTTGGATGTGCTTGCCGATTCCAGCTGTTTATCACATTCTGGAGATGGTGAGGGAAGAGCCTGTGGACGGTCAGTGATGAGTTTAGATACACAGCTCAGCAGGCTGTATCACACAGGATAGGATTAGATACAGATGTGTTTGGATGTGCTTGCTGCTTCCAGCTGTTTATTACACTTTGCAGATGGTGAGGGCAGAGCCTGTGGACAGTTAGTAATGCGATTTAGAGTCAGAAGTAGAATCATGTCTGTGTGCAGAAAGATGGAGTGGGTGTAGCAGCTGCAGGCAGAGCAGAGTGGGGGGCGTGGCCAGCCTGTGACTTATCTGTGCAGTGCAGCCAGGCTTGTGTATCAATAAAGTTATGTATTCAACAAAACAAGAAGGGGAGAAAGTAAACAGATCTGCCAGGATAATCTGATGTCTTCCAGGGCGGGAAGGAAAGCTGGGACATGAAAAACAGGTATTGGGGGCATATGCAGGCATGGTGAAGAGTGTTAGGAGCACATAAAAAGAATTTTGATTTTGGGAACGGACAACCTCAGTTCAGACCCCTAATCAAACCTTAGATCAGATACCAAATTTTTTATAAAACCCCCAATACGACCTCAAATCAGAGCCCCAATCTTTATGAGACCCCAAATCAGACCTTAGATCAGACCTCCATGTTAATAAGTCCCCCGTGTGAATCAGACCTCAGATCAACTTACCTCTCCTACTCAGGATGCTGAGACCCAGCACTCTTTTTGGTCTTGCTGCAGCACTGTGCTATCATCTAATGCTGCACAGTGTGAGGCGCCAACGTCCTGAGTACACCGCATCATCCTGTACTAAGGAGCTCTTCCATAATGGAAGCGCTCATTAGTATTCACCCTATAACACACACTGACATTTTCCCCCCACTTCGGGGCTGAAAAAAATGAGTCTTAGGCCTTATGCACACGGCCGTTCCGTGCATTGGGGACCTCAATTTCCATGATGCGGGGAGCGCCCGGCCGGTGTTCGCATATTGCGGACCCGCTGTTTGTGGGCTGCAATACGGCCACGGCCGGGCAACGGCCGTGTGCATGAGGCCTATAAGGTGAAAAAAGGTACATTTTTGCCATGGTTTCATATTTTTCAGACTTTGGTAATAACTTGATAATTGTATATTTCCCCTATTTTGATGTAGATAAGGATTCTTCTCAGTAGGACATGCTCCAGCATTATACCTAAAAGAGCTCTTATGATATCTAAATCCATAGGCATTAATATGGAGTTGATCTCCCCTTTTTAGCTAAAACATCTTCCACTCTTGGAAGGCTTTTTTACAATATTTTTGAGTGTCCAAAATGTTTTGGTATGCTGATGCATTAACCACCTCAGCTCCCCTAGCTTAAACACCCTTAATGACCAGGCCACTTTTTACACTTCGGCACTACACTCCTTTCACCGTTTATCGCTCGGTCATGCAACTTACCACCCAAATAAATTTTACCTCCTTTTCTTCTCACTAATAAAGCTTTCATTTGGTGGTATTTCATTGCTGCTGACATTTTTACTTTTGTTGTTATTAATCGAAATTTACTTTGCAAAAAAAAAGACATTTTTCACTTTCAGTTGTAATTTTTTTTTAAAAAACGACATCTATATATAAATTTGTCTCTAAATTTATTGTTCTACATGTCTTTGATAAAAAAAAAAATGTTTGGGTAAAAAAAAATGGTTTGGGTAAAAGTTATAGCGTTTACAAACTATGGTACAAAAATGTGAATTTCCGCCTTTTGAAGCAGCTCTGACTTTCTGAGCACCTGTCATGTTTCCTGAAGTTCTACAATGCCCAGACAGTAGAAAACCCCCACAAATGACCCCATTTCGGAAAGTAGACACCCTGAGGTATTCGCTGATGGGCATAGTGAGTTCATAGAACTTTTTATTTTTTGTCACAAGTTAGCGGAAAATTATGATTTTTTTTTCTTACAAAGTCTCATATTCCACTAACTTGTGACAAAAAAAAAACTTCCATGAACTCACTATGCCCATCATGAAATACCTTGGGGTGTCTTCTTTCCAAAATGGGGTCACTTGTGGGGTAGTTATACTGCCCTGGCATTTTAGGGGCCCTAATGTGTGAGAAGTAGTTTGAAATCAAAATGTGTAAAAAAAAATGCCCTGTGAAATCCTATAGGTGCTCTTTGGAATGTGGGCCCCTTTGCCCACCTAGGCTGCAAAAAAGTGTCACACATCTGGTATCGCCGTACTCAAAAGAAGTAGGGCAATGTGTTTTGGGGTGTCATTTTACATATACCCATGCGGATCACCCCCCTGTCATTGATCACCCCCCTGTCATTGATCACCCCCCTGTAAGGCTCCATTCAGATGTCCTTATGTGTTTTACGGATCCACGGATCCATGGATCGGATCCACAAAACACATACGGACGTCTGAATGGAGCCTTACAGGGGGGTGATCAATGACAGGGGGGTGATCAGGGAGTGTATATGGGGTGATCACCCCCCTGTCATTGATCACCCCCCTGTAAGGCTCCATTCAGACGTCCGTATGTGTTTTGCGGATCCGATCCATGGATGCGTGGATCCGTAAAACACACACGAACGTCTGAATGGAGCCTTACAGGGGGGTGATCATCCCATATAGACTCCCTGATCACCCCCCTGTAAGGCTCCATTCAGACGTCCGTATGTGTTTTGCGGATCCGATCCGTGGATCCGTAAAACACATACGGACGTCTGAATGGAGCCTTACAGGGGGGTGATCAATGACAGGGGGGTGATCAGGGAGTCTATATGGGGTGATCATCCCCCTGTCATTGATCACCCCCCTGTAAGGCTCCATTCAGACGTCCGTATGTGTTTTGCGGATCCGATCCGTGGATCCGTAAAACACATACGGACGTCTGAATGGAGCCTTACAGGGGGGTGATCAATGACAGGAGGGTGATCAGGGAGTCTATAGTGATCAGGGGTTAATAAGGGGTTAATAAGTGACAGGGGGGGGTGTAGTGTAGTGTAGTGGTTCTTGGTGCTACTTTACAGAGCTACCTGTGTCCTCTGGTGGTCGATCCAAGCAAAAGGGACCACCAGAGGACCAGGTAGCAGGTATATAAGACGCTGTTATCAAAACAGCGTCTAATATACCTGTTAGGGGTTAAAAAAATTGCATCTACAGCCTGCCAGCGAACGATCGCTTCTGACAGGCTGTAGATCCACTTGCTTACCTGTTGATCCTGTGAACGCGCGCGCCTGTGTGCGTGCGTTCACAGGAAATCTCGCGTCTCACGTGATGACGCACCAACGCGTGACTCTGCCTGAGACAGCCGCCTCCGGACCGCGATCCTGCCGTTAGGCGGTTAAAGGGGTTCTACAGTTTGTTTTAACTGATGATCTATCCTCTGGATAGATCATAAGCATCTGACCGGCAAGGATCCGACACCCGGGACACCCGCCGCTGTTTGGGAAGGCAGCGGCGCTCCAGCAGCGCCGCAGCCTTCTCAATGTTTACCGCTGGCCCAGTGATGTCATGACTAGTATCAACTGGCCTGGGCGGGGCTAAGCTCCATTCAAGTGAGATGCCAGAGGATAGATCATCAGTTAAAACAAACTGCAGAACCCCTTTAAGACTCCCCTTTACTGGAACTAAGGGGCTTAGTCTAGCCCTTAAAATACAATCCCATAGCATTATCTCTCTTCCACCAAGCTTTACAGTTTGCACAATGCAGTCAAGGAGTTAATGTTCTCCTGGCATTCACCAAACCCAGACTTATCCATCAGATTTCCAGACACAGGATTCTTCATTCCACAGAACACGTTTACACTACTCCAAATACCAGTGGCGGCATGCTTTACACCACTCCATCTTACACTTGACATTGTGCTTGGTTGTTTTTTTGGTCACCTTGTCTCCCTTGCCTGCCTTACATTCATATAGACCCATAGACAATTCTATAATTTCTATCTTGATATAAATATCACTACATTTGAAGACCACTCATTCTTTCTTTACCGTTTTCCAGTCTGCATTATATGTCTGCTTGCTAATTTTTAATAATTGATGTAAGAAGGCAAAGCTATTACTTTTTATATGTATGGGGGAGATTTATCAAAACTGGTGTAATGGAAAACTGGCTTAGTAGCCCATAGCAACCAATCAGATTCCACCTTTCATTTTCCAAAGGAGATGTGAAGAAGGAAAGGTGGAATCTGATTGGTTGCTGTGGGCAACTAAGCCAGTTTTCCTTTACCCCAGGTTTGATAAATATCTCCATTTGTCTTTACCGATAACTCTAGTCTTGTTGTTTACTAATGCTAAAGAATCGGTGGTGAGGGGATCCCTGCACAGCTTCTCGCTACCCCAAAACATAAGGAATGTTACCAACCTAGTCTGGACCTCCTCTCTGCAGAGCCTTTATATCAGACACATGTTCTGTCTCTATGGTACATACAGTATATATGTGTATATATACACACATAAAAAAGGCTCAGTCACAAAACAATAGACTGGCAAGCTTCTTTAAAGAGCTGCTTGGATTGACTATTTTTGAACACCTGTGCACTGTAGACCCTGCAAAGTTTAAAAAAATAAAATAAAAATGTACTTGCTTTATTTTGCTGATTAACAGATTTTGGCTGTACTAATACAATTTTTTTCTTTTCGACCTTAGACACATGAACAATGGCATTTGAAAATGTGGCTCTGCAGTCATATGTGAATTACCAATAAAGCAGTCATTTCAAGCAGGAGAGGGTTCACGGCCATGAATATGGACACATCCGTATGGTGCATACATATGTTCCCAGACTGTGACACACACAGATATAAACACAGTGTGACAAATATACAACTGCACACACATGTATATATTTTTACATATACACATTCTCACAATACAGTTCACAGCATTGCAGACTCCAAATCTTGCTCCAAACCATTTAAGACATTTTGGCGGAAAAACTGCCTTTATCAAGAAACATTGCAATTTCTTTTTTGGTGGATGTAACTGCTATAATACAAGGTTTGGAGCCTACAATGCTGTGATCTGTTCATTTACTTTGGATAATCTGGATGGTTTGTGTGGTGTTCACAAGCACAGCAGGTGGAAGTCCTGGTTTGTTGATCCTTTTTTGTCTACTAGCATCTATCTAAGTAACAGATGTCGCTAAGATCTGCAAATAATTTCCACATTTTCGAGCACCTACCTCCGAATCTGTGGAATATGTATGTATGTATATGTGTGTATGTGTATGTGTGTGTGTGTGTGTGTATGTGTGTGTGTGTAGAGGGCGGGGAATAAAAGCCAGATTCAAAGCTTGAACATTTTTTAGCCACATAAAACCTCAAAAATCGGAACAAGTCGTGTGGGATGATTGTGAGATGTCTCCTGTTTGTCAATGTGTCAGTTATCCCTAGAAGGCTTTGCATGGCATTGGGCTACAAGCATACAGATCATAATATACGGTGTCATAATGTACAGTAGGTAGCTGGACCCTTCTAGTCTTTATTTCAGGAATGCTATCAGCTCGTGTTACATTGATTTGATTGTGGAACCAGTGATGGGAGCATTTCTCAAAAGTGTCCTAGGAGCCATGTTTCAACAGGACAACGACAGGGCGCATGTTGCCCATGCTACTGTGAACAGCATGCGTGGCCTAAATGTGCCACTACGGCCTGCAGCATCTTCAGATTTGTCTCCCATTGAGTGCATCTGGGTTGTTATTGGTCGGCAACTGCAAAGGATGCTGCCAACAGTGGATCTTGATGATTTGCGTGCTCAAGTACATTCAGCATGGCGGAACATTCCTCAGAAAACCATTAATAACCCTATTGATAGCATGCCAAGGAGTTTGTGTGTGTATTTGGCATTCATAATTGGTACTGAATAAATCAAGACGTTTTGAATATTTTGTTTGCAAAGATTGCCTAGTAGAGATGGCCTTCCGGTTCGCCCTTCAGTCGTTTTGTGGCGAACTTTGCTCGTTAGCAGTTCGCTGAACATGCGAACATATGGCGATATTAGCACATGTGCCATATTTTTTTGCATAGCGCCGAACTTTCACCCATGACACATCCATAAGGTTGGACAGGACAGCCAATTGAGACGTTTAAAAACATGGACACACCCCCAACCCTATAACAGAACCCGATTTGGAAGCCATTTTACATTATGTGTTTTGCCAGTGTAGGGAGAGTTTGCATTTTGGAGCAGGGACAGTTAGGGACACCAAATGCTAGCTAATAGGTCCACAAAAATCCTTTTAAGGACTGGTATAGGTGTGCTATCGATAGGTGTGATATAGAGGGGTGTGATATACTTATAATATACTTTCTAACATAGAAATTATATTATAGTGTATTTGTATTGTGCAGCAGTTGTGTGCGGTTCTGCTGCGATACCGCAGCTAGATAGAGGAACAAATGCTATTGGAGTAACTAATTGCAATGGGTGTGATATACCTGTTGCCCCCCAAAAAACTGCTTGAGGACTGCGATATGCCTTCTTCCTCAAAATCCTGATTGAGGGGTGCTATATACCTGTTTCCGCCAAATACTGATTGAGGGGTGCTATATACCAGTTTCCGCCAAATACTGATTGAGGGGTGCCATATACCTTCTTCCACAAAATGCTGATTGAGGGCTGCGATACACCTGCTTCCACAAAATACTGATTGAGGGGTGCTATATACCTGTTTCTGCCAAATACTGATTGAGGGGTGCGATATACCTTCTTCCACAAAATACTGATTGAGGGGTGCTATTGCTTTATATCTTCTTCCACCAAATACTGATTGAGGGCTGCGATAAACATACTTCCACAAAATACTGATTGAGGGGTGCCATATGCCTTTTTCCGCCAAATACTGATTGAGGGGTGCTATATACCTGTTTCCGCCAAATACTGATTGAGGGGTGTCATATAACTTCTTCCACAAAATACTGATTGAGGGGTGCTATTGCTATATACCTTCTTCCACTAAATACTGATTGAGGACTGCGATACACCTGCTTCCACAAAATACTGATTTAGGGGTGCTATATACCTGTTTCTGCCAAATACTGATTGAGGGGTGCCATATACCTTCTTCCACTAAATACTGATTGAGGGGTGCTATTGCTATATATACTTCTTCTACCAAATACTGATTGAGGGCTGCGATACACCTGCTTCCACAAAATACTGATTGAGGGGTGCCATATACCCGTTTCCGCCAAATACTGATTGAGGGGTGCTATATACCTTCTTACACAAAATCCTGATTGAGGGGTGCTATATACCTGTTTCCGCCAAATACTGATTGAGGGGTGCTATTTACCTTCTTTCACAAAATACTGATTGAGGGGTGCTATTGCTATATACCTTCTTCCACCAAATACTGATTGAGGGCTGCGATACACCTGCTTCCACAAAATACTGATTTAAGGGGTGCCATAAACCTGTTTCTGCCAAATACTGATTGAGGGGTGCTATATACCTGTTTCCGCCAAATACTGATTGAGGGGTGCTATATATCTGTTTCCGCCCTAAACTGGTTGAGGGGTTCCATATACCTTCTTCCACAAAATACTGATTGAGGGGTGCTATTGCTATACAAATTTTTCCACCAAATACTGATTAAGGGCTGTGATATACCTTCTTCCACAAGTACTGCTCTTCTCTATGGACAGAGGGTCATTTAGAAAATGACAGGCAGAGGAAGAGGTCGACCGTTCTGCAGGGATGGTAGGGGTCGGCAGGTGCACCAGGTTTGTGCGATAACTTCAAAGGGCGCACCAGAGCTGGTTGAGTGGCTCACTCAGCCTTCCGCTTCTGCACCCTCCTCATCCTCTGTATCAGCACCCTCTTCGCTCTCTGCTCTTCACTCTCTGCTGTGTGCACCCCCAAAGACACCACCACCACCACCACCACCACAGCCCCTCCACTTGAGTCAGAGGAATTATTTTCCCATCCATTCTCAGACATTACCGATGCACAGCCATTCTTGGCATCGGATGAGGAAGAGGAGGTAGCAACAGCTGCCACCCACGGTCTGATGACAGTACCCAGATCAGCCCAAGGAGAGTGGTCCCCGCTATTGCTGCCTACTCCGAGATCTCTAATGTCAGTGCTGGTAAAGGTGACAATGATGACGTGTCTATGGAGGTCACGTGGGTGCCCACAAGAGAGGAAGAGGAGGGGAGTTCAGAGGGAGAGACAGAGCAGCAGATAGGGAGGAGAAGCAGGCAGAACTCGCAGTGCACAGGAGGCAAAAATCTGACTGCAAATGTATCTGGAGCAAACCATCCACCATGCACGGTCACATCTTGCGCTCCCAGGATGCCGGCACATGGCTCCGCAGTATGGCCTTTTTTTAACGTGTCAGCTGCTGATAATAGTGTTGCCATCTGCAGCCTGTGCTGTCAACGCATAAGTCGCAGTAAGCCCAACAATCACCTAGGGAAGTCCGCCTTAAGAAAGCAACGCCGTCAGAACCCACAAAGCCACACTCCAGGCGATCCACGTCCTGCCTCTTCTCCTTCTTCTCTCCTCCCATTTGTCCTCCACTCCACCTTCCACCGTGTCGTCGTTGCGTTCATCTGGCACAAGGCAGGCTTCCGTGGCCCAAATGTTTGAGCTTAAAAAAATTATGATGCTGGATAATCCTCTTGCCCAACGGCTGACAGCTGGCTTGTCAGAACTGCTAGCCCGCCACCTACTGCTATATAAATTGGTGGACTCGGAGGCCTTTAGAAAATTTGTGGCCATTGGCACACCACAATGGAAGGTCCCCGGAAGGAATATGTCTCCCAGAAGGGCATCCCTAAACCACATGGCCATGTTCAGCGACAAGTTAATATATCTCTGGCACACAGTGTCGGTGCCAAGATACATCTGACCACAGACAAGTGGTCTAGAAAACACGAGCAGGGAAAGTACATAAGGTTTACTGCCCACTGGGTGAACCTTCTGACGGCCATCAAGTATGTAACCCATGGCACCCGTGTGGATTTGGTGTTACCGCCACGGATTGCATGCAGGCCTGCCTTCTTCTTCTCCTCCTTCTACTCCATCCTCCGTCTCCTCCTTGGCTGACTCCTCCTTTTCCCCTGCTACCGCCTCTTCTGCTGCATCCCCCAAGCTCCCCAGAACCTATTCGACGTACCAGGTGAGACTTTGCCATGCTGTGCTGCAGCTCTTGTGCCTGGATGCCAAGAGCCACACCACTCCTTTCAGCTCTGCAGTCACAGGCCGATCAGTGGCTAACCCCGCTCAATTTGACAGTTGTTAAAAGGGTGTGTGACAATGGTGCCAATGTGCTGAGCGCGCTGAAACAGGACAAAATGACTCACGTGCAGTGCATGGCACACGTTCTGAACTTAGTCATGCAGCGATTCGTTGCCAAATACCCTGGGGTCCAGGACGTCTTGCGGCACGCCAGGAAAATCTCTAGCCATTTTAGAAGATCTTACATGGCCATGGCTCATGCTCCAGTGTTTGAAGAGGAACCTCTGTATAAAAAGCATAAAGGTCAAGGGCCTGTACTGGGTGGTAACGTACTTAGACCCCCAGTACAAACACAAAATGGCGGACATGTTACCAGCATCACAGAGGGCTGTCAGAATGCAGCATTTCCAGGCCTTGCTGTGAGAGAAGATGCATTCTGCTGTTGCAAGCACTGGCAGAGGAATTTCCATCCACAGCGAAACAGGTGCGGGTACCAATCCTACAGTGCATGCACAAAGAGGGCGGTTTGAAAATGTGTTGGTCACTTCGGATATGAGATCATTATTGCAGCACACCCATGGACACCCGCCCTCCGGATCCAGCCTCAGGGAACGCCTAGACCGACAGGTGTCCAACTACATTGGGTTAACGGCCGATGTGGAAGCTCTGAGAAGCTAGGCACCCCTTGACTACTGGGTGTGCAGGCTTGACCTGTGGCCAGAGCTGGCACAATTTGCCATGGAACTCTTGCCTTGCCCCTTGTCGAGTGTCCTGTCCAAAAGGACGTTCAGCACAGCTGGGGGGATCGTGACTGATAAGCGCACTCGCCTAGCTCACGACAGTGTGGACTACCTCACATTTAAAAATGAATGAGGTATGGATCTCAGAGGAATTCAACACCTGTGATGACCACGTGTAATTTAATTTCCTCATGCCAGCCCACACATATCCGCCACCACACAGAACAAGGAATGGTCCTTGCCTTATGTATATACAGCGGCATAAAAGGCCTTTTATGTCAGATGAATGCCTAATTTTTGGGGCCTGTACTGGCCGACAGTTACATATTTATCCTGTGACCGCCTAATGTACCTCTAGTCACATAATCCAAAGTTCTTTGCTGTCAGGTGAATGCCTATTGGCAAATTTTTGGGGCCTGTACTGGCCGACAGTTTTATTTTTATCCTGTGACCACCTAATGTACCTCCAGCCACAGAATCCAAAGTTCTTTGCTGTCAGGTGAATGCCTATTGGCAAATTTTTGGGGCCTGTACTGGCCGACAGTTACATTTTTTATCTCTAGCCACATAATCACAGCATTCTCTCACTCCTCTGCCTCTCATTATGGTGGCGTATGAACCGCATTTACCATAAGGACCTTCAAATATCACAGGGTCATGTGACTGTGCCCCCCACCCCGTACTGTGCCCCCTTATACCCTGCATTGTGCCCTCTTACCACACCCTGTGTAGTGCCCCTAGTCATTCCCTGTACTGTGCCCTCTTATACCCTTTTATCCTGTCACAGTATAGCGGTGTTATGCGGTCACTGTACAGAGGTGTTATCCGGTCAATGTATGGCGGTGGTGTCCAATAACTGGTTGGCCATAATTGTATCCCTTTCCCTGCCCACGCCATCCTTTTTTAGATCTGGTATGAGAGGGAAAAATATGCAGATTGCGGTGCTAAGGACCTTTGCGCCACAATCTGTGTCAGAAATATGCCTAAAAGAGACGTATTTCTATATAATAATTGACCACCTAATTGTATTATTATTCGGGGGTAGGGCTAATATCTTTATATTATATAGATTCTAGTGTATTATACTGTGCCCTGTATTTCCCAGTAGAAAATGATCCTTGGGAATCGCACTCCTCATCTCTGACCACCAAGACCAGGTAGCACTCATTACATGGCGGCCTCCCCTCTCCGCCACACTGCTTTGCTGTGTATTGGTGCTTATTCTGAGACTAGGGCTGGGTTCACATCCTATTTTTGCCATCCATTTAATGTATACCAAAAATGTATGCGTTAACAGATGCCTCAGACTGATGCCGTACAGTGGACTGCGTTCACCATACAGTTCCATAGTAGAAAAATGTTTTACGTTAACGTATGCATTTTTTTAATGGACTCTGCAGGATGCAAAAACTTGGAGTGCTGCACATTTGTATACATCAAACCGATAGGAAATAAAAACTTTCTAGGCTCCAGCAGGGTACATTTTTGAGCGTTTCCCTTCAAGAAGCATAAAAATGGCCCCTGATTAAAATACATATTTTTTGTGGGAATTTTTGCCAATGATCCCCCTCTGGTATATCACTGTCCATGTTGTGGGACTATTTGTGTACTTCTAGTAAGTGTTTGCTGGCTGCAAATATGACCTAAAGGTTTTTCAGGTTTGCCTGCCATCAAATTGAATGGAGCCCGCTGCGAACATGCAGTTCGCGAACATTTGATAGCGAATGCGCGTTCGCAAATCGCCCCGGCCGATGTTCATCCAACACTACTGGCTAGTGCCTTAATACAAACAACTTAAAAAGATCTCAAAAGATGTGTTATGTGCATGGAGCTGTAAAAAGGATCTGGGTGTACAGCAATCCATGGCTAGACAAGTTATCTACACCAAGAGCACAAGAGAAAATCATAAAAGAGGTTAAAAAGGTAACAGCAAAAGACCTACAGAAGAATCCACTATCTACAAAATTTTCTGTTCATGTGTCCACTATTAAATGAACACTAAACAAGAATGGTGTTCATGGAAGGACACCACAAAGGAAGATGATATGTAATAAAAATTGTGGCCCTTTGTTAGGTCAGTGTTTCATGCCTGCCACTGCCATGCTACTCACCATGCTGCCTGGTGTCCTCTGCATACAGCTGTCTCCACAGCTCCAGTCTCTGTTCCTTTAGGACATGCACATGCTTACCTGTGGCCACTTAAAGGACCAGTGCACACATATGCAATCCTTCCCCAGCCAATGGCAGAGGGTATTTGGGGTATATAAGGTACTCTCTCCAGACAGAGGGTGACTGAGCTTTAGATTTCCTGTGACCAGCAAAGTTGTTTGGAAGACTAAGTGCTTCAGCAATTCTCTTGCATTATCCAGTCTGTGTCCTTGTCTATGTTTATGCTGTGTACCAATCCTGCCTGTGTACTCCTGACCTTACAGTGCCTACTGCTTTCCTGCAACCATCACTACCCCGTCTGCAAGCTCACCTAGTTTCTCCTATTCTGTGTTGTCATTATCTGCAGTTCCACTTTTAGAGACTGTCCAGACTGCTTCTGTGATTGTGGTGTGGTTTCCCTAGGTCTCGGCCATTCAACAAGGTTTCCTACAGTCAAGTTCTGACAAAAACCACATAATCAGTATAAGTGACTATTCAGATGGTACCTGCAGTCTATTTTGGTGCTTTTTATTTATCTAGAGTTTCTGGTGCTCCCCTGCAGCAAAGGCAGAATCCCTGTACATGGGTTAAAGGGTGAATACTATGGGGGCAGCTTTAGGTTGTATCCCAAAGCTTAAACAGTTGGCACAGTGGGTCCATGCTCACTGATCTATGACACCTATCTCAAGTTTGTCCAAGAAACCTTGATGTTCCACAGTGCTTCAGAGAAATTGTTTTAAGGAAAAATGTGACAAAATGTACAAATGTAAAACACTATATTTGAGAAAACTATGTTTGAGAAAACAGTAAAGTAACTATTAATGACAGGCAATTCCTTTATTACCATGTGAGCTTGGACATCTGCCTTTATATTTCTGTAGATGGCTCCTGAATTTTTTTCACCTAATAAAAGCACATATATGCTGCTTCGTAAGTTGCTAAAATTAACCATTATGTTTGCTGAAGGTTCAGTTCATTGGACCCCTACAAGGAATAACTGACTTCCTGGCAATACTTTTGATGGCAACCTTAGTTACTGGATAATTTTTCCAAACCATAGAGGTTTATGGAACATGAATGTGCTGCAGTCCTGGCAGGGAGAGCGGGCACGTGTTTTATGGACCAACGTTGCTATGGATTATAATCATTGCATTATTTAATGTAATAAAAAGGTATCTTTGAATGGGACTGGGTTAATGTTTCCCATGTTGTTATATTTATTCACATTTTGGCAAACATTTTCAACTAAGAGGATAGGATTAGAGTTTGTCAGGTTATATTAAAGGGAATGTTTGATTAGAAAATGGCCTTGTTTAAATCAGGTTTTCATTATGAACATATTTTTTTCTAAAAACAGCTTTGATGGCATTTTTAAAGACATTAATATAAAACCACATTTTGAAATATTCCAAGTTGTCACACTGGCAACTCAAGCACACACAAAAAAAGCTAACAATTCCTGTGTTTGGATGTTTTTTGTCAACTTTGCTTTGTAGATTGTGACAGAATAAGCAAGTTAGTAAGGCTAGGTTCACATCTCTGGAGCTGTTAAGTTTTTTTTTATTATGGTATATGTCCAGAATAACTGTAGAGCCAGTATATGCTAGATACCAACACCACTTGCTGGATTCCATTGACTATAATTGAATCTGCAGGTTTGTTTTATAGATTCCCAAAAATACCACCAAATGCCTAATTTTTTCTAGTATCAAGTAAGCAATACCACAGCACTCAGTGTCTGTTTTAACATGAATTTGAAAGATTTGAGAATGAATAAGATTACACAGGCCAAGTGAATAAATATATTTAGTATTACAGATTTTCACTAGAATCTGTTCAACTTTACAACTTCCAAAAGAACCATGCTAGATTCTACCAAGCCTACAACAGCCCCCTTCACAGCTTGTGGCAGATTTGCACAACATGTGCAACTACTAATAATCCTCCTGCATATTATAAAAATCCTGCAAATGCCTGGGTTCCCATTATGAGTGGCAGGTCCAACTACGCTCTCTATGTAACACCCTAGCAACAATAAGCATATCATATGCGCCTACTTCTGACACCAAGTGTTGCAACATGAATTTGAAAGATTTGAGAATGAATAAGCTTGTGCAGGCGAAGCGAATAAGTATATTTACTATATTTACTAAGTGTGATAACATATAAGATAACACAGACAAATCACATACAGAATAATAAACAGTAAATACACATTACTAGCCTAAATATGCAATATTAGGCAAAACAATGTTTTCAACTTTTGACTTTTAGACTCCATATGTCACCATTCACTAGAGCTTCGAACGTGAGACTACCATCATTTTATAGACAATCATCTTGGCTGTCTCATACATAAATTGGACTTGCAACTATTTAGCATATGATTAGTTAAGCAGATTCTTGTCATGTAACTGCATTGTCACTGTTTTGGTCCTAAAATTCTAAATTTGAATTTTTATCATTTTGTTAGTATTTTGTAAATCCACCTTTGGCTTTCAACATGCTCTCAATCAGATTCAAGCATGTCTCAACCGAAATATGTTCCCAGGTATCTTCTACTCGTTCGCAATGTTGGTGCATACTGGTCCACTCACTTACAAAGACTCAGTACAAATACAGCTCTTTCTTCAACTTTACTCACAAGTGTTCGATTGGGTTGATGTCTGGTGACTGTGGGGGCCAATCCAGCAGCTCTGCTTCATTGTCATTTAAATATTTCTTTTCCAATCTCAACTTACGCTTCGGGTTGTTATCCTGCCAGAAAACTATGTCATCCTTTTCATACCTAACTCACATATAGCTCAGCATTGAGACCACCATCAATCCTGGTCAAGTATCTGATGCCTTTGTTTGTGAAACAATCCCATATCATCAGATTTCCTCCACCGAACCTGACAGCTTCCTTAATTCCTTCCGTTAGCCCCCTTTTTTCCTTGTTTATTCAAGACCCATTTGCACCCATGAGCCCAGTCTATTAACTTCCCAAAAGTTCAAAACATTGTTACCCTTTTGCTGAGCAGTGTATGTTTCCAAAGTTTCCACATCATTTCGGCAGACGCCAGGTGGCTGTGATTCTCAATGGCACATGTCCCTCGAGATCTTGCGAGACCACGTACACCACCGCCACATTAACATAGCATGAGATGGCTGGTGAGATGCCGCGGGATTATGCAAATGATTGCAAATAATGACCAGAGACTGTGCGTCACGTCCCTCATCCATAGGGCCACCGTCAAGCGTCAGAGCGTCAACAGAGACTACATAATAAGCCCAGGAAGTCCAAGCATTGTCCGCCATGTTGGATATTGGAAAGATCAGTGGATCATTTTTACTGACAGCAAGGAAGCTGTCTTACATTTAGAACTGGTGCTAGATGCACCAAAGTTATGGAGAGGCCTGCACCTCTTAATAACTTCAGCGGAAGTACAAACCGGATTCCAAAAAAGTTGGGACACTATACAAATCGTGAATAAAAACTGAATGCAATGATGTGGAGGTGCCAACTTCTAATATTTTATTCAGAATAGAACATAAATCACGGAACAAAAGTTTAAACTGAGAAAATGTACCATTTTAAGGGAAAAATATGTTGAATCAGAATTTCATGGTGTCAACAAATCCCCAAAAAGTTGGGACAAGGCCATTTTCACCACTGTGTGGCATCTCCCCTTCTTCTTACAACACTCAAGAGACGTCTGGGGACCGAGGAGACCAGTTTCTCAAGTTTAGAAATAGGAATGCTCTCCCATTCTTGTCTAATACAGGCCTCTAACTGTTCAATTGTCTTGGGCCTTCTTTGTTGCACCTTCCTCTTTATGATGTGCCAAATATTCTCTATAGGTGAAAGATCTGGACTGCAGACTGGCCATTTCAGTACCCGGATCCTTCTCCTACGCAGCCATGATGTTGTGATTGATGCAGAATGTGGTCTGGCATTATCTTGTTGAAAAATGCAGGGTCTTCCCTGAAAGAGATGACGTCTGGATGGGAGCATATGTTGTTCTCGAACCTGAATATATTTTTCTGCATTGATGGTGCCTTTCCAGACATGCAAGCTGCCCATGCCACACGCACTCATGCAACCCCATACCATCAGAGATGCAGGCTTCTGAACTGAGCGTTGATAACAACTTGGGTTGTCCTTGTCCTCTTTGGTCCGGATGACATGGCGTCCCAGATTTCCAAAAAGAACTTTGAATCGTGACTCGTCTGACCGCAGAACAGTCTTCCATTTTGCCACACTCCATTTTAAATGATCCCTGGCCCAGTGAAAACGCCTGAGCTTGTGGATCTTGCTTAGAAATGGCTTCTTCTTTGCACTGTAGAGTTTCAGCTGGCAACGGCGGATGGCACGGTGGATTGTGTTCACTGACAATGGTTTCTAGAAGTATTCCTGAGCCCATTCTGTGATTTCCTTTACAGTAGCATTCCTGTTTGTGGTGCAGTGTCGTTTAAGGGCCCGGAGATCACGGGCATCCAGTATGGTTTTACGGCCTTGACCCTTACGCACAGAGATTGTTCCGGATTCTCTGAATCGTCGGATGATGTTATGCACAGTTGATGATGATAGATGCAAAGTCTTTGCAATTTTTCGCTGGGTAACACCTTTCTGATATTGCTCCACTATCTTTCTGCGCAACATTGTGGGAATTGGTGATCCTCTACCCATCTTGGCTTCTGAGAGACACTGCCACTCTGAGAAGCTCTTTTTATACCCAATCATGTTGCCAATTGACCTAATTAGTATTAATTGGTCTTCCAGCTCTTCGTTATGCTCAAATTTAGTTTTTACAGCCTCTTATTGCTACTTGTCCCAACTTTTTGGGGATTTGTTGACACCGTGAAAATTTGAATCAATGTATTTTTCCTTTAAAATGATACATTTACTCGGATTAAACGTTTGATCTGTCATCTACGTTCTATTACAAATAAAATATTGACATTTGCCATCTCCACATCATTTTTATTCACAATTTGTTTAGTGTCCCAACTTTTTGGGAATCCGGTTTGTACCACCAGCTATGGGCCTCTATTAAGACTGGCGTCAAAAACGCCAGTTTTAAAAAAAGTGCCCCTAAATGTTTAAGTCTTTAAAGGAAAATGCTGGCGCCGCAATTTTTTTTTTAACAGCTTAATTTTCCTTTTTCTTTAACCCCTTACCCACCAGTGCCATGATAGTACGGCGCTGATGGAAGTGACTTCCATACAGGTACCGTGCGCTGATCGGGCGGGCGAGCGAGCCCCTGCAGCCAAGCCTCTGCTGTATGATGCTGACAAATTAACCCTTGCTATGCCATGGTTAGTGCTGACTGCGGCATGTATGAGGGTGTGTGAAGAGAAGGAGCTTGATGTTCGGGAAGGCAGCCCGATGGAAGCCTATGGAAACCTGTGAGACCCAGCCCCTTGGTTTCACAGGCAAGCAGGCTGTAAGTGTAGTACACTGTGTAATACACTGACAGCCAATGCATTACAATACACATGGGACAGAAAAAATCATCCCTTTCCTATAATTAAGTTAATTATAAAACTGTAAAAAATAGCAAAAAAAGAAAAAAAAAGAAAAGTAGATATCGCCACATATCGACCGGCTCTATAAAAACATCATATGATCAGGTTAACGCTGTAACAAAAAAAAAAGTGCCAAAACAGCCATTTTTTGGCCACCTTGCCTCACAAAAGCAATCATAAAGTCTTATATACCCCAAAATAGTACCAATCAAACCATCATCTCATCCTGAAAAAATTTAGCCCCTACTTAAGACAATCAGTCAAAACATAAAAAATATTGCTCTCAGAAAATGACAACTAGAGATGGCCTTGCAGTTCGCCCGGTGGTCATTTTGCAGCGAACTTTTCTCGTTCGCGATTCGCTGAACATGCGAACATATGACGATGTCCGCCACCGCCATACTGTTTTGCATTGCGCCGAATTTTGACCCATGAAACATCCATCAGGTGGGACAGGGCAGCCAATTGAGACGTTTCAGCACATGGACATACCCCCTACCCTATAAATAAACCCGATCTGGCCGTCATTTTACATTCAGTCTTTTGCCAGTGTAGGGAGAGGTTGCTGTGTGGAGCAGGGACAGACTGTTAGGGACACCAAACGCTAGCTAATAGGGCCACAAAAGTCCTTTTAAGGACTGGTATAGGTGTGCTATCGATAGGTGTGACATACTGAGGGGTGTGATATACTTATAATATGCTTTCTTAGAAAGTATATTATAGTGCATTTGTATTGTGCATCAGTTGTGTGCGGTTCTGCTGAGATACTGCAGCTATACAGAGGGACAAACGCTATTGGAACAACTAATTGCAACTGGTGTGATATACCTGTTGCCGCCAAAAAAACTGATTAAGGGGTTTGATATACCTGATTCCAGCAAATAATCATTAAGAGGTTCTATATACCTGGTTCCACAAATATCGCTCTTCTATAGGGACTTTGTCAAAGGGTCATTTTTTAAATGACAGGCCATTCCGCAGGGGTGGTAGGGGTCGGGCCGGTGCACTAGGCCGGAGCCTAAGTGGGAAGTTGAAGAAGGTGTGTGAGATTACGTCAAAGGACGCACCAGAGTTGGTTGAGTGGCTAACTCAGCCTTCTGCTTCTGCACCCTCCTCATCCTCTGTATCAGCACCCTCCTCACTCTCTGGTGTGTGCACCCCCAAAGACACCACCACCACCACCATAGCCCCTCCACTCGAGTCAGAGGAATTATTTCCCCATCCATTCCCAGACCTTACCGATGCGCAGCCATTTTTGGCATCGGATGAGGAAGAGGAGGTAGCAACGGCCGCCACCCAGCGGTCTGACGACAGTACCCAGATCAGCCCAAGGAGGGTGGTCCCCGCTGTTGCTGCCTACTCCAAGATCTCTAATGTCAGTGGTGGTGAGGGTGACAACGATGACATGTCTATGGACATCACGTGATTGCCCACAAGAGAGGAAGAGGAGGGGAGTTCAGAGAGAGAGACAGAGCAGCAGATAGGGAGGAGAAGGAGGAGAAGCAGGCAGAACTCGCAGTGCACAGGAGGCAAAAAGCAGACTGCAAATGTATCTGGAGCGAGCCATCCACCATGCACGGTCACATCTGGCGCTCCCAGGATGCCGGCACATAGCTCCACAGTGTGGGCTTTTTTTTTTTTACGTGTCAGCTGCTGACAATAGTGTTGCCATCTGCAGCCTGTGCTGTAACGCATAAGTCGCGGTAAGCCCAACACTCACCTAGGGACGACCGCCTTAAGAAGGCACCTGGCCTCCCATTACCGAGCCCAGTGGGAGCAACACTGTCAGAACCCACAAAGCCACACTCCCGGCGCTCCACGTCCTGTCTCTTCTCCTCCCAGTTGTCCTCCACTCCACCTTCCACCGTGCCGTCGTCACCTTCATCTGACAAAAGGCAGGCTTCTGTGGCCCAAATGTTCGAACTTAAAAAGTTGATGACGCCTGATAACCCTCTTTCTCAACGGCTGACCGTCGGCTTGTCGGAACTGCTAGCCCGCCAACTCCTGCCATATAAACTGGTGGACTCAAAGGCCTTTAGAAAATTTGTGGTCATTTGCACACCGCAATGGAAGGTCCCTGGAAGGAAATATTTTTCCCAGAAGGGTATTCCAAAGCTATATGGCCATGTTCAGCGACTGCAAATGTATCTGGAGCAAACCATCCACCATGCATGGTCACATCTTGCGCTCCCAGGATGCTGGCACATGGCTCTGCAGTGTGGGCTTTTTTTTAGCGTGTCAGCTGCTGATAATAGTGTTGCCATCTGCAACCTGTGCTGTCAATGCATAAGTCGCGGTAAGCCAACACTCACCTAGGGAAGACTGCCTTAAGAAAGCAACGCCGTCAGAACCCACGAAGCCACACTCTCGGCGCTCCACGTCCTGCCTCTTCTCCTTCTTCTCTCTCCTCCCATTTGTTCTCCACTCCACCTTCCACTGTGTTGTCATTGCGTTCATCTGGCAAAAGGCAGGCTTCCGTGGCCCAAATATTCGAACGTAAAATGTTGATGACGCCGGATAACCCTCTTTCTCAACGGCTGACCGCCGGCTTGTCGGAACTGCTAGCCCGCCAACTACTGCCATATAAACTGGTGGACTTGAAGGCCTTTAGAAAATTTGTGGCCATTGGCACACTGCAAAAGGGTATCCCAAAGCTATATGGCCATGTTCAGCGACAAGTGAATGTATCTCTGGCACACAGTGTCGGTGCCACGATACATATGATCACAGACACGGATTGCATGCAGGCCTGCCTCTTCTTCTCCTCCTTCTACTCCATCCTCCGTCTCATTTTTAGCTGACTCCTCCTTTTCCACTGCTAATGCCTCTTCTGCTGCACCCCCCAGCTCCCTAGAATCTATTTGACGTGCCAGGTGAGACATTGTCATGCTGTGCTGCAGCTGTTGTGCCTGGAAGCCAAGAGCCACACCAGTCCTGCACTCCTTTCAGCTCTGCGGTCACAGGCCAATCAGTGGAATAGGGCAAAATGACACACGTGCATGGCACACGTCCTAAACTAATCGTACAGCGATTTTTTGCCAAATACCCCAGGGTCCAGGACGTCTTGCGGTAGGCCAGGAAAATCTCTGGCCATTTTAGAAGATTTTACACGGCCATGGCTCGCCTTGCTGACCTTCAGCGGCGAAACCACTTGCCCGTCAGACGTCTGATATGTGACTGCCCGGCACTCTGGAACTCCACCTTGTATATGCTTAATAGGCTGCTCCAGCAGAAATGTGCCGTTAACGAATACCTGTACGAACTCTGCGGCAAGACAGGTTCTGGGGAGCTTGTTATTTTTCACTGCGCAAGTGGCTGCTCATGCGCGATACATACAGGCTTCTGCGGCCATTTGATGAGATCACCAAACTGGTCAGTCACAGCCAGGGTGCCATCAGTGACATCGTACCTTATGCTTCCTTTATGTAGCGTGCATTGCGTTGTGTCATTGATCAAGCCGTCAAGGAGCGGGAAGATGAAGAAGTCGCAAAGCAGAATTTGCCTTGGAACTCTTGGCTTGCCCCTTGTCGAGTGTCCTTTCCGAAAGGATGTTGAGCGCAGCAGGGGGGATCGTGACCGATAAGCACACTCACCTAGCTCATGACACTGTGGACTACCTCACATTTCTAAAAATGAATGAGGCATGGATCTCGGAGGAATTCAACACCTGTGATTACCACATTTAATTGAATTTCACCTATTACCATTGTTTTTTTTTTCAAAAGGGGGGGATTTCGTTAGCCATACTTTTAATCTAATTTAATATTTTTAGTTATTTTAAACATATGTATTTACATGTATTTGTACTGGCCTGCAGTAAAATTGATATCCAATGACCGTCTAATATACCTCCAGCCACATAATGACTTGATCTTTTCTGTATGGTGAATGCATAATTTTTGGGGCCTGTAATGTAACTGGCCAACAGTAAAATTGTTATACGGTGACCGCCTAATGTACAGTACAGACCAAAAGTTTTTCATTCAAAAAGTTTTCTTTATTTTCATGACAATGAAAATTGTAGATTCACACTGAAGGCATCAAAACTATGAATTAACACATGTGGAATTATATACATAACAAAAAAGTGTGAAACAACTGAAAATATGTCATATTCTCAATTCTTCAAAGTAGCCACCTTTTTCTTTGATCACTGCTTTGCTCACTCTTGGCATTCTCTTGATGAGCTTCAAGAGGTAGTCACCTGAAATGGTTTTTACTTCACAGGTGTGCCCTGTCAGGTTTAATAAGTGTGATTTCTTGCCTTATAAATGGGGTTAGGACCATCAGTTGCGTTGTGCAGAAGTCAGGTGGATACACAGGTGATAGTCCTACTGAATAGACAGTTAGAATTTGTATTATGGCAAGAAAAAAGCAGCTAGGTAGTAGCCATCATTACTTTAAGAAATGAAGGTCAGTCAGTCCGAAAAATTGGGAAAACTTTGAAAGTGTCCCCAAGTGCAGTCACAAAAACCATCAAGAGCTACAAAGAAACTGTCTCACATGTGGACCGCCCCAGGAAAGGAAGACCAAGAGTTACCTCTGCTGCAGAGGATAAGTTCATCCGAGTCACCAGCCTCAGAAATCGCAGGTTAACAGCAGCTCAGATTAGAGACCAGGTCAATGCCACACAGAGTTCTAGCAGCAGACACATCTCTAGTACAACTGTTAAGATGAGACTGTGTGAATCAGGCCTTCATGGTAGAATATCTGCTAGGAAACCACTGCTAAGGACAGGCAACAAGCAGAAGAGACTTGTTTGGGCTAAAGAACACAAGGAATTGACATTAGACCAGTGGAAATCTGTGCTTTGGTCTGATGAGTCCAAATTTGAGATCTTTGGTTCCAAACACCGTGTCTTTGTGCGACGCAGAAAAGGTGAACGGATGGACTCTACATGCCTGGTTCCCACCGTGAAGCATGGAGTAGGAGGTGTGATGGTGTGGGGGTGCTTTGCTGGTGACACTGTTGGGGATCTATTCAAAATTGAAGGCATACTGAACCAGCATGGCTACCACAGCATCTTGCAGCGGCATGCTATTCCATCCAGTTTGCGTTTAGTTGGATCATCATTTATTTTTAACAGGACAATGACTCCAAACACACCTCCAGGCTGTGTAAGGGCTATTTGACCATGAAGGAGAGTGATGGGGTGCTGCGCCAGATGACCTGGCCTCCACAGCCACCGGACCTGAACCCAATCGAGATGGTTTGGGGTGAGCTGGACCGCAGAGTAAAGGCAAAAGGGCCAACAAGAGCTAAGCATCTCTGGGAACTCCTTCAAGACCATTTCAGGTGACTACCTCTTGAAGCTCCTCAAGAGAATGCCAAGAGTGTGCAAAGCAGTAATCAAAGCAAAAGGTGGCTACTTTGAAGAACCTAGAATATGACATATTTTCAGTTGTTTCACACTTTTTGTTATGTATATAATTCCACATGTGTTAATTCATAGTTTTGATGCCTTCAGTGTGAATCTACAATTTTCATAGTCATGAAAATAAAGAAAACTCTTTGAATGAGAAGGTGTGTCCAAACTTATGGTCTGTACTGTACCTCCAGCCACATAATCAATGGTTCTTTTCTGTACGGTGAATGATTTTGGGGGCCTGTAGTCCACTGGCCTGCAGTAAAATGAATATCCAATGACCGTCTAATATACCTCCAGCCACATAATCACTTGTTCTTTTCTGTCCGGTGAATGAATAATTTTTGGGACTTGTCCACTGGCATGCAGTAAAATTGATATCCATTGACCGTCTAATATGCCTCCAGCCTCATATTTACTTGATGTTTTCTGTCCGGTGAATGCCTAATGTTTGGGGCCTGTACTCTCGTGTTCTAAAATAAAAAATTTCTAGTCTCTAGCAGGGCAACTTTTTTAAGAATTTCCCTTTTAGATGCATAAAAATGGCTATTGATTAAAATACATATTTTTTGTGGGAATTTTTGCTATTGATCTCCCTCTGGTATGTCACTGGCCATGTTGTAGGACAATTTGTTCACTTCTAGTAAGTATTTTGTGGCTGCAAATATGACCTGCAGGTTTTTCAGGTTCGCCTGCCATTAAAGTGAATGTGGCCTGCTGCGAACTTGCGGTTCGCGAACATTTGATCGGGTTCACGAATCATCCCGGCCGATGTTTGTCCATCACTAATGGCAACACAAAAACAAGATTTTATTATTTTCTAAAATGCTTTTACTGTGTAAACCTAACAAAAATAAAAATAATAGACATATTAGGTTTCATTGCATCTGTAACAACCTGCTCTATGAAAATATCACATGATATACATTGTCAAGGAAACGCTGTAAAAATAAATAAATAAAAACTGTGCAAGAAAAGTCATTTTTTGTCACCTCACCATACAAAATGCGTAATATCGAGTGATCAAAAAATCAAATGTACCCCAAAATGGTACCAGTAAAAATGTTACCTCATCCTGCAAAATTTTAACCCCCACATTAGACAATCGCTCAAAAAATAAAAAACAATGGCGACAATAAACCAATCTCTCAAAATTTGTGCTGCACAGGTCATATGGCACTCTTTTCCTTCTGAGTTCTGCCATGTGCCCCTACAGCAGTTTACCATCATATATGGGGTGATGCCGTATTAGGTGAAATGCATAACAAATTGTGGGATGCTTTTTCTCCTGTTACCCCTGGTGAAAATTAAAAATGTGGGTCTAAAGCAACATTTAATTGGAAGAAATTAAACTTTCACAGCCAAGTGTTTCTAAGTTTCGTAAAACACTTATGGGGTCAAAGTGCTCAGTACACCCCTTAATAAATTCTTTAAGAGGTGTAGTTTCCAAAATGTGGTCACTTTTTGATGGTTTCCACTGTAGGGGTATTTCAGCGTCTCTTCAAATACAAAATGGTGCCCAAAAAACATTCTAGCAAAATCTGCCTCCAAAAACCATATGGCTCTCCATTCCTTCTGACCACTACCATGTGCCCCTACAGCAGTTTACTGTACATATCTGTAAACTGAAAAATCTGAGTAAGGGCTCATGCACATGATCGTATGTATTTTGCAGTCCGCAAAAAACAGATCCTCAAAAAATATG
This sequence comes from Bufo gargarizans, assembly GCF_014858855.1. NCBI lineage: Eukaryota > Metazoa > Chordata > Amphibia > Anura > Bufonidae > Bufo > Bufo gargarizans. Next base: position 1,218,333 of record NW_025334170.1, on the reverse strand, counting down.
GATGACGTCCGTATGCATTCCGTATTTTGCGGAACGGAACAGCTGGCCCCAATCAGAACAGTACTATCCTTGTTCGTAATGCAGACAATAATAGGACATGTTCTATTTTTTTGCGGAACGGAAATACAGACATACGGAAACGGAATGCACACAGAGTAACTTCTGTTTTTTTGTGGACCCATTGAAATGAATGGTTACACATACGGTCCGCAAAAAAAAGGAACGGACAAGGAAAGAAAATACGTTCGTGTGCATGAGCCCTAATGCATATTGAGGTTTATTTTGCTGTTAACCCTTGCTGTTGCAAGAAAAAATAGATTAACGGAAAATCTACAAAGAAATAATAATTTAAATTTCACCTCCATTTTCCTTTAATTCTTGAAATACCTAAAGAGTTAACCAAGTTTGTAACATCAGTTTTGAATAATTTGAGAGGTGTAATTTCTAAAATAAGGTCATTTAGGTGTGTTCCAATTATATAAGCCCCTCAAAATCACTTTGTTGCTTAAAAAAATGGTTTTGAAAATTTCCTTGAAAATATGAAAACTTGCTTCTAAAATTCTAAGCCTTCTAACGTTCTAAAAAAAAAAAATCTAATGACATTTACAAAATGATGCCAACATAAAGTAGACATATGGGGAATGATGACTGATAACTATATTAAGAGGCATTCAGGGGCATATTGGCCTTTGACCATACAGGGAAATTTCCCGGTGGGCCGATGCCCACACGGCTGTTGTTTTGGACCGCATCAGAGCCGCTGTTGTTTTGGACCGCATCAGAGCCGCAGTTTTTGCGGCTTGGATGCGGACCCATTCACTTTAATGGGGCAGCAAAAGATGTGGACAGCACTCCGTGTGCTGTCGGTATCCGTTGCTCCGTTCCGTGGCCCCGCAAAAAAAATATAACGTCCTATTCTTGTCTGTTTTGCGGAAAAGAATAGGCATTTCTACAATGGGACGCATGTTACGTTCCGCAAATTGCGGAAGGCACGCGGGCGGCTTCTGTTTTTTGCAGATCCGCGGTTTGTGGACCGGAAAATAGGGAACGGTCGTGTGCATGTAGCCTTATGAAGAGAATGTAGTGCTCCTTAAAGTGTTTGACAGCATTCCTTAGATAACTGTAATATCTGTAAATATCTGTCAATCACTGATAGGACCACCTCCTTGACTTTAGAGCCCAGAATGAGCAGGAATGTAAATGTATTACTCTATGACTGAATCTTCTCCCACAATACTATATATCAATATGTGCAGCTCATCCTGTTCTGTAACATGTTTTATATCTTTGCCCTGCATTTTCATGGTGACAGGTTCCTTTTAGGACAGATAGTCATAGGTCACAAAATTGTTAATAATTAATATTGTCAGTGAGCCGGTGTTTGATTGATTGAATAATTAATATTTACCATATGTCCACTTTAGGGTGGCATCATCATTCAATCATACTTTTATTTTTTGCTCAGGTTAAAAAAACTTATAAAAGCTTATAAAAAACTTAAGCTTATAAAAGTTTAGCAACAAGTTTACAAATTTTCAAGAAAATTTCCAAAGCCTATTTTTTTAGGGACAAATTCAGTTCTTAAGTGGCTTTCAGAGACCTATATCTTAGAACCCCTATAAATCACCCCATATTAAAAGCTGCATCCCTCAAAGATTTCAAAATGACATTTAGGAAATTTGTTAACCCTTTAGGTATTTCATGGGAATTAATGCATTTCATTTTTCCCCTCAGAATTTCAATTGTAGTTTTAGCTCAATGTTTTTGTTTTCACAATGGTTAACAGGACAAAAAAGCACCCCTTAAATTTTTATGCAACGCTCCTGAGTTTGGCAATACCCTATAACAGGTTGTAACCTGCTGTTTGGGCACACAACAGGACTCAGAAGGGATGAAACAGCTTTTAAAAAAAACACAGATTTTTACTGGAATGGGTTTGGGCACCATGCTGAACTTGCAACACCCCTGAGGTACCAGTACATTGGAAACCCCAAGAAATAGCCCCATTTTTTAAACTACACCACACAAGAAATTCAGCTAGGAGTGTTTGACTCCACAGCTGTTTCATACAATTTCTTAAAGTGGGTGTCCCATGAAAGATCTTTAACTGTTTTCAACCTAGTACCTGGATCTCAATACTTTTGTAATTTCAAGTAATTAAAAATTTTGTATAACGACTAAGTTATTCAATAAATTGTATCTGTATAGCACCATCTGCTGTTTTTTTTCTTTTATTTCTTTGTCCTGCTCACTGAGATGGCCGCACATGCTCAGTTTCATCCTTTAACTGCCTCCTGATTTGTGATAGGTAGAGCATGGACACGTCCCCTGACTTGCAGCAAAAAAGACACTCCTCTTCAGCTGTTAGCTTGATATAAATCTAGCAGAGGAATTAATGAGGAGATCTCTGGATCCATGTGAAGTACAGGGTTCTAACTTTGTTAGAAAGAGATGTCCATATACTATATGATTTCTGATTTCATTTTCTACATTAGTCATGGGATAATTCCTTTAACACTGAAAATAAAAAATTAAATTTTTCCAATAGTATGGTGCTTTAGCCCCAAATTTTTCATTTTTTCAAGGGTCAAAGGAGAAAAAGCACCAAATAATTTGGTATGAAATTTCTCCCGAGTACGAAAATACACCTAGTGCCCAGAAAAAAAGGAGCGGCAACTAGATTTTGTAAGGCCCCTTGCAGACGAGCGTGTCCGAATTAGGTCTGGATGCATTGCAAATGTGTTTAGTGAAAAATGCTCAATTTCGCAGGCAAAGTTATTCAGTTTTGCCTACGATCTCATTCAGTTGTTCAATTTTTATTGCTCAGGTGCAATGCGATTAAATGCGTTTTGCACACGCGTGATAAAAAACGGAAGGTTTACAAACAACATCTCTTAGCAACAATCAGTGAAAAACGCATCGCACCTGCACTTGCTTGCAGATGCGATTTTCACGTAGCTCCATTCACTTCTATGGGGCCAGCTTTGCGTGAAAATCGCAGAATATATAACATGCTGCAATTTTCACACAACGCACAAGTTATTGCGTGAAAACCAACGCACATGTACACAGCCCCATTGAAATGGATAGGTCCGGATTCCGTGCGGCCGCAATGCGTTCGCATCACGCATTGCACCCGCGCAGAATACTCGCTCTTGTGAAAGGGGTCTAAGGTGGAATTTAGTGAAATGTGTTTTTTGTAGACTGAACTATGTGAAGGCTCACTTTTTTGGTGAGACAAGCTGTATTTTTTTTATTGGTACCATTTTGGGGTGCATTAGACTTTTTGATAATTTTTTTATACATTTTTTCGGAAGTGAAGTGGGAAAAACTTTCAATTCTGTTAGTTATTTAAAAAAATTTTTTATGGGGTTCACTGTGAGATGTATATGCATGATACCTATATTCTGCAGGTTGATATGATCATGGCAATACCACATTTATATAGTGTTTTTTTTTTTTTTTGCTACATTGCATCATAAAATCACTTTTTTATGAAAAATCTGTTGTAGTTTGCCTCACCATATACTAAGGCTTGTTTCATATCTGCAGCACAGCTCCCCAGCAGGCTGTTCAGGAAGAAGACAGACTGCCAGAGTTTTCTGGATCTGGCATTGCCGGATAGTGCAGCCAGCCCGCCAGACCCCTCTGACTATAATTGGATCCAGAGGAGATCCGGACGCTCCCCGGGCAAACTGCTGCATGCAATGTATTTTGGCTGGCCAATTCCTGTCTTCTGCCAGAACAGTCTGTCGGATAGCTGTGCCTCACATGTGGAAGTAGTCTAATATCCATAACATATTTATTTTTCTGTGATCATAGCTGTGTGAGGGCTTGTTTGTTTCAGGACAGGCTGTAGTTTTTATTGGCACCATTTTAGTGTACATATAACTTTTTAATTGCTTATTTAATTTTTTGGGGTGGAGAGGTGGGTAAAAATTGCAATTGTTAGTTTTTTATTTTTTATGGAGTTCACCATGCAGTATATATGATACCTTTATTCTGCATGTTGATAAAAATATTTGATACCATATTTTTCTGTTTTACTACTTTTGCATTATAAAATCACTTTTTTTTATTATTTTTTCATTCCATTGAAAATTGCAAGACTCGTTCCTTTTTTATTCTTCTGTCGAGTAAGGGTGGGTTCACACTAGCGTTAGGGATTCCGTTAGGGCTCTCCGTTATAACAGGGTTATAACGAAACATAACGGAATCCATAGGATGGAATGCAAAACGGAAGCCTTCAAGAGGCATTTCGTTTTGCTCCGTCCTAATAGAAGTCTATGGGAAAACATAACGGATCCGTCTGGTCCCGTTTTGCAAGATGGAAAACAAAGTTCTCTCGACAGGACTTTGTTTTCCGTCTTGCATAATGGGAACCAGACGGATCCGTTTTGATTCCCATAACTTCTATTAGGACGGAAAGCAAACAGAATGCCTTTTAACCGCTCCAGGACCGCCTAACGCACGGATGCGTCCTGGAGGCGGTCGATTCATTTACGGATGCGTCCTGGAGGCGAGATTTCCTGTGAACGCTCGCACACAGGTGCGCGCATTCACAGGATCGGCCGGTAAGCGAGAGAATCTACAGCCTGCCAGCGGCGATCGCCGCTGGCAGGCTGTAGATGCGATTTTTTTTTAACCCCTAACAGGTATATTAGATGCTGTTTTGATAACAGCGTCTAATATACCTGCTACCTAGTCCTCTGTTGGTCCCTTTTGCTTGGATCGACCACCAGAGGACACAGGTAGCTCTGTAAAGTAGCACCAAACACCACTTCACTACACTACACCCCCCCGTCACTTATTAACCCCTTATGAACCCCTGATCACCCCATATAGACTCCATGATCACTCCCCTGTCATTGATCACCCCCCTGTAAGGCTCCATTCAGATGTCCGTATGTGTTTTACGGATCCACGCATCCATGGTTCGGATCCGCAAAACACATACGGACGTCTGAATGGAGCCTTACAGGGGGGTGATCAATGACAGGGGGGTGATCACCCCATATACACTCCCTGATCACCCCCATTTTTTACAGATTTTGATTTCAAACTACTTCTCACGCATTTGGGCCCCTAAAATGCCAGGGCAGTATAACTACCCCACAAGTGACCCCATTTTGGAAAGAAGACACCCCAAGGTATTTCGTGATGGGCATAGTGAGTTCATGGAAGTTTTTATTTTTTGTCACAAGTTAGTGGAATATGAGACTTTGTAAGAAAAAAAAAATCAGCATTTTCCGCTAACTTGTGACAAAAAATAAAAAATTCTAGGAATTCGCCATGCCCCTCACGGAATACCTTGGGGTGTCTTCTTTCCAAAATGGGGTCACTTGTGGGGTAGTTATACTGTCCTGGCATTTTAGGGGCCCAAATGCGTGCAAAGTAGTTTGAAATCAAAATCTGCAAAAAATGGCCGGTGAAATCCGAAAGGTGCTCTTTGGAATGTGGGCCCCTTTGCCCACCTAGGCTGCAAAAAAGTGTCACACATGTGGTATCGCCGTACTCAGGAGAAGTTGGGGAATGTGTTTTGGGGTGTAATTTTACATATACCCATGCTGGGTGAGAGAAATATCTCGGCAAAAGACAACTTTTCCCATTTTTTTATACAAAGTTGGCATTTGACCAAGATATTTAGAACAATAAATTTAGATAAAAATGTATATATAGATGTCGTTTTAAAAAAAAAAAAATTACAACTGAAAGTGAAAAATGTAATTTTTTTTGCAAAATTTGGTTAAATTTCGATTAATAACAAAAAAAGTTAAAATGTCAGCAGCAATGAAATACCACCAAATGAAAGCTCTATTAGTGAGAAGAAAAGGAGGTAAAATTCATTTGGGTGGTAAGTTGCATGACCGAGCAATAAACGGTGAAAGTAGTGTAGTGCAGAATTGTAAAAAGTGGTCTGGTCATTAAGGGTGTTTAAGCTAGGGGGGCTGAAGTGGTTAAAGGCGTCCGTTTTGCATTCCTTCATAATGCAAGTCTATGTGCAGCAAAACGGATCTGCCCTTCCTTCTTATGGATTCCGTTATGTTCCGTTATAACCCTGTTATAACGGAAAGCCATAACGGAATCCCTAAGTGGTATGAGGGTTTATTTTTTGCAGGACGGGCTGTTGTTTTTATTGGCACCATTTTGGGGTAGCATTTTATTGGGAGGTAAGGCGACAAAAACAGTAATTATGTCATTGTTTTTTAAGTTTTTTTTTTAATGGCATTCACCATGCAGGATTAACAGGATTCATTTATAGATCAGGTTGTTGCGGATGCAGCAGTGCCAATTTATTTTTTTCTTCTTTTTTTATTTTTACTTCTTTTTAAGTGACTTGAATAAACAACAGTCCGATCACAGGTACAATATGATACTGTAACATTTATCTGTTGCAGACCAGTGTATTGTACCTGTCAGTTTTCAGGGCCTGACAGGTTTCTGTACATAGCAGATCCTTAGGCCTTTGTAAGGTCTCTGTCGGCCATAGAAACCATCAGGACCCTGCTATCATGTTACAAGGGGCCCAATGTAAGCCCCTTTATATGCAGCAGTCACTACAAACTACGGCAAGGGGTTAAACAGCCAGGATCAGCTCTATCACCTATCTCAGCTGTTGAAGCAGAATGTCAGATGTATGTCACAACTGACACCCGCTGCTGATGGTGGTGGCGCAGTTCATGATCCGACGTCATAGATCTGCCGTACATGGTGCGACGTGATAATTGCCATGTTATACATTTATGGCATGGTGTAGAAGGGGCTAAATCAGGATCAGATGTCCATCATTTTCTCTCTTATTTCAGTGCAGAGATTAAGGTATATTTAGATGCTGTGAAGAGCAGCCAATTGTTGCGAGGAAATTGTACCTTACAACAATCAGCTGCTCGTTAAGTAGATGTGAAGCACTGAATTTACATACAGCGATCACCTCCACAGTATGAGGCTGCTGCTACTGCTCTTCCCCATACAAAATCATTGTTCCTGGACAGCAGAGTGCTGTTTAAATGGCATGATTTGCTGCCGAGGACTGATGATTGAGGTGTCCGCGTTTTGCTGGTTCATCTGGTGATCTGTGGCACCTTAAAGGGGTTGTCCCATTAAAAATATTCTACAGTTTTCAAAGCAGCTCCTGGATCTGAATACTTTTGTAATTGCATGTAATTAAAAATGTTGCATAGCCACTAAGTTATTCAATAAAATGTAAATCTGCATAGCACCACCTGCAGTTTTTTTTCTTATTTCTTTGACCTGCTCACTGAGAAGGCTGCACATGCTCAGTTTTATCCTTTAACTGCCTCCTGAGCTGTGATAGGGAGAACATGGACACGCCCCCTGTGCTGCAGCAGAAAAGACACTCCCCCTGAGCTGTCAGCCTGATATAAATCTGGCAGAGCAATGAATGGGGAGAACTCTGGATCCATGTGAGGTATAGGGCTGGTTCTGGCTTTACAAAAAGAGGTTGTCATGTATTATATGATGTCTGATTTTTATTTTTTACATTAATCATGGAATAACCCCTTTAAAGAGGACCCATAATCTCCTGACATGTTTGTTTTATTAACTACTTGCATTCCCCATGTAATAACAATTCTGGAGTATCTATTCTTATGACTCTATGCTGTGCCATTCCTGTATTTTTTCAGCTAGAAGTTTACAAATAAATTGCTAGCAGTCTGCAGTAAAGGTGCTGCTGGGTGTTACCAGTAGCTGGTGTATCTGACTCTGTCCAATCAGTGCTGCCAATGAGAGATTGACCCCCCGCAACTGGTAACATCCATCTGTACCTTTTTTTTGCAACCTGCTGACAATTCATTCATAAACTTCTAGTAGAAATAACAAAGGAATGGCACAACATAGAGTCATAGGAATAGATGCTTCAGAATTGTTATAAGATGAGCAATGGAAGTAGTTACTACAACAGACATTTCAGGAGAGGTGACTAACAGGTCCTCTTTAAGACAAGCAAATTATCAGGAATAAGTGTTTGTAGGAACATTGGTTCCCAATAATCGGACCAAACATTGGGTTGTGTAAATCCATCTTTAGGTCAAGGTGTATATTAGGAATTTTTTTAGGGAAAATGTGGGACCTCAAAAGTTCCTAATTTACTGCATAATCAGTGGTGTTAAGGAACAAATCTTATCTTCAACTCAGTTACAACTGAAAGGATGTGTGCATTCTAAGTACATAAAATAGATATTCATAAAAGTAATGATAAGATCTTCAAGAATAGCAGCTAGTCTGTTAAGTATAGTAATCTTACTGCCCAGATAAAAAAATGTAAAGATAAAATATGCTATTTTTCACATTAAATGATTTTTCACATTAAATAAGTGACTGCAGCAATACATTATTAGGAGTTTATATGTGTCATTAGTAGTTTGTTAGCTGCATCGTGATTTTGATTGTAAAAGTTGTGTTAATACTGTTTGTTTTGTTGCAACTGGCATTTCGTTTTTGTTTTAACAATTATTTTCCTTAGGCTACTTTCACACTAGCGTTCGGGTTTCCGTTCGTGAGCTCCGTTTGAAGGAGCTCACGAGCGGACCCGAACGCAGCCGTCCAGCCCTGATGCAGTCTGAATGGAGGCGGATCCGCTCAGACTGCATCAGTCTGGCGGCGTTCAGCCTCCGCTCCGCTCGCCTCCGCACGGACAGGCGGACAGCTGAACGCTGCTTGCAGCGTTCGGGTGTCCGCCTGGCCGTTCGGAGGCGTGCGGATCCGTGCGGATCCGTCCAGACTTTCAATGTAAGTCAATGGGGACGGATCCGTTTGAAGATGCCACAATGTGGCTCAATCTTCAAGCGGATCCGTCCCCCATTGACTTTACATTGAAAGTCTGGACGGATCCGTCCCAGGCTATTTTCACACTTAGCTTTTTTTTTGCTAATATAATGCAGACGGATCCGTTCTGAACGGAGCCTCCGTCTGCATTATTATGAGCGGATCCGTTCAGAACGGATCCGCCCGAACGCTAGTGTGAAAGTAGCCTTAGTTAAAGGGGTTGTCTCACCAGCAAATGACATTTATCATGTAGAGTAAAGTTAATACAAGGCACTTACTAATGTATTATGGTTGTCTATTTTGCCTCCATTCCTGGCTGGATTAATTATTTCATTGCATTGATGTACTGTGTACTGTATGGTTAGCTGACTGAGGCTGCTAAGTAATTTGTTTCTGCGTGAGTTGGGTTATGCTGTGTATATAGCTGGCTGTCTTAATGACAGTCTTCATAGCTAAGAGAGTACATAAGTACAGACATCAACATAGGTACAGGAAGAACCCGACCTGGACATGTGTGCTGTGAAGCAATTGCGCTGTGCCAACATGATGTTAGGAGCAGTAGTTAGAAGAGATAAAAGGGAGAGGTTTGATGCCAACTGTGAGACTGCCTAGTGGAGTTGTGGTTGGCCTAGGACACAGTTAGGTCTTAAGCCTGTCCACTTGAGGTAGCAGTGAGCTAGAAGCTGGTTAAGGCTTGATCTTCCGGTGTAGTGATGGTCTGCAATTTGCCCTCTGAGGAGTTGGCTGTAGTCTGGAAAGAATGATACAGGCCTATAAATTTGTCATAAAGGCAGATGATAAATTGACCAAACTGACTTCTGGATAGTTAGAAAAGTCTGGCCATGGAAGAGCGTGGTATGCAATCCTCTGTACAGACTGGCAATAAAGTGGTATTTCCTGAACTCTTCGTCTCCATTGGTGGGGTTAGATCTGGGAGAATCTACTGGGACTATGGAGGGAACATCAGCCTGGATGCCTAGTGACTTTAGCTGGGTCAAATGGGGGCTGTGTTGGAGACTATCTCCGTCAGGACTAGTGAGGATCTGTAGAGGAGACCTGGATACCCGGAGACCTGAGGTGTGGCCTATTCAGTTCAGTTTGAGGTGCAGCAGAGTGAACAGAATTATAAATATGATGGCTGGTGTAGTAGGGCTCTTGAGAGCAGGACCTGGTTTGCTGGAGACTATTCACTAGTTACATGGTGTGGAGTCCATTCTATGTGAAGGTCTATGTCTGTGGAGGTCAAGCTTGTTGTACCACTGTAGGTGTAGTAATGATGAATTGTTTGAACTGAATTTGGTCTGTGATTGTCTTCTTTTAGTATACAATATATACAGTATATATTTGAGAAAGCCAGAAAATGTTGATGTTACAATACTGTGGATGCATAATCATTAGAGAATAATTGTCATACCAGTTTTTTTATGTTGTAAAAATCTCCATTATTATCCAGGGGGCAAGACAATTCCTAGACCAGCTCTGCTAGATCTGTCTTATCATCAGGGGCGTAGCTAATGGCTCATGGGCCCTGGTGCAAGAGTTCAGCTTGGGGCCCCACTTCCCTCAGTGCTTTGTGGCCAGGGGCAGGAAGCACAAGGCCTTCGTGCTGCCCGAGGCAAAAATTGAAACGCACCCCCTTTAGCCAGAGGTGTAACTTGACCAGCATGCACTTTCTATAATACTGGTGTCTTCTTATGCACCACAAGGGTCTTTGGGCCCCCTCAGGCTCTTGGGCCCAGTAGCGACTGCTACCTCTGCACCCCCTATAGCTATGCCCCTGCTCATCATTGTAGTTTTTGCATACTTTAAAAAAGTCAGGAATGCACTAATAGCCATATGGTTGTTAATTGCATATCGTGATAATTGTGTGTATGGTGTGAGCTGGAGCTATAGATTTCAGGGAAAATTTGTGATCCTGTGACCAGCCTGCAACTCCATGGCTGCTAAAATGCCTGTTGCAGTTTAATCACTTCCTGGACCTGAATACAAGACGAAGAGATGGGAGCATAATTTTCTGTGTGAGAAGACAGGAACATTTACCTGTCCATCTTGCGTGAAACAAATATGTGCTTCAAATGAAGCATGCAAAAGTAGTCGAAATATTAAAAACACATTTTCTACATATTTAAGGAAAGGAGAACATAAGAGAAATTACAACTGGTGAAATCCACATTTTTTGCATAGAAATGTTTTGCTCATTTAGCATTCTGGGGAATGTTCAGCATTAGACTATCCTTGTCAGAAAGCAGTTGCAGAAATATGAAAATATACAATTCACAAAGGGAAAAATATCAAAATGAAAATTGGCAGAAAAGACAACACACAATCCCCAACGTTTCAAATCTCAGCTGGGGCAGAGGAGCCAGTACAGTAGGCCTATTTATAAGCCCTAAACCTTAGGAAATTATGAGTGACCCCTGAGTGTCAAATCTGCCAAAACATTATTTTTCACCTGTTTACACAAGTGGGAAGCATTAGAGGGCTAAAAGGAAGTAAAACAGAACATAATGTAGGATCCTGGTATGAGCCGGGGCACGTCGCTACATAATGACAGACAGACTTATTTTAAATGTCTATGGTGTCTTGTTTCATAAATTTTACTATGCTACCATTTTTCAAAAATGCACGGAGATAGTATGTGTAGTCATGGCAAAGATGTTGAATTTCCATTTGTCTAGATTATGGTTTTTCTACCAAATTAATCTGCTTTATGTTTTAATAGAAGTAACAAAGTGCTTTTTGTTACATGAATTGGCAGCTCTTTTCAGTTCCATTTTAAAAAATAAGCATGCGGCCATTAGTGTAAATTACTAACACAGCAAAATATCGAAGTGTTGTGTAATCCTGTAAAAGGATGACGGAATCCTTGTTGTATAAATAACTGGATACAGTGATGTGGTTTATATTCATTTTGACCAGTTGAAAATATGCTAGAATTCAAATGATTATTTTCTAATATGCATTTTATTGCATATTTAACCCCTTGGCACCGTCCACCATACATTTACAGCACTGGTGCTAAGTAGTTAACGAGGTTGTCCGGTTTCATGATACTGATGTCTTATCCTCCGAAAAGGTCATCAATATCAGATCGGTGTGGGTCTGACTCCCAGCACCTCCGCCAATCAGCTTTATGAAGGGGCCGCAGCACTTGTGTGAGAGTTGCAACCTCTTTAATGTTTATTATCTACCTGGTAGTGATGGTGCAGTATAAATGCAATTTTCTCTACCATTCAAGTGAAGGGCATGAACAGCTGTAGTTACACTGCACCATACTGCAAAATAGATGGTGTGCAGGTAAATATGGAAGAGGATGCAGGAGCTCACTTGAGCACTGCGGCCCCTGTAGACAGCTAAGTTGAACTCCCACCAATCTGATATTGATGACCTGTCCTGAGGATAGATCCTAGTAAAGCACCCAGGTCTGCCATCTTTATACTACTATTAGGATTTCTTTTGTGGTTAGCGATAGCTGGTTTTGTTACACGGCTCTTCACTGACCATATACCAGAAATGGTCAAATAACATGCCTAACACTAACAAGCATTATACATTAAAATATTATAGTATTATAGCAATCAGCGGGGTTCCACCAGTCGGACCTCCACCAATCTAATTGCTTTTGGTTGGAATACCCCTTTCAAAAGAGTTGAGATTAAAAAAGGGTATATTTCGTTTTTCCAGCAATAGTACCACTATGGTCCATGGGCTATTTGAAATACTAGACACACAGGGGCACATTTATTAAGACCGAAGTTTTAGATGCCGGTTTTAATAAAAGCCCATACCTAGCGGTGGTTCCTTCGAAGTTATGAAGAGGCTCAGGCCTCTTTATAACTTCAGTGCGTCCTGTGCCAGTTCTAAATGTAAGACAGCTTCCGGCCCATTCCCTTACCCGCTCACAATTTTAGAATTGGCATGAGCGTGGCGAAGTGGCAGAGAGCGGCACTAACCGTTGCACCACCATCTGCGCCTGAAATGCACCTAATTAATAGTAAATGACCCCATAGTGTACAATATAGATTGCATTGTTTTAATTAATAATTTTGCTAATTTTTTTATTTTAACACTATTTGTTACATCTATGATTATTATAATAATTTTAATGGCCCATTACAAAAATCCAAGATCAATCTTTTTCTGAGCTAAGGGGGAGTTTACATCACTGTAATTTTATGTTCTTCTGATCCATCAGAAGAACAGAAAAATACAAAAAGACAAAAATGAATCCAGTAAAAATACAACAACGGCATCAGTCATGCACATTTAGCATCCGTTTGAGCCATTTCTGTCAGAGATCCGTTATTTTGGACAAAAAAATAAGTCCTGCATGCATAGCGGATCTCTCAAACAGATGCCAAAGGTGCATAACTGATGTACAGGATCCTTTTTTTTTTTACCTGATCCGTTTCTTTCTTTATTTTTCTGTTCTTCTGACGGATCAGGAGAACGGAAAAAAAACTGTGATGTGAACTCCCCTGAATCAGATGATTCAAAACTGAGGACTTCATTCCGTCTGAGGGCTACAGTCTAGGTGACTGCAGCTCACAAATTTCGTATCAAAACAGTTCCGTAAAGCAGAACATGCAGCTATGTGTACACAATGTGGCCAAGCATTGTAGGCCACATTTATGACAGTTTTTTAAAACTGAGATTTGTCATAAAGCTTTCATAAAAAGCGCCACAAGCAAGCTGGTCATTTATTTTCCATAAGATGCATCTGTTTCACTTTATTTATATTCCACTCTTTTTATGAGCAAAGCTGCCGGCAATCACATAAACATATATTAAATAGACATAAAATGAACATGACATTTTGAATGGTTGATTTTTTTTCTCCACTTTCTTTTCCCCATTCTGCTTATGATCTGATTTATGTAATGTCTACTGTATATTCTGTAGGTAAAAATTGTCCTTAAAGAGCCTCTGGCAGCATTATCTACCCTATTAAACCCTGCATATAGCTTGATAGGGTTGATCATGCTGAAGAATACAATACCTTAGTCCTTAGTAGCTTGCATGGTTGTGGAGAAATGAGCACTTTTATCTTTATGCATATCCGCAGTTGGAGCACCACGGGGCGGGCTGTAGTGTTTGAGGACCGCTACAGCTACTCCCCTAGTACTCATTATACTCCCCTTTGATTGACAGGGCTAAAAGCTCTGTGTAATGGTGCCTGCCGCTGTGGCACGCTGATAATCATTGGTGGTCTAGTGCTATATATGCTTTATGGAGTTGCACACTTTATCACATGATTCATTTAAAGGCTAGTCACTGGCTGCGAGTGGCTTGTATAGAAAGAACAAAGAAGTGAATTAGTTTCATTGTTTTCCAGTTTTTGAGTCTGTTCAGTACAATTACACTAGTATAAGTCTATCATGGTGAGAGGTTCCCTTAAAAGGGTATTCCCTTCTCAGCCATTCATGCCTTACAAAAATAGCTGAACTATGTTTTCCGTAAATCCCATAGAAATTATTGGCATTTACAAAAATAGCTAGCATAGCAAAGTATACTGTTCTCATAACTTAGGCAGTATAGAAACAGCAGAAGTTGCTGTGCTAGGCTGTTTCATATGGAAGTTATGGACAGTGTAGCACTGCCTAGCTGTTTCCATAATCCTGACCACTACTAGCTGCAGCATACATGGGCATGAATGGCCGATATGGGAATATAACCTTAAAATAAAAGAGTTATATTAGTGTGGGCAAATCAGCCATATTTGTGTGTTAAGTCACAATGCAGATACCACTTAAAAAAAAATTCTAAGCAAGTTGCACTCTAATGTAGCAAAAAATATCTGCACTGATTTCAGGATACGCTGTAAATCAATCACCTTTTAACCCTTTCATTGTATTTGCACATGTAATACGTGCACATTTTGAGATAGGTTCTCTAGGTATTTGTAGTGGATTTGCATCACAATCTGTGGCATTTTTTTCCACCAATGGACATTTCCTGATACAGTAATTAGATTGAGCGTGTGATGTGAACACTGTGTGAACATAGGCTAATGCTAAAGGTGCATATGACTGCTGCTTTCAATTTCCCGTCTCCCAAGCCTGAAATACATTCGTACCTAGCATAATTTTATTATGTCATCAGCGCCTCCTTAACCATAAGTCCCAGGACCCACCAGATCATATGACACCATGCCTCCCAACCATGGTGGGACAATCTGGGATTTCTGGTCCTAGAAGGGCTGTGAGATGTCTTGATTTTACCTATATCTGTGTGCTGAAAATGCAGATACAGTTAAATAGAATGGTGAAGCATGGAGCTTATTGCTCCACCATTCATCAGCCTAGGAGAGCACACGCTAGGGGATGGTCTGCTTAATTGAACAGGAGAATGGGGCTGGGCATTACTTTTTTACTTCATTAAAAGTGCAGGGAAATCACTATTGTGAGGGGCACTATGAGAACAACATTATTGTAAGGGGTGCACTAAAGAAGCAGCACTGTGAGGAGGAACTTAGGGTGCATAACTAATGTGAAGGCATCAATGGTGCGTAACTACTGTGAGGGGGCACTAAAGGGGAATAAATATTAAGAGAGACGACTAAGGGATCATAACTACTGTGGGGGGCACTAAGGGAGCATAACTACTATGAAAGGGGCAGTAAGAGAGCATTGTACTATGAAGGGGCATTAAGGATGAATAACTGCTGGGGACACTAAGGGACCATAACTACTGTGTGGGGAACTTAATGGAGCATAGCTACTGTGTGAAAGCACTAAGGGTGAATAACTACTGTGTGGGAGCACTAATGGGGCATAACTATGGTGTGGGGGTGCTAAGAGAACACCTAGTCATAAAAGTTCTGCACTGGTCCCACCAATGTGTTAAAGTGGCCCTGTATGTTATCATATTTAAAGAGTAACTTGTTTGAATTAACTTTTTGGAAAAATGTCCCTAATGCCATAATAATACTTTTTGTAATGTATTTTATTAATGCATTTTGAATTTTTAATAAAGGTATCCCCCTAAAGCGCACCTTTCCCTGTGGATTTAAAATTCACTTCTCTGTACACCACTGACTTGTCAGCGGTGTATGGACTACAAACTGTACATTTTATGAATAGGGCCAAAGCGCAGTGAGTACAGGCAGGAGCACACATTGCTGCTCCTGCCTGTGCCCCCTGGAGGTTTACTAAATGCTGGCATAACACGTGGATACCCTGTAAACATGTGCTATGCCAGAATTAGCTGATCCGATTAAGTAACCCTCTAGGGGGGCACAGGTGGGAGCAGCAATGTGTGCTCCTGCCCTTACTCCGTGCCCTGCGGCCCCATTCATAAAGTGTAGAGCCGGTACTCTGTACACTGTTGGGAAGTCAGTGGCGTACAGAAAAGTGGATTTTAAGCGCACATGTAAAGGTGTACTTTAGGGGGGGATATATTTATTAAAAATTCAAAACACATAAAAAAAACATTTATAAATGTATTATTATGGCATTAGGGACATTTTTCCAAAAAGTTAATTAAAAGTTTAGTTACTCTTTAATGCATGAATTGGCTTCTCAGCTGTTCCATGGCCAGGTGTGTGTTATTCCCTCATTATCCCAATTGCAATGAGCAGATAAAAGGTCCAGAGTTCATTTCAAGGGGTCTGTTGCTGTCAACTCTCAAGATGAGATCCAAAGAGCTGTCGCTATCAGTGAAGCAAGCCATCATTAGGCTGAAAAAAACAAAACAAACCCACAAGAGAGATAGCGAAAACATTAGGCGTGGCCAAAACAAATGTTTGGAACATTCTTAAAAAGAAGGAACGCACCAGTGAGCTCAGCAACACCAAAAGACCTGGAAGACCACGGCAAACAACTGTGGTGGATGACTGAAGAATTCTTTCCCTGGTGAGGAAAACACCCTTCACAACAGTTGGTCAGATCAAGAACACTCTCCAGGAGGTAGGTGTATGTGTGTCAAAGTCAACAATCAAGAGAAGACTTTACCAGAGTGAATACAGAGGGTTCACCACAAGATGTAAACCATTTGTTAGCCTCAAAAGCAGAAAGGCCAGATTAGAGTTTGCCAAACGACATCTAAAAAAGCCTTCACAGTTCTGGAACAACATCCTATGGACAGATGAGACCAAGATCAACTTGTACCAGAGTGATGGGAAGAGAAGAGTATAGAGAAGGAAAGGAACTGCTCATGATCCTAAGCATACCAACTCATCAGTGAAGCATGGTGGTGGTAGTTTCATGGCGTGGGCATGTATGGCTGCCAATGGAACTGGTTCTCTTGTATTTATTGATGATGTGACTGCTGACAAAAGCAGCAGGATGAATTCTGAAGTGTTTCGGGCAATATCTGCTCATATTCATCCAAATGCTTCAGAACTCTTTGGATGGCGCTTCACAATGCAGATGGACAATGACCCAAAGCATACAGAAAAAGCAACCAAAGAGTTTATTAAGGGAAAAAAGTGGAATGTTATGCAATGGCCAAGTCACTTACCTTACCTGAATCTGATTGAGCATGCATTTCACTTGCTGAAGACAAAACTGAAGGGAAAATGCCCCAAGAACAAGCAGGAACTGAAGACAGTTGCAGTAGAGGCCTGGCAGAGCATCACCAGGGATGAAACCCAGTGTCTGGTGATGTCTATGCGTTCCAGACTTCAGGCTGTAATTGACTGCAAAGGATTTGCAACCAAGTATTAAAAAGTGAAAGTTTGATTTATGATTATTATTCTGTCCCATTACTTTTGGTCCCTTAACAAGTGGGAGGCGCATATGCAAACTGTTGTAATTCCTACACCGTTCACCTGATTTAAATGTAAATACCCTCAAATTAAAGCTGACCGTCTGCAGTTAAAGCACATCTTGTTCGTTTCATTTCAAATCCATTGTGGTGGTGTATAGAGCCGAACATGTTAGAATTGTGTCGATGTCCCAATATTTATGGACCTGACTGTATGTGTGTAACACTAGAGGGGCCTTCTGCTTTAGCCCCCTTCCGTGAGTCCCAGCAGAAAGCCACTGCAAAGAAAAGTCCCAGCTATTGTCAATTGTACTATGTATTACATGGCTGCTAATCCATTAATATTATATTTCCTTTTGAGCTGCAGGGACAATAAATGTCCGTCTGCAGGTCCCTCCTGTTATGACTGCATTGCTGAAAGAGAATTCAAACCCATGGTGATCAGTTGCTCTATGATAAGTGAGCAAGTATGCATGTCTTGTTATTCTGGAGGAATGAGCGAACACATCCCTACCTAAGCCTTTGAGGTGACTTAGTGGACATTTGTCTTGGCTGGTTAGGTGAGCAGATGTGCATACCTATAGCCTGTGTTTTTTTTGTTTAAGTGAGTACTCCATTACTTGCATTCTTATTGAACAAGCAGGTATATAATATATCTGTCTTAGATAATATGATGAGTGAACGAGCATACCCCTATCCTGACTGTCTGGATAGCTGAACAAGTGTGTGCTTGTCTGAAATCTCTATATGAGTTAAAAAATCATATCCCTGTCTTGGTTGTCTGTGATAACAATGTAAACTACATGACTACATGGCAATGATGATTAAAATATGTTATGCATGAACAAGTGGGTGTGTGTGTACCCACCCTATACCATGAGAGATATTTTTTTCAACATAATCTTTCCCCTGAAGTCTTTATCACCGGTTTCCTTGATAAAGTAAACTTGCTAAATACTAGTGTTGGGTGAGCATGCTTGGCCGAACACAAATTTTACATGAGCATCGCGATGCTCGACACATCGCGATGTTTGGCCGAATACCGAGTGTGCTCGAGCATCCCCGTGTAGCAGCCAATAAACATGCAGGTAAGTACTGTCATTCACTGTAATGCCATAGCCATGTTGGCTACTGGTATTACAGTGATTGGCTGGCTGGAATGCGTCATCGGGTGCTATATAGCACCCGATGACACGTGTTCGGCTCAGTCTTAGTCAGGGAGAGCTAGAGAGCAGAAGGGAGAGATAGTGTAGGGAGTGATATAGGAATATTTTTGTAGACACTGTAGCGTGTCTATAACCGGGGAGCAATTCCTCTGCATGCGGTCCGCAGACAACGGCAATCCTCAGCAAAAAATGCGTACAATGGAGGATGCCAGGGCGGACTGCATGCACCACAAGAACATCTTACACAAAATGATACATTGTGCAGATGAAAAAATATACATACACAATTCACTGCAAAAAAATGCACCAAAATGATATGCAACTGACAATACTAGCTAATTCCTCAGGCCGATGTTAAAAGCCGATAACTTTTCCAATATCTTCCAGTCAGGAACATATCGGAGCCCCTCATGCATCACGTCACGGTGTCTCAGCACGCATGGGGTCCTACCACTCAACTGCCCGTGGTGTGTGAACAGGGTCTGAACCAACTCACAGCCAGACTCTCACAGGCCTCCATAGTGGTATCACCAATGCACTGTGAGGTAGGATAAAGCTGTGAGCCGCACCCACAACAGACCGTGTGACACAGAATCTACCAGGTGCAAAATAATCTTATGACACTTATGCAACCATATTATTTTATTTTTCAATTTTTTCTTCCCTCTACCTAAAAGATTTCAGTTTGTTTTTCAATTAAGTTGTACAGTTTATAGGTCACATTAAAGGTGGAAAAAGTTCTGAAATGTTTTATCTTTGTCAAGTTTTTTTTTAAATCACAGAAACCTGACATTTTACCAGGGGTGTGTAGACTTTTTATATCCACAGTATTTTTAGCGCAACCTGCGCTAAACAGCTTGCAATTGTTTAGCTGCCCGGAGACAGCGATATTATCTGCGCTACATCTCCTGTCTAACGTGTTTGCAGCCTAAAAACATCTGTGACATCCAGTGTACTTTTTCCGTACACGGTGTCCGCTGCGGACAGTTACCTTACCTGCGCTACATCTCCTGTATAAAGTTAGCGCATCCAAAATATCAGTGACATACAGTGTAATTTTTTTCGCTGCTGGTGACAGCGACATTATCTGCGCTACATCTCCTGTTTAACTTGTGCGCAGCCTAAAAATATCTGTGACAACCAGTGTTTTTTTTCTGTAGACGGTGTCCGCTGCGGACAGTTACATTACCTGCGCTACATCTCCTGTATAACAATAATAAACACCAAAAAGAGAAAAAGGCTAGCACAACTGGCAATGAATATAAACTTTATTATAATATCAGAGAAGAAAATCAGATAAAAAACAATGATAGACAATACAATGGTGGATGAAGGACACACAGGATGAAAACGGATCACAATACTGGGCAAAATGTAAAACAATACTGACAAGGTCACAGAGGTACTAAATGGTAAATAAATAACCCCAAATGGGCATATAATACAATGACCCGGTCAACTCTGTGAAAACAATACTAAAACCAGATACAGTACATAAGTATAATGTGCAGAGTGCAAAGTACAATATACATGGATATTATGATCAACGGTATAGTAAACAAATAATAACATAAATACCAGAGTGGTGATCCAAAAGCCCCAACGCACGTTTCGCGTAAGCTTCCTCAAGGGGTGTCTGTGCAGGTAACGCCAATAGGGTACCTTTTATGGACGACTAAATGACTAAACAATAAGCAGCTGGGAGGAGGGAGAGACACATGTGTGGCCACACACGGAAGAGAAGCGCGTGCGTTCCACCATGGAACACACTACGTCACTTCCGGTACCCAGGAGGAACGCACCGCGTCGTGGAACGCAATGCATCACTTCCGGTTCGGGAAAGGGGCAGAACGAAGGCCTGCAAATAATAGGACATAAGTATATAGTTAATATAGGGCAGCAGAGGAGATTCCGATAGACATCCCAACATCATGAAACCACCAATAAGAGATGGTAACAGCAGTAATACCGGAAATACCTAATGAGAGCGTGGAACGCATGAGGCCAAGCACATGACCATTGGAACGCATATGCCAGCAAATCGGAAATGTCAGTGCCATAAAAAGGACTTGTAAAGGACATATGTTAGGCAATAGTATATTAAATCCTTGTAAAAAATGCACAAATATATATAAATTTCAATCATGAGTGAATAAACATCAAAACCAGAATGTGAGTAAATATATTATATGAACATGAGCACTAGTAGGACATGTGTAAATATGAAAGTGAGGTAGATGATGTACAGTATGTATAAATGCGCAAGAGCACCTAGTGACGCATATGTGCGCACTCATACACACATCACAAACAGTGCAAAACGTGCAAAAAATATTCAAAAAAGTGCACACATGAAGAGTGAAATGAAATAAAATGAAAAATTAAGTAACAAAAATTATGATCAAAGTGTGAAAGAATCAATATCAATACAAAATATCGAATAAAGCCTAAGATAAATGTGCAGTGTATACGTGTAGTATGAAACGATGCATAAATAAACTCGAGTACCTACAAAAAGTAAGGTAACAATACAAGTAAAATTGTATATATAAATATATAAATGTTAGGAATTAATTGGAACTATCGTCAAAGCCACTGTATACAAATTAATCCATAAAAACTCCTCCAAATGTATTTCCAGGTTGAAGATCGATCACATAAAGAGCAGCCACACCTAATAACTGACAAGAAACATAATTAAAATTCGAGCCACAAAGATAAGAACAGATATATATAGATAAATAAACATAGGTAACGACCTGCCAAATGGTCATACCTCCAAATTGGTAAAGCCAGTGTACTTTTTCTGTAGACGGTGTTCGCTGCGGACAGTGACATTACCTGAGCTACATCTCCTGTATGACGTTTGTCCATCCTAAATATCAGTGACATTAATTCATTGTAATTTTTTATCAGCTGCTGGTGACAGCGACATTACTTGCGCTATGCCTCCTGTATAACGTGTGTGCATCCTAAATATCAGTGACATTCATTCAGTGTAATTTTTTATTAGGCGGTGGTGACAGCGACATTACTTGCGCTATACCTCCTGTTTTACATGTGTGCATCCTAAATATCAGTGACATTCATTCAGTGTAATTTTTTATTAGGCGGTGGTGATAGCAACATAACTTGCTTTATACCTCCTGTATAAAGTTTGTGCATCCTAAATATCAGTGACATTCATTCAGTGTAATTTTTTATTAGGCAGTGTTGACAGCGACATTACTTGCGCTATACCAGCTGTGTAACGTTTGTGCATCCTAAATATCATGACATTCATTCAGTGTCATTTTTTATTACGCGGTGGTGACAGTGACATTACTTGCGCTATACCTTCTGTATAACGTTTGTGCATCGTAAAAATATCTGTGACATTCTGCCGATATTTGCGCATACACTTACATGTTCCGCAGTCTGGTGCTTTTTTGAGAAAAGTGCGGACGATAAAAGAATTGTCATTTTCAACCTGTGCCGTACCAAAACGAGCAGTGGCGTGAACACTAGAAACCTTACCACCACCAGCATGATCCGCCACATGGCATCAAAGCACTCTAATAGGTGGGCCGAACGCCTGGGTCCACAATAAGTGTCTGCGGGTCACACCACTGCCTCCTCTTCCCCTGTGTTACGTGCTGGCCAATCCCCTGTCCAAGACGCAGGCTGGATCTTCGCAAGCATCATCAGCTAGCACATCTACTTCTGTGTCCCAGCGCAGCGTAAAGATGTCTATACCCCAGGCCTTTGAACGAAAGCGCAAATACCCAGTCACCCACCCACAGACCATATAAATGCACACCTTTCAAAATTGCTGGCCCTGGAAATGTTGCCATTTAGGCTTGTGGACACTGAGGCTTTCCGCAGCCGGATGGCGGTGGCTGTCTAGAGATACACTGTTCCCAGCCGCTAATATTTTTCACGGTGTGCAGTCCCAGCCTTACTCCAGCACGTGTTGTGTAACATAACCTGTGCCCTGACCAACGCAGTTATTGGGAAGGTCCACTTAACGACACATGGACAAGTGCTTTTGGCTAGGAATGCTACATTTTCCTGACTGTACACTGGGTGAACGTTGTGGAGGACGGGAGCGAGTCGTACCCTGGGATGGCACAGGTGCTACTGTCATGGTCTTACCTTCTTGCTGTTCTCCTTCGTTTGACATGTGCTGGCGGCCATCTTGGTTTCTGGGTTTCTTGTAGCCTCCCACCCTGCGGCTTCTCCTTCCCACTGGGAGGAGCTGGATGCCTAGCTCATATATATAGGAGGTCTGTGGCTTCAGTTCCTTGCTTGGTCCTCCTGTGTGCACATGCTTCTAAGACTGCTGCTGCTTCTGGTTCCTGATCCTGGCCTCGTCTGACTACCCCGCTGGTTCCTGATCCTGGCTTCGTCTGACTACCCTTCTGGTTCCTGATCCTGGCTTCGTCTGACTACCCTTCTGGCTCCTGACCTCTGGCTTCGCAAGACCCTGCTCCGGTTTAGCCATCCGTTTGGACTTTTGCTTACAGCTTGATTTGCAATAAAGCCTTCTTATTTCCACGTATCTCTTGTTGTACGTCTGGTTCATGGTTCCTTGACATTAGGACCAAGCCATGAATTCTGACGGTACAGGGCCATCCTCGCTACCTACGCTGGTTGCCAGACTTGATCAGCAGGATCACCTGTTGTGTCGGTTCGCTGTGGCATTGCAAACCCTGCTTGAACGCACGGCTCATTTCGCTTCCGTTGCCGATGGGTCGGTTGTCGCTCCTGGGCCCGCTCCTACTGCCGCTCCGGTTGTTGCGCCAGAGTCTACCCCGACACCTGTTGCTGCGCCTGCGGTGTCTCGGGGTATGACCGGTTCTGCCCCCCTTCCACAGCGCTTTGGGGGAGAGCCAACTCAGTGCCGAGGTTTCCTTAACCAGGTGGGCATTTATTTCGAGTTGCTGCCACATGCCTTTACTACTGAGAGATCAAAGGTGGGCTTCTTGATCTCGCTGCTCTCAGACAAGGCCTTGGCCTGGGCCAGCCCTTTATGGGAGAACAACAATCCGGTGGTTGCCGAGTTTTCCGGTTTTGTTGCTTCTCTTCGGAAGGTATTCGATGTGCCGGCTCGTGCTGCCTCTGCTGCGAAGCTCCTTATGTCCATCAGACAGGGTTCACGATCCGTAGCTGAATACGCCATTGAGTTTCGTACCCTGGCAGCAGAGGTGGGCTGGAATAATGAGGCTCTGGTCGCTGCTTTCTCTCATGGTCTCTCGGATGCCTTGAAGGATGAGGTTGCAGCTAAGGACCTACCAGTGGAGCTCGAGTCTCTTATTTCTTTCCTGATTTTGATTGACACCAGACTCAGGGAGAGACCTTCCTTTAAGGAGAGCCTGCGGAGGTCTTCTAACAGATTGGCGCCTACGTTTGCTGTCCCACCCGTGCCTCCCTCTCCTCCCACGCCTCCTGGGGATGACTTGTCTGGGGGTGAACCCATGCAGCTGAGGTTTGCTCGCCTGTCCGAGGGGGAGAGGGTACTCCGGAGACGCGAGGGCCGATGCATGTACTGTGGTCTCGGTGGGCATTTTCGGTTGGCATGTCCGAACCGTCCGGGAAACGCTCGCACCTGAGATCCTGTCGGGGGCAGATCTTGGGTGGAGTCTCCTCGTCCCCGGTTTCCCGTGTTGACAAACCACTGATCACTGTTGTCCTCTCCTGGGTCGGGGGCTCGGTGACGACCCAGGCGTTGGTGGACTCTGGTGCTGGTGGTTTGTTCATTGATAGTGTGTTCGCTGCCGCCAATTCCATTCCTCTGCAGCCTCGAGGTTCCCCACTGGCTCTTGAGGCGATAGACGGCAGACCCCTTCTGCCGCCACACGTGACTCATGAGACCCTTCCAGTGGGGATAGCCATTGGTGCCGTTCACAGAGAGTCGGTCTGTCTCCAGGTTATTTCGTCTCCACACTACTCGGTGGTCTTGGGGTACCCCTGGCTCCAGAAGCATAATCCGACTTTCGATTGGAGATCGGCCGAGATCCTCTCGTGGTCACCGCAGTGTGGGGCTAGTTGCATCCATGGGCCTGTCAAGTTGCTGTGTACTTCCTCGGACTCTCTGTTGCCTCCTGAATACGAAGAGTACCGGGATGTATTCGATAAGGTGCGCGCGGTTGCCCTACCTCCGCACCGCCCATACGATTGTGCCATAGAGTTACAATCTGGTGCCGTTCCTCCTCGTGGCAAGGTCTATCCACTGTCGGTAGCGGAGAATGTGGCCATGGAGGAGTACGTGAGGGAGGCGCTTTCACGCGGACACATCCGCAAATCCTCGTCCCCGGCAGGGGCTGGATTTTTCTTTGTGAAAAAGAAGGGCGGTGAGTTGAGGCCTTGCATCGATTACAGGGGTCTCAATCGCATCACGATCAAGAACGCTTACCCGATACCCTTGATTTCCGAGCTGTTCGATCGCCTCAAAGGGGCCACGGTCTTTACCAAACTCGACCTGAGGGCGGCATATAACCTGGTAAGGATCAAGGCGGGCGATGAGTGGAAGACCGCGTTTAACACCAGGACCGGTCATTATGAATCCTTGGTTATGCCCTTTGGGTTGTGCAATGCGCCCGCAGTCTTCCAGGAATTCATCAACGATGTTTTCCGTGACCTGTTGCAGCAGTGTGTGGTGGTCTATTTGGATGACATCTTGGTATATTCTGAATCCATGGAGGCCCACATTATGGATGTCAGACGAGTGTTGCAACGGTTACGAGAGAACAGGCTGTTCGGTAAGCTTGAGAAATGCGAATTTCACCGATCCCAGGTAACCTTCTTAGGTTACATCATTTCCGCTGAGGGGTTCTCCATGGATCCTGAGAAGGTTTCGGCTGTCTTACAGTGGCCCCAGCCCAGTGGTCTTCGTGCCCTGCAGCGCTTTTTGGGCTTCGCCAATTATTATCGGAAGTTCATCAGGGACTTTTCTATGCTAGCCAAGCCTCTCACGGATCTGACCAGGAAGGGCAGTAATTTCCAGGTCTGGCCGCTCGAGGCCATCCGAGCTTTTGAGGCTCTAAAGTCCGCCTTTGTGTCGGCTCCGATTCTGTCGCATCCCAACCCTGGGTTGCCCTTTGTCCTCGAGGTGGACGCGTCTGAGACGGGAGTAGGCGCCCTTCTGTCTCAGCGTAGAACACCAGAGGGTCCTCTGCTTCCTTGTGGGTTTTACTCCCGGAAACTGTCTTCCGCGGAGTGCAACTATCAGATTGGTGACAGAGAGTTATTGGCCATCGTGCAGGCCCTTAAAGAATGGAGGCACTTGCTCGAGGGTTCGGTGGTTCCGGTTCTCATCCTGACGGACCACAAGAATCTGACCTACCTTTCTGAGGCCAAGAGATTGACACCACGTCAGGCCAGATGGACTCTGTTCTTGTCACGTTTTAATTACGTGGTCTCCTACCTACCCGGTTCCAAGAACATCAGAGCGGATGCCTTATCACGGCAGTACTCCGAGCTGTCCGGGGAGGAGTCGATTCCGACTTCGGTCATACCTCCGAATCAGATCCTGGCCGCCATTCGCACCAGCCTGACCTCTCCCCTGGGTGAGCAGATTTTGGCGGCTCAATCTGGTGCTCCCTCTGGGAGACCCAACGGCAGATGTTTTGTGCCTGAGGAGTTGCGCACTCGGTTGTTGCGAACCTACCATAACTCCAAGGCCGCGGGGCATCCTGGAAAGAATCAGCTGTCCTGGGCTGTTTCACGTCTGTTCTGGTGGCCTTCCCTACGTTCCGACATCGCCGCATATGTAGCGGCATGCTCCGTTTGTGCCCAGAGTAAGTCCCCTCGGCACCTTCCGTTGGGCCTTTTGCAACCCATAGCCACCGGGGAGCGCCCATGGTCACACCTGGGGATGGATTTCATTGTGGACCTCCCTGCATCCCGAGGCCATACGGTCATTCTCATGATTGTGGATCGGTTTTCCAAAATGTGCCACTGTGTTCCTCTCAAGAAGTTACCCTCTGCACAAGAGTTGGCCACGATTTTCGCCAGGGAGGTCTTCCGGTTGCACGGTTTGCCCAAGGAGATTGTGTCGGATCGGGGGAGTCAGTTTGTGTCCAGGTTCTGGCGCGCCTTTTGCGCCTGAGGAGTTGCGCACTCGGATTCATCTCTCTTTCTCCTCGGCCTACCACCCTCAGTCCAATGGGGCCGCAGAACGATCCAATCAGGCCTTGGAGCAATTCCTTCGTTGCTATGTCTCCGATCACCAAGACAATTGGGTTGACCTCCTGCCTTGGGCTGAGTTTGCCAGGAACACGGCGGTGAACTCTTCCTCTGGGACGTCTCCCTTCATGGCCAATTATGGGTTCCAACCTGCCATGTTACCGGAGGTATTCTCTCCCCAGGATATTCCGGCTGTGGAGGATCACCTTTCCGTCCTACGTGCTTCTTGGGTACAGATCCAGAGGTCCCTTGAGGTCTCTGCGCAGCGCCAGAGACTCCAGGCTGATCGCAGACGAGCGCCCGCTCCTTCCTACCAGGTCGGAGACCGTGTATGGTTGTCCACCCGCAACCTCAACCTTCGAGTGCCCACTCCCAATCTGGCGCCTCGCTTTGTTGGTCCCTTCCGAGTGCTTCGCAGGGTAAACCCGGTAGCCTATGCCCTTGCGCTTCCTCCTGGCATGCGGATCTCCAACGTGTTTCATGTCTCCCTGTTGAAGCCATTGGTGTGTAATCGTTTCACTTCCTCGGTTCCTCGGCCTCGTCCGGTCCAAGTGGGCAATCGTGAGGAGTATGAGGTGAGCAATATCCTGGACTCACGCCTGGTCCGCGGTCGGTTGCAGTTTTTGGTCCATTGGCGTGGTTATGATCCAGAGGAGCGTTCCTGGGTTCCCTCCGCAGATGTCCATGCTCCTGCCTTGCTCCGAGCCTTCCACGCACGCTTCCCTCAGAAACCGTTCCTTACTCCGCGGAGGAGGGGCCCTTGAGGGGGAGGTACTGTCATGGTCTTACCTTCTTGCTGTTCTCCTTCGTTTGACATGTGCTGGCGGCCATCTTGGTTTCTGGGTTTCTTGTAACCTCCCACCCTGCGGCTTCTCCTTCCCACTGGGAGGAGCTGGATGCCTAGCTCATATATATAGGAGGTCTGTGGCTTCAGTTCCTTGCTTGGTCCTCCTGTGTGCACATGCTTCTAAGACTGCTGCTGCTTCTGGTTCCTGATCCTGGCCTCGTCTGACTACCCCGCTGGTTCCTGATCCTGGCTTCGTCTGACTACCCTTCTGGTTCCTGATCCTGGCTTCGTCTGACTACCCTTCTGGCTCCTGACCTCTGGCTTCGCAAGACCCTGCTCCGGTTTAGCCATCCGTTTGGACTTTTGCTTACAGCTTGATTTGCAATAAGCCTTCTTATTTCCACGTATCTCTTGTTGTACGTCTGGTTC